>NC_053121.1:10469312-10809312 GCF_010015445.1 Perca fluviatilis | reverse complement strand
TCTAGACCAGCTTTCAGCGTTTATCCAGATCGACCTACAGGAGAACCCCTGGGACTGCACGTGTGACATTGTGGCGCTCAAAAACTGGATGGAGCTGTCCAGTACCAGCGTCGTGGTTAACGAAATCACTTGCGATTCGCCGTCCAAACACGCAGGTCGCCTGCTGCGCTCGCTTCGCAACGAAGCCATCTGCCCCGAGCCCAGCGAGGCGCCCCCGCCACAACATGCACCCCCTACAAAAGCCCCCACATTAATAAGCCCTGGCACTGAGGCCACCACCCCTTCCTCCTCTGCTTCTTTTAGCTCAGTCAGCCCCACCGAATCCCGAATCCACACTCCTGAGTTACACCCCGAGGTCCCACTCTCAGTCCTGATTCTCGGGCTTCTTGTTGTTTTCATCCTTTCAGTCTGCTTCGGCGCAGGCCTCTTTGTTTTTGTCCTGAAGCGGCGCAAAGGAGTGGAGCATGTCCCCACAGGCGCCAACAACTTGGATCTCAACTCTTTTCAAGTGCAATATGGCTCCTACACTCCTGAACCCACCCAAGACAAAACCTCTGAGAGCCACGTTTATAACTACATCCCCCCACCTGTGGGCTCCATGTGCCAAAACCCGATCTACATGCAGAAGGATGGCGAACAGGTGGCGTATTACCGCAACCTGAAGGAGCTCAGCTTCGGGCCCTTTGACGCAAAGAAGGACGTCCTCAGCCGCAGCCCAGGGGCCTACACAATCAGCACAATGGATTTTATGGATAAATCTCCAACATCGTGTGGTTTGGCCACCCCGGATCCTCCCGAGATGTTGTATCAAAACTTAGGGGAGAGGCCCCACAAGGAGCTTCCCACAGCTGCAGGCGCCCCTCCTTTCCATTACAACTTTTGCACTTTACCTAAGAGACCTTGCATCGTGCCCCCCTACGAGGCTGCGACAGCCCGGCGGCATATCACCAACCAGGACAGGTTGAACAAAACTGTCCTGTACGGGACCCCCAGGAAATACTACGGGGCTGAACACCTTTCCAAAAACAATGAGCACCCGCTTCTTCTCCCTGGGAAGCTAAAAACAGAACCAGACTACTTGGAGGTTCTGGAGAAACAGACTGCGATGAGCCAACTGTAAGATAGCAACAACAATGCCCCCCCCTCCCCTCCAGGTTCTGTGCAGCATTCATAATAATCACGCAGTTACTGAAATAATAGCCCTCTCTCTATTTATCTATCTTATCTATCCCTGTTCATTCCTACAGCATTGACTGGAAGCAAACCGAATCCTTTGATGATCTTTTGTCTCTCTTCCGTTTCTTCTCTTTCTTTTCAAGATGTATAAAAGGAGTATAAGAAGTATATTATTATGCAGTTCTATTTTTTTCTCCTGGAAGGTATAAATTATTTCTTCTTTTTTGAATAATGAAATTCCAAAAGACTTTGATGACGGCAGGAATACCAGGACTGTGCACAAATACGGCTTTGTGCTTTTCATAAAACTGTATTTTATTCTCCCTGTGAAAAACAGAAAATGTCTGAAATGATTATTCTTTGTAGAGGAGAGGTAATGCTACAGAATGACATTCCTGTACATACTTTTAGCATACACAGATAAATGGTGAGTGTTAAACCATAAAAGAGAATCTTTTCAAAATCCAACAAGCGGCAAAATCTTACTATACTTACTCCAGAAAGTGCCTTTGCACTCAACTATTTTATCAACAATGCTCTGCAAAATGGAAATGTTCCTTCTTTTTTTTTGAAAGTGCTGTATTTTAAAGAATCAAATCTTTATGTAAAATAGAAAGACTTATTTGTCTGTTTAAAAAAGAAAAAAAGAAAAAAAAATGAACGTGAGACTGGGTGTGAAATTATATATGAGTTCTTGACGGGGAGAATTGTGTTATTTTGCTTTGAATATGAAGTGTCTTTGGAGATGTACAACTTATAGAGAATATTGTATGCTATAGAGGAGCAATACAGCGCGGCGAAATTGCGCCATTAAACTTTCACTGAAGCACTTTGTCAAGATCCTGAGCTTGAGTTCAATTTTGAATGCACTGTGCTTGATTATTTTGGATGCTGCGGTGTGCTGTGGACTGCCCTAACGGTATGTGTGTGTGTGTGTGTGTGTGTGTGTGTGTGTGTGTGTGCGTGCGTGTGTGCGTGCGTGCGTGCACGCGCGGTGGAAGCCAGAGAAAATGAAAATAGAGCTTGCCTGCAGCTCCTCTAATGATTGACGAGGTGGATTTTTGGGCCTCCTTCTAAGTTGAATGATAGCCGTTGCTTCCGTCTTTCCTCCCTGACACAGCATCTCAAGGTTTCCTCCACATTCCCACTCCTCCCTCCACTCCATCCATCTGATGGTGCACAGACCACACTAATTTTTAGTTTGATATAGAGGGTCAATATATTTCTCCAGCAGGATGTGTCAAAATATCATTGAGTGCTGTGAATGGATTATGATTGTGTAGATTGAAAAGAAGCACAAATGTGGCATCCTTTAACACCTGCTGCTTCTAGGGCACTGCAATCTTACATGAGGGAAGAATTTTCATTAGTATAGCAATTAAAAGTAGTGAATTGCCCCTTGTGGATAAGCAGTAAAAGCAAATGTGCCGGTGGTGAAAATGGAGACTAGAGTACTGTCTCTGCTGGAAATCCTTTTTCACAAGATGCAGCATTCCTCCGCATCCTGCCGTTCCAAAATGACAGCAGTTATGTAGATTGAAAAAAATGTGGCATTTGTAAACAGCTGCCGCTTCTCTGGCATTTGAATCTTACAGCAGGCGAAGAATTGCAATTAGTATAGCAATTGACAGTCGTGGATTGCTCTTGTGGATAAGGCAGTGAAAGGAAATACAGTTTGCAGTATAAAGAGCACTGACTCTGCTAGAAATCATCTTTTAGGAAATACAGCGCTTCTCCGCAACCTGCCATTCAAAACTAATGCAAGTTTGCGAATGTGTGCGTATGATGATCCCCTGTGCATTTATAGGCCTGTCCTCTCTTCTCCAGCCGTGTGACATGGTAGAACTGTGCTACCCGCTCTAATGCTAATTCTGTTTTCTGTCCTTCAACTCGAGTTGACATTGGCTCTTTGTATCCTCTGTGAATGGCCTCCCAGCGGCCAAATTCTTCTCCACCCTCCTTTCTTTTCCCTTTTGTATACCCAGCGCTCTCCTCCACCTCCTCCTCTGTCTTTTGTCCTCGTGTTTTTCCCCCTGCTGGATCTCTGCTGGCTATTGTGTAACTGTCCAAGGTGCTGAAATGTTGCCGGCAACAGGGCCTTGTTCCAATTTGACGGCTGGGACCTATGAGCCCTGCGCGAAGGAGACAAGCGAGTTCTCTTTTTTGAGAGTTCGGTTGCAAAGTGGTGTGCTTTGTGCTGGTCTGTAGATACAATAGATAAAAAAATTGTGTTTTGCTGAAAATCCTTTCCTAAAAAAACAGGTATTGTGACGGCTCCTAGGCCAACAAGCTTTGTGCATTGGGGGGAGTCCCTGCATATGGCATGTAAGCTGGTTGTATTTGCTGCTGTTTGTTGGTGACAACATGGGTTGGTTGTGCTGAAGGATTATAGCACATTGAATAAACAGTACCTTAACTCAGGGTCCACTTGCTAGCTTTTTTCTCAACTACCTCTCACAGTCTTCCAAAGACCTTTGTTCCCTTTGAAAACATGGTCTTCTGAAGACTGTGAATGCAGTTTAAGGCTCTCCAGATATATTTGCAGGTATGCGGGTTTGCCATTGATGACAGAATTTGCTTTTTTGCTGTTCCATGTAAGCTAAATTTAGCTGTTTATGAGGCATCTAGTGTTTGTTATTTTTAGTTAATAGTTAAAGCATAACTCTATTACTATTATTTTATTACTAACCTTTTTTTAATAACCTCAGCCATCATTTCTAATGGCATTGTCAATAATTTGATTGCTGAGATCTGGGAACAAAGTCTGACGTGTCAATCAAACAGCAACATTTGATTTTGTCCTCCAGCTTCGAGCAGCTTTTCCACTTCCTTTGTGCAATACATGAAAAATATTTCATACATTTTTGCATACTTTCTTTTTTGTGTGTGCTTTATTTTGCCCATTTCACTTGTTGAACACACTAAATAGTGATACTTTTAAGACATTGGGAGACAGTTTGTGTACGCACAACTACAGCAAATGCAACAGTTGAACTAAGTCTGTTATCTTTAACTGATTTTAACAACAGAAAGTTTGGGTACGAAATTTTCTTCGTCCTTCAAATAAGATTGGTTATACTTGTTTACAATTACGATGACGTGATGTTGCTGCATTCCCAGATTTAAGCGATAATAAAGGCTTTCCTCTGTTATCACATACCGCCCCGGACTCTGCAGAAGGAACCTTCATATCCATCCATCTAGTAGGAATTGGGGCATTGACATCAGAGAATACCCACCGGTTCACAATCCTTTCATGATAGATTGTTTCAATAAACTAGTATTAGGCAGGAACCTCAGTTTCTCCCAGTAAGCAGAGTTTTGGGTAATATTGTTTGCTGCAAAATTGTGTTTCGGAGCGATCGAGCTGCAGCTCTGAACACCTGAAAAAACATTTTCACTTTAATGTTGTTTTGCTGTTACCGTGGCATAAAACACCTCATTTACTCCAAATCCTCCACATTTTCTCTATCTGTTCCCTTTTTTTTCTTTTTCCCTTTTTGCATTTACTCTTAGTGCCATAACTTTTTTTTAAGATGTCATATCTAGTTGCTTTCATCCATGGTTTCTGGTGCAAAGGCTCATGGGGAGCAGGGGAGATGCTGCGGTAAGCAAAGCTGTGAATGCTGTCATGTGGGCTTCCTTTTTAACAAGCTTCGCCATTTCAGCTGCTGTGTGAATGGGAGGGGAGAAGAAAGAGAGTGTGAGGGGGAAAGAGAGGGAAGGAGAGAGGTCGGCAGAGATGAACGGAAGGAGAGAGAGAGAGAGAGAGAAAGAGAGAGAGCTGTTCATTCCTCTCCTTTTTTGAAAATGGAGTGATTTTCCTTCCTTGGGCACAATAGGTCCTCTGTGTCTTTTTAGTGGCAGTGAAGGAAAGAGAGGGAGAGCTTGCATGCACGCGCCCGCACACACACACACACACACACACACACACACACACACACACACACACACACACACACACACACACACACACACACAGGGGATATAAGGGAGGGTTGGAACATGTGCAGCCTTGCAAACCAATGAGGAAGCTTTCTCCCCAGAACACTCTCCTCTCTTATCTTGCAGCACTGGGACTTGACGTGTGTGTGTGTGTGTGTGTGTGTGTGTGTGTGTGTGTGTGTTTTGCGTGCGTGTGCGAGTGTGAGTGAATGAGTAACTGAGGGACTGAATGACTTAGTGTATTTATATATTCATACTGGATGTGCGTACGTCAATATCCCTGCAGAGATTTTCTCTTTTTTCTACTTAGATAAGATTGAAATGTAATAATAGCTATTTTGTGGATACTGCTACCTCTCTCAACCCCTTCCCTCAAACAGTCTCCTTTCTTTCTGTCCCTCTCCCTGAATGATTTGATAGAGGACCTTAAATTGGTATTCCTATAGTGTGCCTCAATATGTGGATAAGCGATTCAGAGATGACTTTGAAGCATAAGGGCTCTTGCTTTGAGTTGATTTAGAATAGTCGGCCTTTTCTGTATGTGTGTATGCATGTGTGCATTATGTTGCATTGACGCCGGCTTTTCACACATACAATTTTAATCATTTTTGCCACAGATTGCTGCAATCCATTTCCCACTACTCACTGATGTGTGTGTGTGTGTGTGTGTGTGTGCGCGCGCGCGTTTCAACGTGTGTATCCTTATTCCATCAGTCAATTTAGCCGTTCCCCTTAACTCATTTTCAATTATGTTCATGTCATCCTGAGCTGTCATTTCTTATTTTGAGGTTTGTGTTTAATGTAAGCCACTATGCACTCTGGAAGTTTCATTTAGCTTTGCGACATCCTCCCAGCTTCTTGAACTTGGATATCACCATTGTGTCATATTTAGCAGAGGTGGATGGTGGGCAGGTGATTTATTTTACTTTCTTTTTATGATCAATGTGTAAAAGAGAGTAATGTGTGATCATTTTAAAAGCATTTAGAGCATCTAATAGACCCAGTTTTGCCTCTCAGCTGTGTCTGCAAATGAGAGGCAGACTGACAGACAAAGATTATTGCTTCATTTGTCATTTCACTGCATTCAGAGGTTGTGGAATGTCTGTCTCTTTTTGTGGTTTTTGACAGTTTTGCTTCGGAGCACATTTTGTAGGGTTGCATTTGAGTCTATTTATGTTGTTAAATGTTTATGCTTGTCTTTAATTCAGCCTGTTCACACGGCCGGATTGACTAGTTGAGCCTGTATCAAATACAAGTTCCCCAAGCCCATTATGCCACAAACTACCCAGAAAAACAATCAGTGCTGTTTGCTTGATTTAACACAAATTTGTTGTGTACCATATTAGTAAAATATTAACTAATTGCTAAAACTCGATTTTGACACTGGGCCCTTTAACAAGAGAGGGCACAAGATTACAAAAAGTGTAATTACCATTTAATCTTGGTAATCCTGCTTTGCCTGAAGGTTCTTAGATCTTTTCGATTCACCTTTTTAAAGAGAACTCTTTATATTTTTTTATTTTTTTTAACATTTCTTATAACCTTTAAGCCCAGTTCAGGCCAAAGATTCGCAACGAGACGAAACCATTTTAGAACGTCGCAGAGAAAAGTTGCAGCGGTCTGAACCGGCCCGTATCAGCTCGTCTTAAACCAGCTGATGGCGTCCCCTGCGACTCAGCTGGTCTCCAGAGGCTGGTTTTATTGAATGTAAGGGATGTCACCTGTTTCGCAGCCAACAGAGAAGTCATCTTGAAAAGTCAGCTACAATAAAATGATCCACAATCCATTTTATTTCTGTTACAGACTGTTAACGGAGGCTCAACGTGCACCCGCGAGCACAAACTGTTGAGCGAGCTAGAGAGTGACTGAAGAGAGGGAGCGCCCAGGACAAAGCCGTGACTCAGAGAAAATAAACGTGTTTTCGCCGATTCACAGAGATGGGAAGTAACGAATTACAAATACTTTATTACTGTACTCAAGTAGATTTTTCAGATATTTTTACTTTAATTTACAATTTATTTTTTGTGCCGACTTTTTACTTTTACTCCTTACATTTTTTACACGAATATCGATACTTTCAAAATGTAAAACTTTAGTTTCAAATAATTTCAGTGGAGTTACCATCAATGCCGAATTCAATCTAATTGGATAGGAATATACGTTGCACTTGACGCACCACCACAAGACGACCCGACAGACTCGGCGGCTTGATGGCGGTAACGTTAGCATGGACGGCGACATAATTGAAAATGAAGAAAACGGTGATCCCAGAGATTTGGCAGATAAGCAGCAAGACATTCAAGGCTACTTTTACTTTTCTACGTTAAATTTCCAAGCCTGTACTATGTTTCTTTTACTTGAGTAAAGAAGTTGAATCAGTACTTCTACTTTAACCAGAGTATTTTTTAACACAAGTATCTGTACTTCTACTTGAGTACGGGAAGTGAGTGCTTTTGCCATCTCTGCCGATTCATCACTAGAACGGTAACTTTAGCAAGCATCTCACAATCATTAACGTTATCCACATTCATATTTAGACGCAACAACTGATATATTTAGCTACAAAAAGCCTAAAAGTCAGAAGTTAGGACGGAAGTACATAGTCGTTGCTATGGAGATGATACACCATCTCGTCTCGTCGCATTGGTGTGAACTGGCAGGTTTTAGAATGCTGCAGACCAACACGTTACAAGTAGTTGCAAGTTTCAACTCGTCTCGTCGCAAATCTTTGTTCTGATCTTGGCTTTAGACAAGGCTGGATTACCATCCAGGCAAAGCAGGCAAACCCTCAGGGTTCTTTAAAATGCAAGCATCAACTGTTTTTTGTTTGTTTTTCTGTTTAACTGCAAATGTGTTAGGGAAACTGCATCACTGTTGCACAATATTTCACACACAGAAAAAAAGTGCCCTAGGCAGTAATATTCCAGCATAGATGCTCTGGTTGGCTTCTGGGCGTACATAATGAAGCTGCCATGTACAGCATAGTGAGCAGTGTGCACTGGGTACATAATGATTCACAGGAAGGTGGGTGTTCAATAGGGGCCCAACAGATATGTTCAGACCATGCCTTAACTCAAGGGGTTTCACTCTTTCTCCATGTCAGTGACCATGTGAATATGTAACCTGGTGATCTGTAAGTTGCTGCAATTTATTGAAAATTACCTTCTATTAACACTTGAGTAAGACTAGATCAACCTAATCAGCCTTTTAACAGGTTTCTTATCAGTGGAAGGACCTAGGTGACCCTTTTTAAACTGCCATCTGGTGTGTGTATAAAAGGCACGTGTCATACTTATGTGATACGATCAGCCATTTATGCAGAGCTGTCTGGCTGAGCAATGTGGCATGTCTGTGGTTGATTTACTGTTTGAAAGAGAAATGCGGGCATAAACACTGCTTGGTCTAAGTGTCTTCAACAGACACTTAATGGCACATGCAATATTAGCTAAACACAAGTCTGCTTCTGTAATTTAGAGCTTTCTCCCTGCTCCACAGCAGATAGCGGAGCTGTCACAGTCAACCGAGCAGAGTGAGAGATAGCTGCTCCGGATGCAAGGCATACTGCAGCGAGGTGGTTACATGTAATTAAAATGTAATTAACTCTTTTGCATGTAATTAGTGAGCCTGCTTAAATATTGATGTTTCCTGTGATTGTGCTCGATTGGATTATTGATTTACAGTCTTTCATGTACAGGCAGTTGCATCCATGCTAGTTGCTATCTTGTTGAACAGAGCTTTTTAGCCTGTTGTAGCTCATGGTTATTCAACAAAGTGTCATTACCTTGGTTTCCAGCCAAAGCAGGCAGCTGTTTCCAGAAAGAAAGCTCTGATGAACAGCAAACAGGCCAAAGTTAAGACTAGCTGGTGATCAAATTGGAGTATTTAGCAACTAAAGAGGTAGGTATTTCCCTCTGGAGTTGGTGGAGACCAAAACAGGGAAAAAAGAGACTGAATGCTAGATTTAAATTGGTCAGGTGGAAAGATGAAATGAAAGCTAAAGTTGCTCTGTGTCTGCTGTATCTGCAAATATTCAAGTGTTTGCTAATATGTTTGCCAGAACAACTACAACAATGGGACTAAAGGTCCCATATTATGCTAATTTTCAAGTTCATACTCTCTGCCTCTCCGCACCGTTATTGCAGCTGGGGAATGGCGGTAATGGCACTGTAGTGGCACTTTATACATATATTGTGACATCAGAACCGCAAGGATTTCCTGATGGCTCGATTAAAGGCCAATACTACCTTATTGGTTCGAACACAATAGAAGTTTTTTTTCCTAGAAAAAAGTCTGAAAAAGTGGGGTCGTCTTATTATCGGGGTCTAGACTTTCAGCTGTTCAAGTCGCAAAATGTAAGGGACGTCACCTGTTTCAACAGTCAATAGAGAAGTCAGCTACAAACTAAAGAAATAAAATTATCCATAATCCATTTTATTTTATATTTATTTTAGCTGTCGAAAAAGCTGAATTTTAGACAGGCATCTTTTAATAAAGATATTCAGTGGGGGAAAGCAAGATACAGGAGGAAACTCATGGCCTCCTCTGTCACCACACTGAGGGACCTCATATCTTTGGCTAGACAGTTAACGTTCCTTTACTGTCGAATTCAAGACACCAACAGTTAGCGTTAAACAGATGAAAATAACTATATTCACAGTTAGTAATGTTCTTCTTGACAAGCTCTTCTTCCATTTTTGGTGGAAATGCGGTTGTGTTTATTCTTCCATTTTTGGTGGAAATGCGGTCATGTTTATTATGAATCCCACTCGCTTTCTGGGCAAGACCCACCCTCTAGTTAGGGTCCTAGAATTGCGATCCTGAAAGTGCAGCCTCCGGTGCTGCAGCTTTATGCTACTCTTAAAGGCACAGTTTCTGGATACAGGCTGTGTGCATTTTTCTGTTTGAGTGTTTTGATACTTTCACATTATTTATATAGCACTTCGACCTGCTTTATAACAAAAAAAGAGTCAATGGCTGCAGCTTTAAATATTTTATATTTTATGAAAAACCTGTCCAAATGTTGTCTGTAGCACCATCCCTTTTATATCATGACTTGTGCTGAAATGAATGAAGACAACTAGCCGATCAACAGAGTTATCCAACAATTTTAAGAATTAATTAGGTAATTTTTTCAAGTAAAAGTGCCCACATTTTCCTGGTTTCAGCTTCTGAAAAGGTTCTTCTCAAATGTTAGGATCTCTCTGTTTTATAACAGTGTGAATTGAATAGCTTTAGGTTTGGGACTGTTCCTCCAACAAATTAGCAATGGAAAGAATAGGGAAAAAACTCCACTTTAAGTTGACAAATAAATGTATGCTCACATTCAGTAGGTACTTCCTGACAAAACGCACTGTATGTGACTTAAACATCCCGAGGGCAATTCCCTCCTCATAAAACATTTGAAAAGCCATTTTTTAAAAGTAGTTTGAAACTTCCATTCATTTCCATTCATACCGTAGTGATGGCCAAATGAAGCCTCATGAAATAGTTCACAAGGCTTCATGAGGTTTCATTCGGCCATCACTACAATACCCTGAAACTAGCTGCACTTTAGTGTGAGTATTTGTATATAATAATAATTGTTGCAGCCCTATATTTGACTCTGCAGTATTTAACAACACTGTGTTGGTAGAAAGTGTGATTGTGGTGTGTGGTATTGTTGGCATTGATCCCTACTGCAGCACAGAGCACGACACTCGCTCACCTACAGGATGTCAAAGGAGTATTACACAGTTGTATTTGGCAGTGGGATCTATCAGCTGCTCTTTGTTCCTGATATCTTCAGGCAGTGATATCGTGTATATGACACTGACTGCAGCGGCTGAATTCCAGAGTGATAAGAAGGTTTAGCTCGTCTGTGTAAAGGGTTGAATGTCAGAGGTGTTTGAAGCAGACAGGCAGATTCTGTTGCGCTGCAGTCTCGGGTCTCTGTTTCCCGGAGGTGTGTTATACTGATTGTATTCTGACAGGATCCTGCAGGAAAACTGCATTTCCAATTCCTCTCTGACAGCCCACATTGTATGGGCCAGATCATCTACTGTATCATGCAACAGACATGATAAAACAGACATGTAGGATAAAATCTGCCAGTCTGCCAATGATTCAGTAACTAATTTGCCCTTTTGGAGATTAAAAGGTAGCATGAGACAGTCTAATTTGGTTTCAAGTCATTCTAACTCTTACATGCTGCTTTACCCTGATCAAGGTTCTTCTACTTTCCCCTATCAGTCTACAGTATTGGATATCAGAGATGTTGAACCTGGTTGTATCTGTTTCAGGGCTGGATTCAATCCAACAGAGTTATACCATTTTGAGCCAAAGTGCTTTGGTATTGGGTGTAAGAGGTTGTCTTGCAAGTTGTATCTGACTACATCTGCAGTGTTAGGTTTAAATTGCCTTTTATAAGGTAGGGTCTTAAAACATGTGTTTTATTAATGCAAAACGGAAGGATGTTTCATCAATACAACATAACAATATATTGTGACATGGAAATCACATTGTTTTTTGCAATTTTTGCAGGGATTTTTCAAACGCAGTCTGTAGGCCTTCTGCTTTAAAAATGTTTTAATTTGTATTTCCCTACCATTCCAGACAGCCATTGATTTCCATTTCTGTTCCCACAGTCGAAAAAAACAACAAGCAGACACTTGATACTTGAGTTGTGTGATTCCCTCACACACTCCCTTTGGATTTTTATACAGTGAATAAATAAATAGAAATCAAGAAATGGCAGAATAAACACACTGCAAATTCAGAAACTGTCTAACCTGCATTTGAAAATGATCAGCAAAATCTAAAGTATAGATGATTGTAGCTGAGGAGTTGAGGAGTTGCACAACAACTAAAACTTGCAAACACACTGGTACAACTTGGGTCTTATGTAAGGCAATCAGATAAAAGAAATCCAGATTCAGCCAGATTATTTATTTGGAGATATAACCGAAAGGGAGAGCCCTCAAAATGTTGTTAATCAACCATCATTGCACAGGAAAACTGAAAAAAAACACAAGTACAGTTGGTCAAAGTTGAATCAGGAAGTGGTTCTGTAATCTTTGATAGATTTGGGTTAGCAGTTAACAGTTTGGGGTACTGTTCACCTTCGTCTTCTAAAGAAGCCTAACCAGTTTTTTTATATGTTTGTTTACGTGTTAATTTTTCTGATTGCTCATGTTTCTTTCCCAGTCCGACTTCCTTTCAATGATGTAACTGTTCTCATGTCTAAGTAATTAACTGAGATAACAAGACCCAGATCTAGAAACACAGAATTATTTTATAAACATAAACAAATCTATTTTTTGAGGCAACAAACTTAATGCTCAAGTTTGATAATAACTTTTAAGGTTTCAGTTGCTTCTCATGGACTTCCTCAGTGGACTGAGTTTGACTGAGCAAACTGTAATATGAGGTTGAAAGCCATGTTTGCTGAAGTTAAGATTTTCTTTGCAACTTTAAGACTTCAAGAGCTTTCACGCTCGATAACTAAAGCTGTATTATACATTACCTGACATTAACCATTAGCTAACCTTTTCATATGATAAGTCCTTAATTTTATCCTGTTTGCCTCCAGTGTGTAGTATTTCGGTGAGTAGTTCTTCAGCTGAATGTGGTCTATCTACATTACTGGGTGTCAGACACCCTTTAGGTAGTTCTACAGCAGAGGATTCAGTCAAGTTTTTTTTTTAGCTGGACAGAGGTGCTAAGCTGCTGGAGGGATTAGAGTTCCCTCTATCTAAAATCTTGGGTTTGTGTCGAGGTCAAAGGAGCTCGACCAGGAAGCACTTCCTGTGACAAGAGGATGTAGAGAGACGATAATCAATTACAGAGACAGAGAGAGATGGTGGGACAGAGGAAAGACTGATAACGATGTAGAAAGGGAAGGAAAACAGAGATACAGCAGGATGGTGGAGGCCAGGACAGAAGAGGAAGACGGTGAAAAGAATCAATATACTTGGTTCAATAGGCTCATTGCTTTTGCCAAGAAGGACTCCAATTCATGGGTGTATAGTAATGTGTGTGTGCAGAAGTGTGTTTGGACATGTTACACTAACTAACTAGTGTTTGTTTGTGTGTGCCTTTAAATGTGTGCAGTTCCTTGAGCTAGTCACTGTTGGTCAAAAGGGATTTACCAAAAACTAGTCTCACATTGCCAGACCTTCCTCCAAAGCGCTGCGGAAGAGAGTCTGGCTAGTCCACACAGCATTCCTGGATGGGAGAAAAACATGCTCTGGTTTATCGGCATTTCTTCAGACCAATCACAATCAGAGCCACGGTGCTGCTGCAAAATAGCCTCAGGAAGGAACTTGTTTTGGTGCAACATGTATACGTTCAAAATCTGTTTTAGTCAAAGAAAGTGAAAAGTAACGGACATCCGGTCAGAAAGACCGGCGGAATTTACAGCGGCAACGGAGCAATCCCGGAAATGGAACGTCGTGGATATAGACTAACCTCAAATCAACAAAGACACAATAAAAAGACAGAGAGAAAGAGAAAAGGGAAACAAATTAAAAGAACCAACCCTGAGGTCTGTTCAGTAGTGATGTCCAAATGAAGCTTCATGAACCACTAGCTGTATTTGTTGACTAGATGGTGCTCTTGGTTTAAAGCAGACTTCAACGTCTTTTAGGCCAGGGACCCCTTAGCTGAAAAAGAGACAGAGTAGGGACCCCCTACTGCATATATTGTATACAATTGAGTTGCAATTAAACTTGGCCGAATGGATGAAAATAAATGGATATTATTTATACATCACTTTTTTTACGTTAAACATACATGTGGAGGGCAAAGTGAATATTTAAGTTTAACTGTACGGCTACCATAGTGGCTACCTTATATGGTAAGCTTATCTTCAACATGTAAACATACATATATTTTTTTTAAATAGGCCAATTTATCTTTGCTATTGATATGTTAGATTCAAATGCATGTATATTTTCAGAAATTTTCATTTTTGATAAAAGAAACTTTCAAAAACATATTTTTAAATATTTTGGTGGCCCCGTTGCACTTACTCTGAGGACCCCCTAGGGGTCACTGACCCTCTGTTGAAGATCTCTGGTTTAAAGAAAAAGGCTCAAGAAACGGCAATTCATTGTGCTTTCAACCTTTTGTTGAACAGAGAGCGCCATCTATTGGGCTCAGAAAATAAAAAAGAAATGCTTCATGAAGCTTCATTTGGACCATTTAAAGCTGCCTCACTTTTACTCACAGCTAAATCAATGCAGCTCTTCTCTAAGTCTTGTTGTGGAGTGGCTGCTGACTGAAACTATCTGCACACAAATCAAAAAGTCCATTTCTAACCTGTTTATAATTTTTTTGTGGCTTAACGTGGACCAAAGTTATTTAACTCTTTAAATGAGACTGACTCAATTTCTTTGCCCAGAGTGCAGAGATGTAGGACCAGATTAAACCGCTAGACCCCAGGCAAATTAATCCGTGGCGGAGTCCACTTAACCCAGGTTGGCTCTGTGTCAGTTCATGTTTTGTAATTCAATTACCATACATTTATTTAGGATTATTCACCATGAAATCTTAATACCTACTGAGAATTTAAAGGTTAAAAGGTCTCACGATTAAAAAGAATGAACGACTAAAGGCCCTTTAGTGGTGCATATTCCCATATGTAATTAATCAAGTGACAACACACTGAATGACACACAGTAAACTGAAGGGCTTTGGGGGGCCATAAGGGTCCAGGACCCTGGGGCATTTGTAATCCAGTCTTGCACATGGATTCTACACATACAGCCAAAATCAGTGTTGCTCCTTTCAGTGAAAAGCTTCTCCATTGACCATTATATATCTGTATACACAGAACACATAATGGCAGTCTTGATAACTATAGATGAATTCACATTTACAATGACATTGAGTTACAAAGACGAAGAAAACAATACAGAAATGGAAGCAACAACATCATAAGAACATATAAAGAGACCAAAACTTTGAAATGAAAAAACTATTTGATAAACAGATCAGGACAAGCATTTACAAGTTGAAGTTTGGAGGTCCAAAATCCGATTTCTAAAATGTCCAAAAGGCAAAAGTGAGTTGATTTTAAGAAAGTGTTGTATTTTGTTCCACGAGTCAGGTGAACTAAAACTAAAAGCAGTTTTTCCAAGTTCAGTCCAAGCTTGTGGAACATAAGTAAAAGCTAGTCAGCAGAGTGAGTCTAAAAATGTCTCTTTGAATGACAACGTTGTTCTGTAAGGTGACAGCTGAAACACACTGCACGCGGAAGCACGAAAAGCATAGATGTGTGCCTGATCGCGCGCCTGGCTGTTCATACCAGAGGCGCAGCTCTCTGCGCCGGTCACAAAGCGATCCTTCTCCTCTCGACTCTCTATCTATTTCTCTCTCTGTTAATGTGTGTGTGTGTGTGTGTGTGTGTATGTGTGTCTCTGTCTCTCTGCCCATCTGTCGGTTTCTCCATGTACCTGATTACTTGTCTCGCTAGACACAGCTGAGAAGTCAGGACCAAAATCTCTATGAACCTGGGTGTTTTACTTTGAAATTTGTTTTATTTTTGTAAAGTATCCAGCTACACTGTGGCCTTCCTGTATGTGATTACCTGCCTGGCTTGAGACATTTGCTTGCTGATCGTGGAAGATAGAATTAGAAGAACAGAGGAGACATCAAAACACTGTGGCACCGAAATGACAATAGCTCCGCTTCACGGCGCTTCGCGGCTATTCGCAGCGCGTCCACGTACAGTGTGTTTCTGGCGTACGATGGCAGTTTTCCAACAAGGGCCTTATAGATAAAGAGATACCAGAGAATATCACGTCTTTCTTGGAAAGAAGACGATTTTGTCTAATAATCATCACACAAATCATCAAATTAAATATATATATCAAATCTAACTCTTTTGCATATACTAAGAGATTTGAAGGAGAGATTTGAATCAATTCAGACACCCAGTACTTGTATTTTTTCACAACTTGCAAGTTTTGCCCTGATATCATTATATCTGGGTCAGGAGTGCTACATGGTCACTTTGAAAAGAACATACCAACAGTTTCACTAACATTTAACTTAAGACATGATTTGTCAAGCCATCTTATAATATGGTTCATTATTATAAAAGCAATTCAGGTGATTATTGTCTACAGTGCAAACAGGAACTGTTGGTAGCTGGAGTATAAACCCCACTGGCTGAAGGTTTCAAGCTATGGATTCACTTTATGATGATCTGATTCACCAGATTGGTATTAGTACAGTAGTCCACTTGGAGTGGATCAGGTATTGGCCCAATGTCACTGCTCCACTGTTTTTTTCTATCCCTTCATTCATTCATTAAGTTGAATTAAGTCCTGTGTCTTTAAAAATGATTCCAATGATTTCCATGCAGTCTTATATGCAGATTTTAAATTTGTAAAACAGATGGCATCAGATCACTCCTTGAAAAAGTTGGATTGGTGGATCCCTACTTCAAGCTTAAAGCTTTAATGCGTAACTTTTTTATGTTATTGAACGTATGTTACATTCAAGCCGTTGCCAAATGAGTTGCTACAAAGCTAATTAAGACTATCAGCTCCACACAACCCTCAGTATTTCAGTATTTATTGTGGCGTCCGGCAACTTTCCCACGCAGAAACTTGAGTGAAGATAATTACCTCTTGAAGAGTCCGTCTTGTTTTTTAATCCTCTGTTTTGTCTTTGGCTACTAGAAACTGCGTGGAGGAGGGGTGGGGGCGCGTGCGCAATCACGAAAGGCTTGTATCATGTGGACGCGCCGACCGTTTTGTTGTCATTACTTAGAATTCCTCATGGGGGAGACAGAAACTACGCACTATAGCTTTAACTGAACAATATTAGGTGTTCGAGAAATTCTGACTTTAAACTCAGAACTCAAATACATTTTTCAGATGTGGCCCTAATCCTCTTTAATATTCAACGAGGGTTGGGAGAAAAAGGGAGAGGAAGAAAGGATAGGAGTGAAAGGGAACAGAGAGGAAAGAAAGAAGCAGTGCACAAAGAATAAGAATGATTAGACAAGTAGAAAGTGATGAAGGAAACGAAGCAAGCAAAATAAGAAATGAAAGAAGGGAGCAAGGGAGGAAAAATTATCATAATAAAACAAAATGGAGAACTAAAGGGACCCTGGAAAGAGAAAACATAAAAAGACAGAAGGAAGGGAAGAAACTAAGGAAGTAAAGGAGAAATTAATGAAGCAGTAAAGAGAGGAAGATATGATGAAACAGAGGGAGGGAAGAAAAGATGTTGTGGAATTAATGAATACTGGATGAATAACACTAATTTAACTGTAACTCAATCCTGAGGCTACACAGTGAAATTGTGATTTTCATATCACTGCTAAACCTTTTTTTAATAAAGTACAGCTTTAATAGAATTGTTTCTGTGAGTGGCATGTGCTAATTGATCATGAGTTTGAAATGAAAAGAAGAAGAATGGATGGAGGAAAAGGAAAGGAAAGGAGAAAAGGAGGCAGCAAACAAAGTAAGAAGAAAGAAAGTAGAGCAGGGGCTTTAATTCTCCTCTGGATCAAACTTTATAGTCCCGTAAGGTTCGATAATATAGTTAGCAGACAAAGGTTTACAGAAAAAACACATTTTAAAATTTGAAATCACAATAACCATAACATCACAATAAAACAATAAAAGCCGATAACAATAAAAAGCAAAAAAGCAATCCCCTCTACATACACCTCCAGCATATAGAACCGCATCAGTTAATAAGAGCAGTCAATTGTTATTTTATTGTTGGAGGCTGTAATAGAATAATAGAATAGACAATAAATGAGTGAGTGAATGGATGAATGGAGGAATCGTGCAGGAGTCAGTGTTAATTGTTTGCGCTTTGAATAGACTGCTGCTTCTCTGCATGGCTCAGCACAATGTGAAGAGAAACTCTTCCTCTCTTCAACGCTCACTCGCACTTTTTCCCCCCACTCAAGGTAACACCCTAGTCTCCTGGTAAGCAGTGGGCTGCTATTATTCACTGATTTATTTGTTCATTTGTTAAGTTATTTAGCGCTTTTCCTGCTTCATATTGATTATTTCTTCCTTTTTTTCTACTGTTTGTCCTTGCTTCTGTTTTGCTATGCTTTTAAAAATCGGATTCCAGATGTACATTTGCCCCCACAACACTGCTTCTAGCTTTGCATACAGTATTTCGTCCTTCCAATTGATATCCACAGAGTCCCCTGAGGGTCCTATTATAGGCCTTTTGGTGAGATATTTTTCTCAACTGCTGTTTCCAAGGTTGAAATATAACTTTGAATCACAGCTATAATAGGCTACTGTATTTTGTGTGATGCGCTTAATGGACTTAAAATAAGTGAGTAACAGCTGGTAAGCGATTGTTGAATTCCTCTTTCCTCTATAAGCACAAGCGAGAATATTACAATTTTTTTTTATTATTATTATTAATCCATGGTTTTATTTAGTGGGGTACAAAGATAACGCATTATATTACCTTTACACTAACTAACCCCAACTACACCTTTTATTTTGAAGGTTAGAAATCTGGACTGCTGGACTGATCTATACGGGGGCGATTCCAGGATTTTTTAAGTGGGGTGGCCAATAATCAGTCAGGGAGGGCCCAAGGGATTTTATTAGAATACAGCATAGAAAATCTGCTAAGAAATATAGGAAATATTGGATAGGTTAAAACAACACAATGTAATTTTGCTGAATAAAACACATCCGATTCATTATTAATTTCAATTGTTTGTTTTTTCATGTGATGTTTTATTTAGCAGAATTACATTATGTTGTTCTATCCTATCCAATAGTTCCTATATTTCTAAGAAGATTTATGCTGCTGTATTCTGATGAAATGCCCCCCCCCCCCCGGGCCCCCCCTGACTGATTATTGGTCCCCCCCTTGTGCCACTCCACTTAAAACAATCCTGGAATCGCCCCTGGGTGCACTAGGGCCTGTTATAAAAGCATGCACTGGGGCCCATCATAACTACCGTATGCTACTGGCCAACTCTATTGAGAGTCATCAAAGCATCTCTCCATCTCATTTAATAACCAGCCATCTTTCAGGACCTTTCATGTATTATCAAGTGTGCAAAACGATTCCTTCGACATTAACTACAGGCTCGAGACGGGAGGGGAACAAGGGAAGAAGAGAAGAGAGAAAATGCAATAGTGAGAAGGAGGGATGAGAGGTGCCTCACATACACTCTCTCGCCACTTCTATTTTCCTTTCTTTGCTGCTCAGCTGAACTCTATTTGGATTCTATCATTGAATCTCTCCATTTAATTTCCTTCCTAATTAGCTGCCTTTCATTGCCTGGGAATGTGCTGTCTGCTGCCCAGTCTAGCTGCTGCAGTCTGTTGACATGCCAGCACTCTGAGTGTGTGTGTAGCTGTAGGGAGGGCCAGTCAATGCTGAAGAGTGTGCGTGTGTGTGTGTGTGTGTTTGTGAGACTAAATCAATAGCCAGTTATCAGATAGGGCTGGTTAAGGGCCTTTCTCTCCAAGGAGGGAAGAGTTAAGGCCTCTTGGAAAAACGCTCACGGCAAGGTTCATGTTTATTCATAAGCACAAACACACACAGACACACACACACACACACACACGAGCCTGAGCACACAGACACACACAGACAGGATGGGTACAATTTAATGATTCTGAAATGTAGCAAAGATCCCTGAGACTGGAGCGGGGGGTCATGCTGTTGATTACATTGACTGTGTGTGTTTGTGTGTGTTTATTCTGCATTAATGTGTGTGTCGGTAGTGTGTGTGCGTACAGGCATTAGTCTGGCTGTTCAGCTGGATGAGCGCACCTGTATGCAGTTCTATTCCTGTCTGACTGGTAACAGCGAGTCTCTTTGACAACATGACGCTGTGTGTGTTAGTGTGCATTGCCATCCGTGTTTATGTATGTGTGGGCTGCTGAAGGCTGTGACATTTAATACTTTCGACAACGAGTCAGTGCGGGCTGGACCTGTGGGAATATTTCAAGTCAATATTACAATACAACACCCACAATCCCCCGCAGCCAAAGACAGGAAAGTGTAAACAGGAGGTGTAATAAGCGAGGGATTTTGTCAGACTGAGGATATATATGGAGGTTAACAAGGTGTGCGTGTATGTGTGCAATGTTCTTGAATGATTTTCTATAAATGCCCCTATTTTTCCCCACTCTCTACTTATGCAGTGATGCAATGGAGCCTGGTGTTGTAGCTCAGCTGCTCACTCTCCTTCAGATAGGCTCTAAAGTGTAGAGGTCGAAAACAAAGAACTGTAGTTCTGAGTATCTCACACAGTGGGAGAAGAGGAAACAAAGCTGAGTTTGTGTACTATGTTCTGGATGGTTACAACATTTTATTTCACTCTGGGTTGGAACTACCATTGAGGACAATAAAGAAGTTATGGCAGGGAATATGGAGAACCTGAGGAGGCAGTCAAAGCCCACCATGGACCATACAATTACACTACTACAACATGCACTGATATAGTATAGGCTTTTAAAGGCTGATCCTGATATTATTTAGAGCCAATATCTTTTAAATGTGGCAGGTGTATAGGCAACAATTACGTAAAATCTAAATAAAATGAAGGGTTTTAGTATTTCTTTCCCCAACTTATGTTCCGACAGTGTGGCGAATAGTTTGAAGAATTATTCAGATCATTATGTAGGAAGATAACATTTGCAGAAAATACAACAGAAAAGTGGAATTAATATGCCACGTGGAAACAATGTAAATGTACAGGTTTTTGGTGTCTAGTCAAACATATCTTAGAAGGGTGAATACAGGCTTTTTCCTGCACAGAGGAATTGTTGGCTCCCCCCAAAGAGGTTTTAGCCAGCCCCAAAGGAAAATCACCAGCACCAAAATGACAAGAATTAAGAATAAAAATAGCAAATCCTCTCTAAATGCTTTCTCGCGGGAAAGTGTTGGGTCTTTATAAATTATAGAGTCTGGTCTAGTTGATAGTAGCCAAACAGAACATGGTGGATTAAAAAAACATGATGGACCCTTCAGAAGAGGTAATTATGGGCGCCCGGATAGCTGAGTTGGTAGAGCAGGTGCTCATATATGGAGGTCCATATATATATAGGTTTTAATTAGCTTTGTAGCAACTAATTTGGCAATGGTTTGAATGTCAAAATGACGTTCATTAATATCAAAAAGTTACGCACTAAAGCTTTAAAACAGGAAACCGTTGCTATAATACAGGGGAGTAAAGGTGTGGAAGGGTGATAGATAACTCTACAAAGACTCATTTCGACTCATGCTCGATGTCAGTGTTAACCTTTAGAACAATTAAACATGTCCTTTTGCCACCTTTAAAGAACATACTGTATGTTGTGAGTATTTGATACTTAAAAGATGTATTTGTCTGAAATAAAACGTAATCCAGATTAGTTTCCACCTAAATATACCTGGTTAACTTAAGGCAAACAAGTGTTTCAATGTGTAATTATCTATAAGTGCCACTGCGCACCATGCCAACTGCTGTAATTGTTCTGAATTATACCATGTATATCTGTATCAGAGTCTGTGTCCCAACCAAGCCCCCAGGAACATGTCTTAAAGCAACCATGGCCTTAGTGGCCAACGGTGGAATTGCAACATCTGACAACCCGCTGGCCCAAAAAGACTTTTCCTATAGACTTTACATGGCTAAAAATAAGTCTATATTTCAGCTGATAACTTTTTTGGGGGTACATCAACTTACCAGTCCTAACACTTAAATGGTCCTTGTTTAAACCATCATGTTTTAGAATTTTTAACATGCACTAATAGCCGTGTGACGTGGATGTAACATTATTAACGTCTCTGTTCCCAAACTGCTGGGGCTAGCTGACATTAGCGCTAGCTAGTAGCACGACATAATGAAGGCGAGCCGACCCGTGGGACTGTGCCCACATCGCCCTGCACTGCAAGCTCATTTGACGGTTCTCCTAAATTCCTGTAGCTGTAATAATGGCTATATGGCTGTAATTCATCATGTTTATCATCTTATAATACATCCGAGCGTTGAGTCCTGTAAAGCCTGTAACGTGGATGGAACATTATTAACAACTCTGTTCACAAACTACCGGGGCTACTGCTAACGTCAGTAGCTAGCTAACGTAAGCTAGTAGCACGACATATGATTACATCTCCCTGGTTCTCTTAATACATCCATCGTTTATTTAGATAAGCATTAAACGATGAAAACACAATGTTTAACATTAGTGAATATTTTTGACAATGAACCACGAGTTTTCCACGTATACTTGTTTCCACAAGAGAGAAGCCCATGAACGAGTGGTCTTGCTACGACAATTCAAACTGTCGCTAGTGCGCATGTCCATCGTGAAGTGTCTGAGATAACTCCTATTGTGATTTGACACTATAAATAAAATTGAATTGAACTAAACCCCACTCCACTGCTAAAATAACTATTAATTTATAGAAGTTGCATGCGACAGCATTTCAAGGTTATAATCCAAAGCAGAAAATAAATCTGTGTCATTGTCTATTGCTGTGAATTCCAACAGTTAAACATAACTATGACAGATGCCAAAACAACATAAATCTCACAGGCATCCTTGTTCCTCCCAAACTGAGGCTATAAAACAAGTCACTCGCTGGGGATTTCTTCTGACTTAAGTTGTAATGCAGCATTCAGTAAAGGTGAGGGTTAGGGTTAGCCTTAGGGAGAGTAGTCAACACAAGGCCCTCACAGTTACAGCAAGACAAATGTCAATGTGTGTGAAGGTTGCCCTGTAGAGGCTTTCATCCCCTGACTGCAGGCATCATGTCATTTATTGATTCACAGCTGGCTGCGTTCTGGCAACTCTACTATAGTTACTGTAATGTGATGTGATTGAAAAAGACACTTAGGTCATGCCATAAGGAGATGCCGATGGAAGAAAAACCCATTCATATAGCAGTGAAGGTCATTGCTGGGGCAATGGCCACATATGTGACCGGATTCTGATTGGCTGCAGTGTGTCCGTGTATTACATTTCCCTTTAATGTAGGCTCTGACCAAGCACCTCTGACTCTGCTGGTTAATCATTGTCACATGCCTCGCTGCTAGAGCGTTTGCCACTGACATCATGTAATCATCCAAAGCTCAACTGAAGTCATTTTTCAGAATTATTGCTTTATATAAGCCACTGCTCCTCAAATATGCAGTCGGGATATTTCTATAGGGAAACATAATTAAGGTAGACGCAGACATAGGGTCACTTCATAGGCATTGGATCACTGCCTTTTATATAAATTAGGGCAGGTTATTCAAATCAATATCCCTTAAAAATACATTAGGGATATTTCTGCAAGGAAAAATGAAAAGATCTGAAGCAGGTTTTTAAAAAGTTATTGTAAAGATTAGTTCTGCTCTTCTTCTGCATGGAATTTAGCTGAGAGGATACTGGTGATGTTTTTACAGTGCTGGAAAGTAACTACAATAAGTGCAGTATGTTAGTAGTAGAGTATGTTATAATTTGAAGGTACGTGTACTATACTTAAAGAGATATTTTGCTTAAATCCAGCTCTGTGTCATGGCAGTGTGGGCACTATGTGCGGATGTGTTATGTGTTATGTGTTATCCCTGCCTCTGCTGAATTAGTTTTATCCCCAGTGGGGACACAATGTATTCCCCCCTCAAAGTGATCATGTACTTCACCAATAGCCTAGACCATATATTAATTATACCTAAAATAGAAGTGTAGCTAAGTAAAGCACTGTAACGCGAACAGTCTATAGTGTGATAGAACGATTAAAATCCGAGCTCTGGGACAGCTACAGGCACTGTTTAGGCACAAAAAACGACTTGTTAAGTTTAGGGAAAAGATTGGATTTGGATTAAAACACTCCTGAGGAACGAACGATTATTATATATACGATATATACGATACTTAGTATTTTGTTTTCGCCGCAAAGTGAACTCCGCTCTCCGGCTTGAAAGCGCTGTATTTTATGTTGACCCCACGCTGTGCTATTTCATTTTGAATATATTGTCCATTACATATTGAAGTGCATAAGTGTTTTGGCATGAACGGTCAAGTGGCACTATATCCATGCTATTGGAAGGGGGACTTAAATCTTGCATGTTTTGTTGTGCATGATCAAAAACATCCCCACTCTGCTTTTTTCACAAATCGCACCCTGCAGCCAAGGTCTGCTGAAATCCACCAGATAAAGCGAAACACGGCTGTTCCGAGTAAGCTGCACATCATTCATCTAAAGACGCAGTGTCTTGAATTGTCTGAATTTGACCAAAAATGGTGCCAATACTCTAATTCAGCAGTTGCATAATGTGATCATCGCATGTGTCTTATAAGCATGTATTGGTAATATATCACTTAAAAATTGTTTTGTATGCATTTTATTGCACACATTCAGGGCTTGACAGTTAATTAACAATTAATGTATTAATAATTATTTGAAAGTATGGTTAGTAGTTTCTTTGCAGGTTTAGATTTTACACAAAAACATACAGTAAAATCACCTCACAATATATGATGCATTGTTTCAGATAAAACTACCCAGCAGTAATACATAACAAGTACTTTTACTTTTTAAGCTTCAGTCCATTTGGCTACTCCTGCCTCTGTACTGTCATTTAAAGTTTTAAAGTTAGACTTTGTAAATTATGAAAGAAGAAATAAAACATTTTTCCTCCCCTACAAAATAAAAAAATAACAATTATCAGGTTGGCTTGCTCTTGGTATAGATAGCCTTATACAATCCAGAAATAAACAATCTCTTCACCAGTCAGTCAGACTCATATTTGCATTTAAATGTGCAAACTTGCACAAAGTCTGTATGAGCCTGTTCAGAGCAGTATATACAGACATGCTGTGCATACAGATTGTCACGGCATCTTAAAAAGGATATTTTCCAGGAAGCAAATGTGGTGAAATGTGTCTTGATTTCTGGACTCTGCCTCAAACACTGTTGTTGATGCATGTTGAGGCTGGGAAATAAGATATTTACAATAGTGCTGTCAGTTAAACGCGTTATTAACGGCGTGAACGCAAACCCATTTTAATGGCGTAAATTTTTTTATCACAAGATTAACGTTCTTTTTGGCCTAGCAAACTTTGTAGTTTTTTTTCACATGCTGTTGCAACAACTAGTAACGTTAGAAAAACTACAACACCACACCAGGGGCCTGTTGCACAAAAGTAGAATAAAGAAATCCAGGATAAGTGAAAAAGCGCAGCTTGACTTAGTGTGATCCGCTCATCGCAGCTTAATCGGTTGCACGTTTGCCGAGCCAGGATAAGTAGGTGAAGCTATGTCAAGCCAGGTGTAGATAGCTGGGATAAGTGCACGTTCACGGCTTTCTTAAATAGACCATGGTATCGATCACAGATTTACTGATGCAGAAATGGAAAAGACGCATGCAGCATATGTTTCACCTGCTGAGCAGCAGCTTCTAATGGAAATTTACGAGGAGGTGAAACATATAATATGCAAAAAGGGAAATATGGCTGTTATCAAACGGGAAAAAAAGCCCGACAGACAATAGCGGACTGACTGAATACGTATGGATTTAAAAAAAATCTACTCAGTCACTCCACATTTTAATTGTTTTAATATGCTTGTTTTATGTGTTGGTTTTATTGTTGTATCTGTATTTATGCGCTAAATGTGCTGGTTTTAGTGTAAAGTGTCTTTGAGTAGCCTGTAAAGCACTATATAAATAAAATGTATTATTATTTAGTCTACGCCTTAAAAGTGAGCAGAGGGAATTCTTGTTCCTGGGAAATTTGTAAGGACTAGGCTTAATTTCAAAGCTTATTCATAATGCGAGAATATGTTTTACAACCATATGCACAAATCTCCATAAGCTATGTCTAATTCTAAATATCTTTCTACAAATAATGTTCATACAGAACAAACATGACTGGACAAAAACTAGAAAAAGAAGTGACTTCAATACACGCTGTAAGCATATCTGTAAAACAATGTAGCCTATTATTATTCATGTTTTTTTTTTTCTCACTCCCAAGATGACAAGTGACAGCCCCAAAATAAAATGATTAAGAAGCTCTGTGGCATTCCAACACATTCTCACTCCCATTTGGTAAAAAAAGGACGTTTGATCAGGTGCCATTGTCGTCGTTATTGACGCTAAAAGTCCGCTTTTAGAGTCCGCTGCACGGTGTGGGAGGATCCCCCTGCCTCCCCCCGCCTCCCCGCGTTGCACGGGTGGGGCCACATTTCACGGGGACAGCAGCGGAGGAAAAGCCCATTTCCTCCGTATCGTCCCACTTTTTACCATTACCATCTCAACAACTGCAGTAGTAGGATTTAAATCAAACTCGTGATAGCAATAGTGACAAGTAATGCATGTTAATAAAATGAAGCAGAACACATTCAGAAAACAACGGAATAACTGTTAAACACGTTTATTTCGGATCAGAGCGGCAGCTGATTTAACACATCAGACTCCAGGATTAATCTTAGCCTGCCTGCTAGCCTGCTCTGGACCAGGCTAGCTGCAAAGAATACATCGCCATGGTTACTTGGCTGGGTTTAATTCAACCTGCTTTTTGTGCAACCAAGTCAAAGCTAAATTCATCCAGGATAACCTGAATATCCCGGCTTAATCCCTTATCTTGGTTTTGTGCAACAGACCCCAGATCTAGTTGCGAGTTAACTATGACATTAATGCGATTAATCGCGATTAAATATTTTAATCGTTTGTCAGCGCTAGTGTACAAGTCAAGATGCTGCCTGGGTTTGGGCTTTTATAAAGAACAATGGGTGCAGGTGTTGTGACATGTGCCATAGGTGTACTCACTTTCAATTTATTCTCCAATTGAAGTGGTTTAGATAATCTTGCTATACTTTTGGCTTGTCAACCATTTGTCTGATCATCTGGCAGCTTGTTTCTTTCCCTGTCAGAATTGTAACACAAGCCCTTTTTACACACACGCAATACTGCCGTAAAGAAGACCCGCCATTACGTCAGCTTTGCTGACATAATGGCAACTAGTGATGGCCAAATGAAGCTTCATGAACCATTTTTTGGTCTGAGCCCACTAGATAGCGCTCTTGGTACAAAGAAAAAAAGCTCAAGGAATGGAAATTCAGTGTGCTTTCAATGGTTTGTTGAACAGAGAGCACCATCTAGTGGGTTCAGAAAATAAAGAAAATGCTTCACAAATCTTTATGAGGCTTCATTTGGCCATCACTACCAAACCATAGCCCTTAGCCAAGCCGCAGAGAGGGGCGATATTCAGGAAATGCCTTTCAAACGGGATGTAAATGTTACCGGTGAACAGAAACTATTTTACATTAGCTGGATATGAGGCTTCTTTTGGCCATCGCTACACTGAACCAAACAAAGCCGGCATAATGCTGCCCCAGTTGTAATTTTAAATCTGGCGTGACATGTAACACAACAGCGCTGGCATCTAGTGTGTGTGTGTGTGTGTGTGTGTGTGTCTGTCTGTGTGTGTGTGTGCATGATACCTTGCTGTCTCTTTTACACAGACGTCGATTCGGCTCTGTGACCTCTGCTGTTGGCTTAGCGGTAGATCAACTCTGTCCCCTTGGTGATGTTTTCTGCTCTACTGAGGCAGTGGGAGGTGTAGATGTCCATCAGGGAGGGGAGAGGGCAGCCAATGATCTTCTGTGCTGCCTTAAAGTGATGGTTCGGAGTAATTCACCCTAGGGTCCTTTGCACCATGACCTCGAGCCAAACGCCCCCCCAGAAGGTTTTTTC
Organism: Perca fluviatilis; assembly: GCF_010015445.1. Taxonomy (NCBI): domain Eukaryota; kingdom Metazoa; phylum Chordata; class Actinopteri; order Perciformes; family Percidae; genus Perca; species Perca fluviatilis. The sequence goes on along the minus strand of NC_053121.1, from coordinate 10,781,528 downwards.
ACCTGGGTCTAACATTGGGAGAGTTAGCGTAGAGTAGCGTTATCAGCTGAATAGCTTAGCGCAGGGGCTAATGGACCCACGTTTGTATCTCGTAAGTTACCCCTAATAATGCCCGAAATGATACCAAACGTCTACAAGTAGTACAAATAGGTTATGCTCTCATAAAGCGATGGATTGGAAAGTTTGTCAAGTACACCAGAAGTTTATGTAAATAACACTTGCCTGCTGGCTTCTGCTCTCTGCTGTTGTTGTTGCTGCTGTAAGACGAGTGCTTAGGGCCGTCTACAAATTACAACACCGAAAGAGATGCAACAAAAACATTTTTTAATTTAACTTTTTTTTTAAGTAAGTGCTGTAGTATAACTAGCAGGAGACAGGTAATAATTGAGGTAAGTTTGGAGACATTACCTTATTTAATCATTAAATACTCTCTGCTGAGTATTTTTGTTGTATCTCTTTTCGGTGTAGTAATTTGTAGACGTCCCTAAGCACACGTCTAACTGCAGGTAGCAGCAGCAGCAGCAGCAGCAACAGAGAGCTGAAGAGAGCAGGCAAGTGTTCATAAACTTCTGGTGTACTTACAAACTTTCCAATCCATCGTTTTATGAGAGCATAACCTATTCGTACTACTTGTAGACGTTTGGTATCATTTCGGGCATTATTAGTGGGGTAACTTACAAGATACAAACGTGGGTCCATTAGCCCCTGCGCTAAGCTATTCAGCTGATAACGCTACTCTAGCTAACTCTCCCAATGTTCGACCCAGGTGAAAAAAGTGTTTGGCTCGAGGTCATGGTGCAAAGGACCCTAGGGTGAATTACTCCGAACCATCACTTTAACTACTCTCTGGAGCCTCTCCCTGTCAAGATCAGCAGCAAATTGTGCTTCCTGAGGAAGGACCCTCAGGAAGTGTAGCCGCTGTTGAGCCTTCTTGATGACCGCTGTGATCTTGTCTGTCCAGGAGATGTCAGCAGAGATAAGGACGCCGAGGAACCGGAAGGTGTGGACCCTCTCCACACACTCGCTGTTGATTTACAGGGGGACTAGGTCGGTGTTGTTCTTCCTGAAGTCGAAAATGATCTCCTTTGTTTTCTTGGTGTTCAGAGCCAGGTTCTGAACACCAGGCTGTCAAGTTCAGGACCTCCTCTCTGTAGGCTGCCTCGTCTCCCTTTGAGATGAGTCCGACCACTGTGGTGTCATCAGCAAACTTGACGAAGAGGTTGTTGTTGTGGGCCGGACTGCAGTCGTGGGTTGGTGAGAAAGTGAGAGGGGGGAGGCCGAGAGTGACCAGTTTGGTGATGAGAATGTCCAGGATGATTGTATTGAAAGCTGAGCTGTAATCCACAAATAGCATCCGGACGTAGCTCTGCTGCTGCTCCAGGTGGCTCAGCGCAGAGTGGAAAGCTACAGCGATGGCATCCTCTGTGGATCTGTCCGTGCGATATGCGACCTGAAAGGGGTCGAGGTCTGGGGGGAGATAGTCCTTGATATGTTGAAGAACCAGTCTCTCGAAGCACTTCATGATTACCGGGGTGAAGGCCACAGGACAGTAATCATTTAAGCTGGTGATGGGATGATTGTGGCTGATTTTAGGCAGGGCGGGATGACTGCCGGGGCCAGGGAGAGGTTGAAGATTCTGGTGAAGATGAAGGGGAGGTGGTGAGTGCATGCCCTCAGCACCTTGCCAGGTAATCCGTCTGGGCCGGCTGCCTTCCTGGGGTTCACTGCCAGGAGCACCCGTCCGACATTGTGCTCCCTCACAGTGAGTGGGGTGGTGCAGGAACCAGGTGGGGGTGGAGGCAGGGCTGGGGCAGATGAGTGGTGCAGTTGTGATGTCTCAAAGCGAGCAAATAAGCAATTTAGCTCCTCTGCCAGCGGCGCACTCAGGTCACCTGTTGTTGCATATGTTGTTGCATATATATCTCTATAGTTCGTGATGTCTTGTATGCCCCGCCACACCTCCCATGTATTGTTGCTGGACAGGTTGGACTCTATGCTCCTCTTATGGTCCGCCTTGGCTCTCTTAATTCCACTTTTCAGGTCGGCTCGAGCAGCCCTGTACAGAGCACTGTTCCCTGACCTGAAGGCAGCGTCGGACTCTGAGGAGCGTGTAGACATGGCTGGTCATCCAGGGTTTCTGGTTAGGGAAAACCCAAATCTTTTTGTCCACAGTCACATTTCCAATACAGAACTTGATGTAGTCCAGTACTGTTCCTGTGAATGTTTCCAGCTCCTGGTGTTCAAATAAGTCCCAGTCCGTCTGGCTGAAGCAGTCCTGTAAGTTTGGGGAGTGCATTTTCAGGTCTTTATGGTGGGCCTGGCACTGCGTCTGAGGGGAGTGTAGGCTGGGGAGAGCAGGAGAGAGATATGGTCTGATTGGCATAGGTGGGGGAGGGGTATGGCTCTGTACGCGCGCTTAATGTTGGAGTAAACATGATCCAGAGTGTACTCCCCTCTAGGAGGACACTTGATGTGTTGGTAAAATTTCGGGAGTACGGTCTTCAAGTTGGCCTTATTAAAGTCTCCTGCGATTATATGAACACCATCGGGGTGGGCCTGTTGATATTCGTTAATGGTGTTCAGCAGGAGAGAGAGCGCCGTGTTTACATTGGCATCGGGTGGGATATACACAGCCGTGATGATCACTACTGTTAGCTCTCTCGGGTGAAAGAAAGGCCGACATCTTACAGACATGTACTCGAGGTCAGGGGAACAGTGTTAATCTATAATTGTCCCGTTATTTTGCATTTTTCTACTGTAACAGAAGTAAATGACATGAAGTCTTCTTCCTTTACTGTATTTTCAGAAATCCAAATGAGGTCATTTGAGTGAGGAGAAAATCACTGAAAAAAACAGGGAATTGGTGAAAATGATTCACATCAACATTATTGCGTGATTGCCTTGCAAATCAATGAAATCCTTGAATCATAGTTTAACCTCATCTTTATTCAGAATGACATCACTTTGAACTGCACTTCATGTGCGTCTCACTAAATGCCAGCCAAAATGACTGAATTCTTTTTTTATTTTTTTAAAGGCATTCTTCCTTTAGGGGTGGGAAAGAAATCTGAACTCTGATCACGTCCTGTTTTTGAGAATCTCATCACAGAGATCTGTCAGCTTCCAACTCAATGGCCTGGTTGAATAGTAGCAAGTTATTATAAGAGGAACTTCAGTGTTGTCTCAGAAGATGTGCTGATTATTTCAGTGTGTGTTTGCCTTGTTTGTGTGTTTGTGTGCATATACTTTGGTGCCTAATGCAGCTATTTCACTATAAAGCGAACACACACGCACACCAAAATACATGAAAGGAGCCAATGCATACTTAATGCATGGTTAACGCAAGCAAGCCGCCACACTGTACAGCTGGCTGTCCCAATGTGTGCGTATGTGTGTTGTGTGTGTGTGTGTGTGTGTGTGTGTGTGTGTGTGTGTGTGTGTGTGTTTGAGTGTTCTGTCTTGCAGAGTGTGTTTGCGTGTGTGTTTGTCAGTGTGGTCATGATTTATAGCAAATATTACCAGCACTCAGAGAGGAGGAGGACGATGAAGGAGGAAGAAGAGAGAGAAGGGGAAGTAAATGAAAGAGAAACAGAGACAGAAGCAGGTGATGGAGGACGGGAGAGAGGGAGGGTGGTGGGAGGGACAAAAAAAGGGGCCAAAATAAAGAATAGAAAGCATGGGCGAGCGAAGTATAGACATGCAATGGGAGAGAGAGTAAATGAGGCGGAGAGAGATAGAGATGAGGGATGAAGGCTTTTGCAATCTCACCCATGACTAAGATCAATGTAACCTTTCTGCCTGGCTCTGTGATTCAGTGTGTGTGTGTGTGTGTGTGTGTGTGTGTGTGTGTGTGTGTGTATATATATATATATATATATATATATATATATATATATATATATATATATATGTATGTGTGTGTGTGTGTGTGAGAGAGATTAAATCTTTGTCAATGTGTCACTATGTGCACACGTGGTTGTACACTGGTGTGCGTGTGTCTGTCTGTACGTGTCTGTGTGGTGTGTGTGTGTGTGTGTGTGTGTGAGTGATCGAGCACGGTACACCAAGCCACTACAGAAGGTTAAGCGGACCAGCTCGCAACCCGGCGGACGTTCCCTCTCAGCCGAAACGCATTGATCTTAATACAGAGAATGACAGCGGTAGCAGGAGAGGTTAGAGAGAAGATAGACAGGATAAAGATGGGAGAGAAATGGAGGGGAACAGAAGTGAGCTGGGACATTAGTTGGATCTGAGAGGAAACAGGACAGGCCTAGTTCAGGATGGATTAACACAAAGTATCAGGGTGACTTGTACAAGACTCAGACACTCATGAACACCTGGAGTGATACTTTTTAGAATAAGTTTTATTTTATTGGCCAAGTATACTTACATACACGAGGAATTTGACTTTGGTAGATGTAACTCTCTATACATTCAACAAATAGACGTAGTAGTGAACATTCAGTAGACAAATATTAATGTAGACACATACTGTACAATAGAGACAACAATATACATATAGGCGATTATCAACATAATATACAAAAATACAAATGTACAAATTAAAGCTGCAAGCAGCATTGGACAGGCCCTCTTCACCTCCTTGCACGTCGGGGTTACTGGCGTACGCTGCTCCTTGCGACCGTGCATTTGCGCGACACTCCGACACTGCAAACCATTACCAATGAAAGGGGAACTCTCTACTGAGTTCAAGGATACCTCACACAATAGCGTACATCAAATGGGTCATTAGTTATAAAAACATGCGTGGCTAAAGCATAGGGGGGGGGTCTAACTATCACCAATCAAAAAGGAACTCTCTGCTGAGTTCAATGATACCTCACACAAGACTGTACCTTAAACGGTTCAAAAGTCATAAAAGGGGGCGTAGCCTGAGCACATATAGGGGGCGGCTCAGTATCACATGTAAACCACACATAAGTTTTATGTAAATCGGTTGATGTTTGTCATATAAGGCTAATATGTTGCCAGCAGGGGGCGCTATGACCAAAAGTAAATTTTTGCCTATAGTTGTCCTCTGACCTGGACCCTTGTCAAACATGATAAATTTCGGGCAGATATGACAATAATCGATAATCGATAAATGCCCAAAATGGCCGCCATACCACGGCCACACTGTTGGACAAAAACTCAAGCTTTTAATAACTTTTCATCGTTAAGGTCTTGAGATGGCATAGACCCAATTCGAAGTTTATCGGATGAAATCTCTAGGAGGAGTTTGTCAAAGTAGAGCACCTTGACTTTTAGGCCTACTTCCTGTTGCCACTCAGGGGTGCTGTCTCTAGATGTCCTCAGGGTTGGACTCTTATGAATCCTTTTTTTTTTTTTATAACTTTTCATCTCTAAGGTCTTAAATGGCACAGACCAAATTGGAAGTCGATCGGATTTAATCTCTAGGAGGAGTTCGTCAAAGTACGACATGTGGAAATGGCCAAAATCGCACAAATTTCGAACTTTCAACTCAAAATGGCGGACTTCCTCCAATGAGCTTTTTTTATATGTCTTGACATGCTACATATGTGTACCATGTTTTGTTTGTCTACGTTAAACATACTGCAGGGGTTAAAAAAATTTTTATTTTGTAGGGGGCGCTAACGAGCCACTTTTGTGCACCTATTCCCAAAACACTTAAAATACGTACATTTTCACCAGACTTAATGTGACCACCAATTTTGGTGAGTTTTTGAGTATGTTAAGCCCCTCAAAAAGGCAATTCATTTGCAGAAAAAAATTATTCCTTCAGTTTCAATAGGGCCTTCGCCGCTGTCGGCGCTATGGCCCTAATAAGACATAAATCAAGACAAGTACACATGGAATGGGATGTAAAGTGCAAAAAGTAATAGTGCAAAGTAGTGTGCGAGATGCATATTGGAATGATAAGTATGTAATGTGCAAAGAAGTGGGTGAGTGGCCAAAGTTATCCGCAGTTCAGTAGAGTGATGGCAGTGGCAACGAAACTGTTCTTATGTCTGGTTGTTTTTGTGCGCAGGGATCTGTAGCGCCTGCCAGAGGGGAGGAGGTTAAAGAGAGTGTGTGCAGGATGTGTGGGGTGTTTGGTGATGTTCTCTGCCCGCTTCCTGGTCCTATCAGTGTAGTCCTGGAGGGATGGCAGGGGGGCACCAATGATTTTTTCAGCTGTCCGAATTGTGTGTTGTAATCTGTGTTTGTCCTGTTTTGTGGCTGCCCCAAACCAAACGGTGATGGATATGCAGGGGATGGATTCAATAGCAGCAGTGTAGAAGATGGCCAACAGCTCTTGTGGTAGGCCATGTTTCCGCATTTGCCGTAGGAAGTACATCCTCTGCTGAGCCTTTTTAAAGCGCCCATATTATGCTAATTTTCAGGTTCATAATTGTATTTTAAGGTTGTACCAGAATAGGTTTACAATAGGTTTAATTTTAAAAAAACACCATATTTTTGTTGTACTGCACAGCGCTTTCTCGCTGCTGCAGATCCTCTTTTCACCTTGTCTCTGTTTTATCTACAGAGTGAGACCTCTTTTCTTCTTCTTCTGTACTATCTTTGATTTCACTCGCACATGCGCAGTAGCTCAGATGTAGATCATGTCAGCTAGCTAGCTCCATAGACAGTAAAAGAAAGGCTGTTTCTCCAACTTCAGTCAGTTATAAGGCAGGATTAGCTGGGAGACTTCTAAACGAGGGCGCACATGTAAGTAGTTCTTTTGTAGATTATGGTGAACTTGTGTGTGTTGTAGCAGTGCTTTGTTATTGAGAACGAGGTAACGCTAGCATGCTAACACTAGCATGCTAACACTAGCATGCTAATGGTTGCGGTTAGCCAGCTCGTTTCGGCTAGTGATGTAGAAAGCCGTGAAGATTTTGAACAGCTCACCCGCAGACTGAAGGCAGGACACATTCAGAAACCCGTATCTCACTCAAAACAGCATGGATGGATTTTTTTCAAAGTTTGTATGCGGGTGGAAGCACCAGAGAAACAAAATAACACCCCAAATCCCAGAAAAGTGATTTTTTTCATAATATGGGCACTTTAAGGATGGCGTTGATGTTGGACTCCCACTTCAGATCCTGGGAAATGATGGAGCCTAGAAACTTGAATGAGTCCACATTTGAAACTGGGCTGTTGGATATTGTGAGGGGGGGCAGCACTGTGGGGTGCTTCCTAAAGTCCACCACCATCTCCACAGTCTTTAGAGTGTTTAGTTCTAGGTTGTGTGGACTGCACCAGAGGACCAAATTATCAACCTCTTGCTGATATGCAGACTCGTTACCATCCTGGATGGTATGACAGTTGTGTCGTCCGCAAATTTTAAGAGTTTGACAGCTGGGTCATTGGAGTTACAGTCATTTGTGTAGAGGGAGAAGAGCAGTGGGGAAAGGACACATCCCTGTGGTGCACCAGTGCTGATTGTCCGTGTTCCAAATGTGACATCTCTCAGTCGCACATGCTGACTCCTGTCAGTCAGGAAGCTGGAGATCCACTGACAGATGGCAGGAGATACAGTGAGCTGAGAGAGTTTGGCGTATGATAGTGTTGAACGCCAAGCTGAAGTCCACAAACAGGATCCTGACGTAGGTCCCTGGCTGGTCAAGGTGTTGCAGGATGAAGTGCAGCCCCATGTTCACTGCATCATCCACTGAACTGTTTGCCCTGTAGGCAAACTGCAGGGGGTCCAGCTGGTGACCTGGGATGATTTTGAGGTGGGTCAGCACCAGGCGTTCAAAGGACTTCATGGTGACTAAAGTCAAGGCCACAGGTCTATAGTCATTCAGTCCAGTGATGGAGGGTTTCTTGGTGACTGTGATGATGGTGGAGCCTTTGAAGCATGAATAAGAGTTTGAATAAATATGCTAGTATTTATATTAATATTAAATGTCTTTACATTTGCTTTGAACATATTCCTGCAAAAAAATTATCTTTTCATTGCATTTGGTATTGCTAGCATCAAATTATTGTCCCATAAGCTCCTTGGCTGCTTACAACCACATACATCAGGGGTGTCAAACTCAATGTCACTAAGGGCTGGAAAATGAGAATCACATCAAGGGCCAGACATGCATAGTTTTTACATGCTTTTATTTAAAAGTCCTATATTATTGCATGTCTCATAAAGCTTTCTCATTACAGTTTGGTCCACATAAAGCCCCAAAAAAGTCGGAAAAAAAGTCCCTTAACCATCATAGAATTTAACAACGCAAAACAGTGGTTACATTTTTAAAAGCAGGCTACCACACAGCTGACTCACAGAAAGCTGTTTCACAGCCTTAATATGAAAACTCTCTCAAGTCTCAAAGTCGACTAATCTGCCAAATTGTGTCGCGTAACTGCATTTTGAAAAACACTTTCACGTCTTTTTGGTTTGGTGTGAAAAAGTTATTACAAACCGTGGGCCTTGAGTTTGAGCCTGACCTACATGAACATTAAATTTCATTAAATCTACAATACCAAAAACGTAGCATATAAGGAGGTTGGGGTAGTGGAGGGAGCCGTGGCAGCAAACTGTGTTGGCTTGAGTGTATCAGGGGAGTAACAGTGAGAAGTGTCACATTATGATGGCTGCACCATTACCTGCGTGATATGATTGGATGTTACCAGCTGTGAATGAGACATTTGTGAAGAATGAATGACACAGCTGGCAACAATCAGCTAATTAAACCACATTTTCAGTGTTCAGTCTAAACTATTGCTATGCTTTATTCAAATAATATGCAAGACTGAACAAATACAGTCTGGTACAGTCATTAATAAAGGCTCACAGAATCATGTCACACTCACCACTGTGCTGCTCTCACTTTCTATTTTTAACAGAAACACTCACATTATTACTTCCAATCACTACTACAGTTTTTTTAGACTACTGTTAGTAAAACTAAACACTTGTGCATACATTTATGGGCGTCAACAAAGAGCCTTTGGGCCCCAAGTGGGTGTGTACCCCCCAGCCAATAACTGTGTCCAGGGTGTGCAGCCCATTCTCATTCCCAACCCTCAGCATCTGATACTGACACACAAGGCACCTTTTAGCGTCTGTATAATACAAAGCGGCAGTATTTGACAATTAACTGATAATTACGTTGCTGTGCGTTTTTATGTGCTTCAGTGTTTCCCCATTGACTTTTTTTTCCTGTCCCATCCCAGTCACGTGATGAATAGTGAAATTGACTCCCATCCTGCGGGAAACACACACAAATCCTGTAACCCACAGGATTCCTGAAAAAATGTCTGCCTCTATTACTCACCACTCTGCTGTTCTTAGTTTCTCTTTACAACAGAAAACAACTCTTGACATTCACAAATGTATTCAAATTGCTTCTACTTGTTCCGCTGTTTTTCTTTCATCATATTGAAGCTCCTGCAGGTGTTTCACTGTGCGATGTGCATTATACCAAATTTGGTAACAGGTAAACATAGGTGTTGAATTTGCATTGACAGTAAATTAAAACAGGTACAGATCATAAAATGGGAGATGTCTTACTAAAATATGAGAAAGGATACATTTAAAAATAGGGGCAATGGTCTTTAATATACTGTTGTCTTACATACAAGCCAGTATCCAAATAAGGGCTAAGGCTCAAATAATAGCAGGTAAATAAAGGCATGGGCTGGGAAAAAAATCATTAGAGAAATCATGTAATCCTGAATTTCTTCTACTCTTATTGCTTACTTGGCAAATTGTACAAAGCACGTATTCCTTCAGTAGAACAACATGAACATCTAACAGAAATACTGTTTTTATTCACTAAGTAATTTAAATTGTTTTTCTACTCTTACGTTGTTTAATTGGTGTTAGAGGGCAACTATTATATAGCATTTTAGTAGGATTATACTTGCATTTTTTGGAAGCATTACATGCTTTTAATGTTTAAAAAACACATTTATTTTTCTCATACTGCCCATGGCTGCTGCACCATTCACACTCTGTAAGAGATGCTCTGTAGGAGTGCCTGTCTCTTTAAGCCCTCCTCCCGAAAAAGCCCAGTCTGCTCTAATTGGCAGCATGCTTCCTGGAAACTCCGGAGTCTCCACTCCATGTTTCACTAGTTGAAGCTGGAGCTACTGCAACGGAGTATATAGCAGGACTTTGTACCCTTAAAAATCACAAATAAAGGCTTTTAAACCAGATACTACATAAACAGAAAATGTTTCAGGAGTAATGTGACTCGGAATTGGGGAGAATTTAACGACACTGGCACCCAAGATGACTTATTTTACTGCCGTTAGCATGTAGTTAATGTTACATAATACAATGTTAAAGTGCCTATATTATGAAAAAATCACTTTTTCTGGGATTTGGGGTGTTATTTTGTGTCTTTGGTGCTTCCACACGCATACAAACCATCCATGCTGTTTTGAGTGAGATACGTGTTTCTGAATGTAACCAGGTGAGCTGTTGTTACCTAACCGTAGCATGCTAGCGCTAGCATGCTAGCTCGTTCTCAATGGCAAAACACTGCTACAACACACACTAGTTCACCATAATCTACAAATGAACTACTTACATGTCCCTGTTTTGCAGGTATTCCACCATTAATTCCTTTAATTCCAGTATTAAACTATGTAAACCTATTCTGGTACAACCTCAAAATACAACTAGAACTGCAAGCAGTTATGACGGGGTCCAAGCCTCCCGGCGCCAGTCACCCCCGACGACCCAGGGAGCACGCAAAAGCGGGACCCAAAGAGTAACGGTGCGGAGGCAAACGTCAGGAAATATCGAGAGGTGTGAGCCGCAAGGTCAAGGTATATTGCCGTTGCAAATATCCCATTAAAGGTCCTATGACATGCTGCTTTTTGGATGCTTTTATATAGACCATAGTGGTCCCCTAATACTGTCTCTTTCTTGAAATTCAGCCTTGGTGCACAATAACAGCCACTAGAACCACAATGAGCTTTACCTAGAACGTGCCATTTCTGTGTCTGTAGCAAGCCATGATGTCTCTCTCTTTCTCATGGGCAATTATGTAAGCACATAATGTAATCTGAAAACTGCTGACCTGATTAAAAAACAAGCAACTGATCTCAGCTGGTATTCTGTCTGTAATGGAGTGGAATGGAAATTTCCCCAAACTTTTGACCGGTAGTATATATGTGTGTGTGTATATATACATATGTATATATACACATATATAAGAGAAATTTTAATATCCTTAGAAAACTGCTCTGTTTGAAACTCAAGTAAATTCACTTATTACTGATGTATTATTGTAAACTTTATTCTTCATATATAACGAACTGCTTGCCTGGGGACAAATTTTTAAATTTTGCATGTTTTGAGATGAGCTCTGCACTGACTAGAGGGCTCTCTAATTACATTCATTGGTATTAATCAATTGTGATTAAAGCTGAACACCATCTCTGTCTATTTTTTTAACATGATTTGTAGTTCTCTCGAGGAAACATCCTGGAAAATTATTGGAAAATTACCAACTTGTAAAATAAAGCGTCAGCGATATTTAAATTTAATAACAACCTCTGCTGAATAAATGTTTTATTGCGATTATTCATGATTGCATTGCTACTGCAATCACTCGACCAGTTGATGATTAGAGATAGACACGCACAGCATTTCTGCACCCAAAGCATGCCTTTTACTACTACTTTACTTTCTCATGTGAAAGAATTACAGAGGTGGTTGTTTTTCCCCCGCAGATAATGAGCAGAAGAAAGTGACAGAAACAAAAGCAGAGGAACTGACAAATGTTATACGCCCAGAAGGCTGACTTGAACTCAGATTGAACCGATGTGCCAAGACTGTCAATATGTGAGTCATAAAGGACATACTGAATGCGCCCTGTCTACTTCAGGAAATTATTTAAAAAATCAGTTTCTCATATAACATCTTTACTCATTATAACAAGATAAAACCATCCTAACAACATATCAACACACTTATAAAAGGAAACCTCTTGTTATAAAAAGATAAGTTGGTATGCAGTTGTAACAAGGAACTTTCATATGTTGTTATGAGCAAATTAGCCAACAAAACCAAAAGTCAAGACATTAAGCCTAAGAGGGTACAAAGTAGATAAAGGGCCCAATTAAGCAGCATCTGCTCTTTGCTTTGGTGGGAGTATAATCGAAAGGCAGTTTAATGGCAGTTAATGGTATTTCCTGAAGTATTTGTTCACTGAGAGCAATTTTGAAAGTCCAGGAGTAATGCACACTACACTTGTAACCATGGGGGTAAATTTCATCTAATCTTCTCAAGAGCAATTTTTGAAGGGGACACAAGTGATACAACCAAACATGTATAGGATATGTGGAACTCCAGTAAGCAGGCTGGCAAGCTATTGTATTCCCTTTCAACAATGAATGAAGTGATTTGACTTGTCTAATTGACTTCTCTAATACAGATGATACATGCAATCCAGACAACCCAGAGATTCAAATCGGGGACCTTTATGGCTCCATGTTCAGGTATGTACAATTTAGGTAATAAAATGCAACATTACTGTATGAATAATTGTTTCTGTTGCTTTTTTCCATTAACACAAATGACAAAACATTTTTTTTACGGCCGGTGTTTGGTAACCTGATGCGCCGGATGGTTTGTTAAAGAACCATCTGAGAAGCAGTTATAGGAAACTGTTAGGAAAAGGGCAGGCACTTTCAGAAAATTCTTGGCACGTAATTGGATGAATCATCTGTCAATCAAACTCTTGCCAACGCCAGTCGGGGGGTGATGGCATGCAGCAAAGGGCCTTGGGTCAGTTTTGAACCTGGGCCGCTGGCAAAGACTGAGCCTACATGGGGCACACACTCTACCAGGTGAGCTAGAGGCCACCCCAAGATAGATTTCTCACGGACTTGTGGCTTCTAGAGGGGCATAAACATTTGCATTTGTTTCACAATCTTCTAGCTCATGGTCAGTCTAGCTTGGATGGTTTAGACATTGCAGCTAGTAATCAAAGCCCTTATGGAGAAAAATAATGGAATTTTCACTTCAGGAACCACTGTTAAGCTCCATATGCAAACAATGCAAAAACACTGACTGCAACAATGGTAAGCACCTTGAACACTAGATGGCTGTTTTATTTAGTAGCTTGTATGCAACAACAGTGAATAATGAATGATGGAGAAAGCAATGAGTTGGGACAGGTATAGTCTCTCATTTCCAGACCTTCCTCCACAGCGCTGTTCTCATTCTCGTTCGTGTAAAAATTGTTGTGGTGGAAACAGTCTGCACGTCATTTCCCTGCAGAGATCTGAGGAGCAGTTAACCACAGTCGACCTAAATCAACCGGAGTTTAAAAGTACAACACAAAGAAAGCGGAAGATAAAGGACATCCAAAAACGGACATCCAAAAAGAGTGACATCCGGCAGAATTTCTGGCAGAATGAGAGCAATCCCGGAGTGCTAGGGCATGTACAGTGATAGGGCTGGGTATCGTTAAAAAATGTTCAATACCGGTACCGGTACCAATACCATGACTTTGATACCGGTTCCTAAACAGTACTTTTATCGATACCAATTTTGTAAAAGAAAAATAAATTAGGGGCCGTTCGGTATTTATGGAATGGACCACTGGAGGAAAATAGGGGAGGGTCATGTCTTTTTATTCTTTATTGAGGGGAGGGTCATCCAACATTTTTTAGTCCGGGGGGGTCACCCAACCTTTGTATTCATAGAAACAGCAAAATTTCAAAGTGGCTTGTTTGGTGCATATTTTTCCATGTAGTAGCTCTTCATTCATTCTCGACCCTCCTTCGCTACCAGATGGGTCTGACCCATGAGTTTGCTGTGGGGCAGGGGGAGCGCTGCTCCCCTGGTGGCTGAAACGGGTAATTGCATTGTTTAAAAAATGAGTAGGATAATTCAAGTCTCGCTGCAGCCTGCGGGAAGGCGGGGCTTTACATCAAGCCCCATCCACATCCAAGTCAGTCATTTTTCTTTGTTTACGTCACTCCCCATAAGCTCAAACAGACCAAGACAGCCTGGTAGCATTTCTTTACTATGGAGGAAATTATTTGGATAAATGCTATGTTTTCATTTTGAATCTTTTAATTTTATTTGAAAATGTTATATCCATAAATGTAAATGATCTGAAAGAAAGCATTTTTAGCACTGGCTAATTAGCAACCTGCCTGCCATTAGATGTTAGATTCCGAGCTAGTTAGCAGCTAGCCCCAGAAGTTCATGAAAACAAGGCTTTCACCGGAGCAGTCTTACGTTATTCCCGAACCACTCTTTTCGTTTCAAAATCGGAAATCAAATGAACGAAAAAGTACACAGGCCCAATTACAGTTCACTGTTGTTGCATGAAATGTCGTTTGTGTTTAGCCTACATCAGTTTCTATCATCTAATGTGAATGTTATTTATTTTCAGCTCCTACTACGTGAGCCCAGTTACTGTGCGTAAAGTAGAGTTTTTCCTGCGTGTCTCTACAACGTGTAACGTTAGACAGCCAAACACAAACATTATTAGAGTATGAAGCATGCTGCATGCTTAATGGTTCACTGACACCGACGAGATTTACTTCTTGGCAGTGGCGATTTCTTTAAGACTGCAAGGGAAGCTCAGCTTCCCCCAAAATCTCTAAAATGTAATGGTCAAATATGTACTATTGTGTTAACATTTTATTGACTAAATGCGTTAGAATACATTAATCTCGAAGACGAGTTGGTTCAGAATTAGCTTATTCGATGTCCTTCTCATACACTCCTGTAGCGTCTCAGTGCATTTCCCTGTTGAAGCCTAGCGTCCGTTAACTTCAATGGGACTGCTTTGAGCAGTTTTTTTCAGTGATTCGAAACTAGACGGTCATTGGATAAATGCTGCGATTATGTCCCGCCCACGGACGCTCAGCGTCTCTGGGGGTCAATGGAGCAGTAGGCTGGCCTGGACGCTGGGCTTCTGCGTGATGATTGGAGGGTCTGTCGAAGTTTTGATTGACAGCGATTTTGTACTATAAAAACTCGCCGAAGCCGTTCAACTTCAAGCAGAGCTCCGCTCAGTCCCATCGCGGATTTTGCAAGTGTAGTTGAAAGACGAACTGCTGCAACCTATTTCTTGGTATTTGCTTGGCGAAATTGCTAGCCAATTTTCATCATACATTTCATACAATTATACACCACATTCCTTGTTTCAGTTTAACTTAATTCCCACATTTCCTCCTACGAGTTTAATATTGTTTTGTTACATCGTTTGTTCGATCATTCATTCATACAGTAGGCTAGGCTAGTGTTGTAGGGGTGAACTAGCCAGCTAGAAAACTGCACACGATGGCAGACAATGCTAATATTGTCGACCTGATTTTGGCAAAGCCGTTTGAAACTCTTCCTTACGAGGAGAAACTTGGAGTTAAACAGCAGGGTAAGATCAACACTTAAGATTTATTTAGTGCAAAAGACAGGGCAAAGTAACAGGTCTGTTCAGCTCTCCTGGTATGACAAAGTTAGCTGGCTGACTGGAAGTACAGTGACAAAGAAAATGTACTGCTGGCCATGCCTCTTGATGAAACCTTCTCACAGATATTATAAATTAGTATTATAATAATTATATTATCATTATATTATTTAATTATTACATTATTATTATATATATTATTATAATATTAATATAAATAAATGGACAATTTTTATGATGTAGGCCAAAAATGGGCTTCCCCTCTTTGAATGACCAGCAGCCGCTTCTTGGGTATTGAAATTGGGTATTAAATGACGAGGCTGGTTTTTCAATACTTGATACTTCAGAGGCGAGTCGGACGGTGCCTAAAAAGTATTGAATTTGGTACCCAGCCCTACACACTGATGTTGATGATAGTGATAGATACTTCTGTACAGCATGTTCAGCAAGCACAGTAGCTTTTTAGTTTTCATTCAGTGTTGTACAGAGAAAAAAAAGTCCTGTCGGTATCCTGAGGGCATGGATCAGCAGGATATTTCTCAGCTCCTCTGGGTGCACACAGCATGTGTTGTTGAATGAAGTACAAGAGCTCTACTACCAGGGCCTAATGTGGTGCAAGCTACCTTTTTCTATCCCTCTGCCTCTGAATCTGCCTGCTTCATCTGCTAAATGAAAGGGGAAAACAATTCACCAGCTCGGCTTTCAGGATTGGTGCAGATCTAATGCTCAGCTCACGTGGAAGAGCACAACGTGCATGGATGAATAAATGAAGTGAAAGGGCATTCCCCCGGACTCCATGTGAAGTCTGCCATCTTCTTCTGCAGAATCCATCTCTCACAGGAAAAAAAGGTCATCGGTCTATCAGGATGAGCGACTTCCAGAGGTGGAGATTAATTTCTCTGCTTACATGTAACATGACACAGGGCTGATGAATGAAACAAGAGGGCTCAACCGGAGCTGCTATATTTACCTTTAAAGCCGTGTGCTGCGTGACAGGTTGACTCTGGGTTTATAGAGCGTTTGTGTGGAATGGAGGTCACCGGTTCTGGGCTCTGCATATGGCTAACACAGCCATATGCAGTCGAAACATTTATTAATGCCCTACATTAATGCGCTACAAGCTGCAAGAAGTAAGTTAAACTTCCCCTCTGAACTGAGGGTTAGGTTCACAGCGAATAACGAAATCTCACATCCCGTTCACTGTTCAGGTCGCTTCTTCAGGCTGCGGCTGTTACACATCACGGATAAAATTGTTCGTAAAAGTCGTTTTACATGGCTGGATAGCTCGCTTGTCTTGATATTAAACATACTGTCAAATAATTTTTTACGGATTGCCAACTGTACACAATGTTATTGACTTTGAATCTTGCTAACATAGCGTTAGCTCTCTGGCTTGTAGCTCAGCTGAATGGTTCTACGAGCTGAGTGGACTATGTAAATAACCCCCAGTTGCTAAGGGTGGCAAGTCGTATCTAAGGTCCGTTCTATTCCCTGGAGCAATGACCAACATTTGCTTAACCTTGTGTGATGGGAAGGATTGTTCCAGGTATTAGTCTAACCCTCAGGCATAACCAGGGAAACAGTTATTGTTTGGAAAAACTTTAGATTTCGATTTAAAAAGTATTAAAATATGAATTAATGTTTTAAAAAAATATTTGGCAAGTGACCATGGTATAAGCGGGTTAATGCCCTTCGATGTGTCCATTGTCAGGTATTAATGAACTTCGACGGATGGTTCATGCCTCGCCGTCGTCCATTACCTGACAATGGACACCTCGTTGGGCATTAACTTGAGGCATTAACACTTACTTAAGCCTATGTTTACAAAATGGTGTAGTCCAGCGACATTTGCGCGCAGCAGCTCGAGTCTTGCGTTTTACATCACCACTGATAAAGGACAACAGCAGCGTTCAGCTTTGGAGATGAAGAGGACATAAAACTCTCAAGATAATTACCTTTTCTTAAGATCATGTTTTTTTTAATAATCTTCCATGTTCTCCTTGATTTTATAAACACTACCAGCAACTGCGTAGAGGAGAGGTGGGGCGTGATCACTGAAGGCTTGCGTCACGTGGAGTCGTCGACAGTGTTGTTGACATTACTTAGAATTCCTCATGGGGGTGACAGAAACTACGCGCTATAACCTTAACGTGCAGCAGGTGGAGATGTGGCGATAAAGTTCATGTGAAACTGAGATAAGCTGTCAAATTCGTAGTGATTCCTGTAAATCCCACCGTGTTCATGTCTGTTTTTCAGGAGGTGGAGAATTTTCCGAACACAGCTTACCATTGTAAATTGCATGACTTTGGTAAATTCGGCCTAACACATAATCAACCTTGTCATCAACTTCTGTAAACATGTCCTATTATTTGTGCGATCCTCACTTAAATGCACGTGCAATGAGGAGAGAGAAGCACTTTTTAAGCACTGGCTAAAATGACACAAACTGCATCTACCGGCCTGGTGTGTCTGATAAACACACTGTGTGTGTGTGTGTGTGTGTGTGTGTGTGTGTGGAATGTGGGGAAAAAAATATTCATATGATATTTCTGTCCACAACACAGACAAGGAAACTCTGAACAGTTAACATTTAAAGTAACTATAACTAACTTTTAAATGTTTCTGAAACTGTGTAATTTTTCATCTGCTCATAAATGACCTGTAACAGCAAACAAGACTAACAGTGAAAAGAACGCTATTTTTTTAATAGTTTTTATTAATGCCTTTGCCCGGGTCATATTATTCCAGTGAAGTCACAAAATTATTTACAGCAGGTAGATGGCGCTACACAGCACACATTCTGATGGGTCACAGGTTTCGGTGTAACACCGGAAAAGCCTGTGTTAGTAAGTATCCAGCCAGGTAAAGCGTAGCAGAAGAACTTTTTTATATAGGCCTAATTGTATTTTATTTTAGATGTTATCTGTTGTAGTTATGGCTGATACTGGGGCAGGGCCATCACAGAAAAAAAGGAAATTAAATGAAGAACAAATTAAAGCCAAAAGGGAAAGTGACAGATGCCAAGTGACAGGTGAAAAGCTGAGTCAGTCGGGCTTTTAACAAATTATTCAAAACCAAAAAAGGAAAGGAAAAATAAAAACTAAAAAAATGACTGTAGAAAGAAAAGCTGACCCAGGGAGCCCAGTCATTACCGCAGTGGCCCTTTGCTGCATGTCACCCCCCCTCCCACATTCCTGTCTTCAGCTGTCCTATTCATTAAAGGTCCCATTGCATGAAAATTTCACTTTATGAGGTTTTTTAACATTAACATGCGTTCCCCCAGCCTGCCTATGGTCCCCCAGTGGCTAGAAATGGCGATAGGTGTAAACCGAGCCCTGGGTATCCTGCTCTGCCTTTGAGAAAATGAAGCCTTGTGTTGACTTGTGTTGACTTCGGGTCAAATTGACCCGTTTTCAATTTTTTTTTACATCAGAAAATATGGGACGTATAAATAAGTGCTGAAAATGTAAAGATTTAAAAACAATTTAAAACGTTGGAAAAAGCTAAAACAAACATCATTGTGGGACCTTGTGTGATTTAGAAATGACCCCCCCCCACATCTGTGTTATGTGTGGTGTATTCACACAGGATAAGCGAAGCCTGCTTTTTTGAATCCACCGCCATCCCATATCAGTCTTCTTGAGAGGGATAAAAAAGTGCACAGGAAAGAAAAACCTTGAAAAAATGATAAATAACCCTACCAAATCACAGACATGTCGATTTGCACGGGACTAATATTATCATAGGATTTTAGTGCGAAATATGGTAGGTAATTTCCGGGGGAATTTTTACTTGACAAATTACAGACATGGCTGATTCTCATGGGATTAAGCTCACAGACAACCTCCGTAATTATTACAATTGACCAGAGGTCACCAGGTAATACTAATCCCGTGCAAATAGGGCTTTAGACAGGGCCGGATTAACAATTTCATGTGCCCTGGGCAACAAGACTCAAGGTCCCCCCCGCCCCAAAGCAACAATCGCGAAGTCGCTATCATCAAGAGCATATAACCCATACTCCTGTACTAACAAATCAGGCTTCAGCACGGCTCAGTGGAGATGTATGTATGTACAATAGCCTCAGCATAAAGTGCATTCAAGAGACAGAACAGATGCACAAATGTTTAACATAACGTTATACAATTAATCTATCACAGAACTGGGTGGCTACAGAGTAATTATTAAATGTTGCAATATGTAGCCAATCATTTATCTTTTTATAAAGCAGACAGCTATGGAAGCTTTAACTTAAGACCAGAGATTATTTCTAAAATGTGAAATTATCACATCATCATCATGAAGCAGGCAATTAGTGTGTATGGAGTAAAAGTAAACAATTGGCTACACTGTTGCATGTAGTTCAAAGTCAAGATCAGGTTTATGGTTTCACAATCAATTATATCAACATTTTATGTTGATGTACTACTATATATTCTTATTATTTTATTTTAACAAATGGGCCTTACAACCGGCCTCTTCCACCCTGTCATCTTCATCCTCCTGATCACTGTCTGCTTCTGTCCCTCTCTCTGAATCTACAGCCTCCTCTTCCTCCCTGTTATCTTCATCCTCCTGATCACTCTCTGCCTCTGTCCCTCTCTCTGAATATACAGCCTCCTCTTCCTCCCTCTGTCCCTCTCTCTGAATCTACAGCCTCCTCTTCCTCCCTGTCATCTTCATCCTCCTGATCACTCTCTACCTCTTTCCCTCTCTCTGAATCAACAGCCTCCTCTTCCTCCCTCACAGTGTGTTCTCCCTTTCCCTCTTTTCTTTCACTTATTTCTGCATATCCCTCTGTGGTCTTCTCCTGCTCTGACACGTCTGGTCTCTCCAGTGTACTGCCTTCTCCTTCTTCATTTCCCTCCTTCTCTTCCTCCTTTGCACTATTTGAATAGGCTACAAATGATCGGTCTCAGCAAGCACTGTGTAGTGTGTTGAAACGTAACGCCACCGAAACAGCCACCCTCTGTAAAAGTTATGAATTCAAACATGCCAGTTTGTAATATTTTGTATTATGCTGTTCTTGTATTTACTAAAATCAAAACTAATCAAAGGGCTGAGAGCTCTTAGAAATCACGAGGGAGCGATTTGACTTTTGGCTAACGTAGCTAATAGACGCGCTGTTGTTGATGCTGATCCGCCTTTACCATACATTATAATTTTTAATTATTGTGTTTAAACTTCACCTGGGGAAACTGACTTCACCTTCATAGGCTCGGGGTGCAGCTTAGTTGCTCCAGTCTTTGCCGGGATGCAGCGCCACCACACCACCAGCAGACTCGCTGTGACAGACCGTGGTAAAGTTGGTTTTATATTGGACGTTGGATATTCGACACATTTGAAAAATCTATTGTTCAGCTTGACCTTCCAATATAAAACCAACTTTACCAGCGTCTGTGAAAGCTCGTTCTCTCCTCTCTCGCAGCAGGAAGCTACAGACACTGTTTTGACGTGATTTAACATAATATTTTGATGGAACGGGTCGCAGAAATCTGCATATAATTAAGAAAGTGAGGACTGCATTTATAATGTGATCTAACATAATATTTGACAGAGCCCAGGGCCCCTTAGATGTCCTGTGCCCCTGGGCAAGTGACCAGTTGCCCTAATGGTTAATCCGGCTCTGGCTTTAGACATGCTGCAAGAAGGCAGGCCTGCAGATGTGGCCAGGGCAATAAATTGCAATGTCCGTATTGTGAGACGCCTAAAGCCCTATTCGCACAGGATTAGTATCATCTGGGGACCTTGTGTAATTTAGAAATTACCCTCCCACATCTGAGTTTCGTGTGTCGCATTTGCACAGGATAAACAAAGCCTGTAAATAGGGCTTAAGACAGCGCTACAGGAAGACAGGAAGGACAGCTAATCGTCCTCGCAGAGGCATGTGTAACAACACCTGTACAGGATCGGTATATCCAAATATCACACCTGTGGGACAGGTACATGATGGGAACAGCAACTGCAAGACCTGGCAAATCAGGTGCAGTATTGCCATGCCCTCTATTGAATAAAAGTCCTTTGCTGTCCACATATACCTCTTGTTCACCCTCAACCTGTTCAAAACTTCTCTTCTCCTCATGCTCTGCTTCCTCATACTCTCCGTCTTACCTCCCTCCCCCCATCTCTTCCTCTCCCTTTGGCCTCTATTGAATAAAAGTTCTCTGCTCTTCCTTTCTTAGAAAGTGTCGCTGATCATGCACTTTGGCTGAGGAGGGCTGTTAAATTGAATCAGAGGAATCATTAGTGCTCCCCTGAGGTGTGAAGCTGTGACACCCTGAGCCAATGTCCCAAGACCGCCTTTATAAGTTTGGCTAACAAGGCATGACAAGCGCAGGCATGCAGGTGAAAACACACATGGATACTGGGGATGCACACGTACATTTGAATGAGGCAGATTAGAGTGGGTATTCACATACTGGGGATGGAGGTATATATCAATAAACAATTCTGTTTTAGCCTCCAGGTCAGTCTTAATAGATCTGTGAGAAAGTTTATCATTGTTTATCAGTTTTAGGCTAACTTTATTTCTGTAAGTTAAGTTAATACGTGTAATGTTAGGCATATCGTTAGCTTTGTCTCAGGATCCCACAGTCTCCTCATTCTTACTGCTGATTCCCTCACCCTGTATCATCTGTAGCCACTTTTGTCTTCATAAAAGCTCAGTTTTTCTGTTTGTTTTACATTGTTGGTAGGGAATATCACAACACGGCAGCTTTTAGGCATTTTTCTGTTGTTTGCTAGCAGACGGAACCTTATACAAGTCAATACAAGTCAATGGAGAGTGGAGAGTTGTTGTTCCCATCTGTTTTCTGTCTCTATACTTTATAGAATGAACTGCACAACACTGTTGGACATTGTTGAGCAAAGTTGTGCTGTA
This sequence comes from Perca fluviatilis, assembly GCF_010015445.1. Taxonomy (NCBI): domain Eukaryota; kingdom Metazoa; phylum Chordata; class Actinopteri; order Perciformes; family Percidae; genus Perca; species Perca fluviatilis. The sequence goes on along the minus strand of NC_053121.1, from coordinate 10,759,301 downwards.
ATACATCTTCCTCTTCTTCTTCCGCCTATTTTCCAATACTGGGGCATAGGCCGTCTTCAAGGATTCTCCAGCCGTCTCGGTCCTGAGCAAGCCTCTCCCCCCAAGTGTGGCCTGTCCTCTTGATATCAGCGTCCAGGTCTCGCCGCCAGCTGTTTCTGTCGACCTCTCTTCCTTTCCCCTTGGGGATTCAATGAAAGGGACTGTCTGGTGATATTGGAAGTGGTTTGTGGAAGGTATGCCCTAACCATCTCCAGCGTCGCTGGATGATCTCTTCGTCTGCTTCCAGTTGGTTTGTGCATTGCCAGACTTTCTAGTTGCTGATGGTATCAGGCCAACGAATCTGGAGGATGCATCACAGACATGTGTTGATAAATGTCTGGATCTTTTTGGTGGTGGTGACAGTGGTCCTCCGAGTTTTGGCACCGTAGAGAAGGACTGACTTCCCATTGGTGTTGAAGACCCTGATCTTTGTTTTGATGGACAAGTCCCATGAGCACCATATCTTCTTCTTGGAGAAAAGCTGTACTGGCCTTTCCGATCCTCGCCCTCACATCTGCGTCGGTTCCACCCTGGTTGTTGACGATGCTGCCCAGGAAGGTGAAATCACCCACATCTTCCAGCACTTCACCTTCCAACATGATGGGTAATGTGGGGGTGGTGTTGACCTTCAGGACCTTGCTCTTCCCTTTGTGGATGTTGAGGCCGAGGCAAGTAGAGTTGTCTGTGACGGTGGTGGTCTTTTCTTGTATCTGCTGCTGGGTGTAAGAGAGAAGGGCCAAGTCATCCACGATGTCAAGGTCGTCCAGCTGCATCCAGAGCGTCCAGTGGATTCCATTTCACTTTTCAGCCGTGGATATCTTCATGACCCAGTCAATGGTCAGCAAGAACAATAACGGCGACAACAGACAGCCCTGCCTCACTCCTGTCTGTACATGGAAGGTGTCGGTGAGTTGACTTCTGTGGACCACTCTGCAGGTAAGTCCCTCGTAAGAGTTTCTGATGATGTGATTTTCTCAGGCATCCCGCAGTATATAAGTAACCTCCAGTGTGAAGTCCTGTCCACACTGTCGTAGTCAATGAAATTGAAGAAAATACACAAAATGCTTCATGAAGCTTCACTAGTTGGCCCATCCCTTTGGTTCATGTGTATTAGGCTACGTTCACACCGCAAGTCTTAATGCTTCATTCGGATTTTTTGCTCAGATCCAATTTTTTGTTTGGCTGTTCGCATTACCTGTGGCCTATATCAGATTCCAGTGTGAACTGTTAACGGTTTCGAACTGACAAGCATTCACAAAAGAACAATAACAATGACATCAGACGCAGCACGCTGTTGCACTAAAGTTAGGGAGGTTATGGAGGAAGTAAGCATTTTCGCTTTTATTTCAAAATGTTTATGTAATGGCAGCCATGACATTAATGAGCAGGTGCTGAGGAGGCAAAGAGTGAAGAGCAAGAGAGCCAACTACTTTGGCCTTTTGCGGGGTTATGGTTGCAAATTCACTACAGAAGTCTGTGTGACCAGATGACCGAGTTGCACGTCAGGAGCGCTACGGGCCTCCACCACAGTTTCCTCTGGCTTCGCCCTGCCCAGGCATAGTTCACCGTCTTTCTGGTCCACCTTCCCGACGGTACGGGTGAGATGGGCCGGTGGTGCACCCGACCCCGAGGGGCTGGGATCCCACCTCAGCCGGCACACGCCAGCCCTCACTGTCATTAGACTCCTTGGTCCGTGTTTCAAGACGGGTCGGGTTTGGGTTGCCGACATTGCCGCAGACCCATGACGCCTTTTACATGAGCCGATCCCTGCCCTGGCGACGCGGTTGGGGCACACTGAGGACAGTCTGCCCCAGTTGACAGCCACACCGGGATTAGGGGGGCCCGTAAAAGTCGCATCAAATCCACTTTGTTTGTTCACACTGCGGCCGCATTGAAAGAAATCAGACCTGGGTCTGATTCAGGACCACATATGAAAGTGGTCTAAATCTGATTTGAAAAAATCAGATCTGGGCAAGATTTGAGTGTTCACACTACTTCTGAAGAAGTCTGACTTGGTCACTTGACTCCAAAAAAGTAAGATTTGGGCCACTTTTGCCTGCAGTCTGAACGTAGCCTTAGTTGCTTTTCCACTCAACAACAATTCTAGGGAAACACACTACAAAAAATATCCGCAGCCTCAGCAAAAAAAAACAAAAATTATATCAGCAATCCAAAAACCCTTACCTGTTAAGCCCCCGTAGACTCACACAGGCCCGGATTGGCTAATCGGGAGCACCGGGAGAATTCCCAGTGGGCCACTCTGGTTTTTTGGTTGTGAGGGCTGGGTTGAAATCATAGTTGAATATCATAGCTGCACTCGCAGCCCACTCTTTGTATTTACAGTATTTATTTTTTCTTGCAGCCCACCGTTCTCTACATTCATGCAGCCCACTCGCAGAGTGCAGACTGGTTAATGATGACGTATTTATGTTTTGAGTCCTCCGACGGCAGCACCTTGCTAGAAAAAAACCATCCGTGTACACTTCAGTCACTGTTGCTTGTTGGAGGACGCCAGCGCAAGCATAAATAAGCTGTTTTAAACGGGTAATAGAAAGCGCAAAACAGCACTGAAAAGGCGACAATTTAAAAAGGAGAGCTCTAGAACGTGACGCGGCCGGCCAGATTAACTTTTTCTTTTTTTAGTGAAACGCCAAATTTAGACGATGAGACGGGTAAGCTAATTGGGGATTTCCACCGAATGCAGAACATCTGCGGACCAGCTCCGCTGCGTGTCGGCTCCGTGCTCCGCCGCCCATCAATACCCACCATGTCCAGATTTGTTGCAGTACAGCTGCAGCCGTGACTGACAGCTGAAATCACAAGGACCCACGAGATCTTGCGAATTCACTATTATAAGAATTAATAAGAGTGTGGTGTAAACCTGTTCTATATGAAAAATGCCCTGGGATAATTAATGATGCCACATGATTTGGCACTACCTTAATGAAACTGACTTGACTTGATCAGAAAGCTTTGTAAAAAGGAGAGATTTGTGCTGAAAATTATGAATATTTATAAAATGTGATTCAGTGTCAGAAGCAGAGCCAGTAGCGTGCATTAGGGATAGCTGCTGTCAGTGTGGAAGGCACATCTACTGTAAGCTGTTGTATCGCAGTGTGTGAACAAGCAAACATGATCAGATTAGTTACAATATAATTACTTTTTATGTCCAAATATTACTTGTGACCCATTATGCCTTTATCCTCTAAATTATGATAGTATATATACAAAGCCCACAACTGAAAGGGAAGAGAAAGTTATATGAAATATTATTCAAAGGCAAAAATAGATTATGGTGTCATTAGAAAGTTTAATACAGTGTATCTTGTTCTTTATTTAAATTCAAGTTTCGGATATCTGTGATTACTTATTTGCACAGAAAATAGATTATGATATTGTTGAACATCATTGGGTTGTTGTTAAGATGTTATTCTAATAAATCTACATTGTGAAGCAACACTTAGAAATAGTGATATTTTACAAAAATACTCTGAAATACAAGGCTGTAGAGAACAGGGCGCTATTGCAGACTTATATACTAAGGTTTTGAATAAATTTTTTGTGAAGTGGGCAATGGCATGAAACTCCAGGGCTGAAAATGAGTCCCACTCCGGCCCTGGACTCACACAGAGCAGGCTGTAGAGTCAAACTAAAAATGACTTTTTGGGACTTTGTTAGAAGACAAAAACAGTCGCTTTTCTCTTATAAATATTCTAAATGATAACAAAGTGCTCATAGCTTGGGAACAAAAAAGAAGCGAGACAAAAAAAAGAAATGACTTTAAAGGGAAATAGTGATTTCAACATTGGCATATGTTATGGCTGTCAGCTAATCCATTCAATAAATCCAATTTGAGAAAATGTAATTGATTTATTTTTAGTCACTATTCCAGCCGCAGGCATTTGTTAAATTAATGCCACAGTCTGACTGGTGAACACAAAGGCCCATTCATGGTCAAGCAGACTGACCCAACACCCACTCTTATATGAGAGGAGGAAGTAGAGGCCTTCCTTGCTGGGGAATGGAAAAAAGCTTTATTTATATCCACATTGGAATACCACAAAGATAAAGCATAATCTTCACAAGTGCATCATCTAATAGGAAGTTTAACATATGAATCAGGGCCAACTTTGTCTGTGTACTTGAAACCAGTCAAATTATTTATGCTTTTTCCCACTGAGCAATGTGTGTGTGTGTGTGTGTGTGTGTGTGTGTGACTAAATTGGTGCATTTCTAATTCTTTTCTTATTAATTCTAATTACATTTCTATTTATTTTGTTTAAAATAATCTTTACACCACAGTCATATAGCAACATCATTGCTTATTCTGGTGCACTCAGAAATCTTTTTCAGCCTAAAATGTAATTTAGCTTGTGAGATTGTTCGATTACAAGGTAACCTTTGTTCTCTGAGTGAAGAGACTATAGCTATGTTTCCATCCACACGTTTTTATCCGAATTAAGTGATATCGAATGAAAAATGCCTTATGGAAACAGTAAAATTCGATCGAATTTCATGAATATCGACTCAAAGGAAATAAGTTCGGTCTCATCGGATTTTCTCTTGATCGATATACGGCTTATGCGATAAACGCTGATGGAAACGTTATTTGCCGAATAAATTAATGAATTGCGATTAAGTTTTAGATCATTTTATGGTTGCAACCCGCAACAAAACAAAGAAGAAGTTTTAGTTCATTTCCGCCCAGTATTTCCACTCTGTTTGCACACATGACAGGTGTCAACAAAGACAGATGTAAGTGGACGAACGAGGGGTCAAGAGACTTTTTGAATTTAATTTACGAGCAAAATATAACGGCTATTTTAGATAGCAAAAATCTAAGAAATGCCATAATTTATCAGGAAGTCGCGAAGGAAATGACCAACAAAGGTTACAACAAGCCGTGGGATGTCCTCCGGAGTAAATAGAAGGCGCTCAAACAGCGATACATGTCTCAAAAAAGAGAGTTGTCTCGCAGCGGTGCCAGAGGGAAAATAATAGGCAAGTTCCACCTTTTTGATGAGCTGGATCAGATCCTCGGCCAAAGGCCCATCGGAACTTCCTTGGCTTCTAATATTAACAACTACTTTTGTCTGGCAAAACTTTGTTCGCAAATGTTTGCTTGAATGTTGTGCGATACAGTGCGAAAATGAATGGAAACACCTTAAAATGTCTCAAATCAATTCGATATACCAATTTAATCGCAAAACAGCATGTGACGTCATTACACACAGGTTTTTATTCGCTTTAAAGCTGTTGGATGGAAACACACTTTCACCAGCTTTATTCACATGAGTTATTTTTACCGAACTTCAGATAATTCAATTGACAAGTGGATGGAAACTTAGCTTATCCCTCCAGGGCAAGGCCGCTCGGATACCGTTCCAATCAATGTAAATCAGTGAACCCATGCACACCTGGGCCTTTTATGCCGAAGCATGGGCCACGTAGTGGTGTGTCTTGAAGTGGTATCCATGTCAACTGCGCCAGTGGGTCAGTCCCCCGTAAATATGAAAATGTAACTCTGTGGAGAGATAGTCTCGATACGATAGAGAACAGACATTTTGATGGGTTTTCTACCATTCTTTAAACTCGTGTATGTGACCAATCCATTTTATTTACTTATCTTTCTCTTTAAACTGACTTGTCACAGCTTGGGTTGAGTGTCTCGCAGGTCGGATTTGAACCCGGGCCGCTGCAATGGCCTCAGCCTACATGGGGCGCACATTCTTACTGGGTGAGCTAGAGGTGGGGTTGAGTGTCTTTAATGTGCCAGACAGACAGAAAAAACTCAAATAGTCCCTCGTTATTATGACACTGGAGATCTTCATCTCTGATACTGTTTATCAGACACTCAAATCTGTGTCATTTGTTGGTTTCTGATGTTTATTCATGATGCATCCCAATGGTAAACCTACAAAACAGCTCTTTTAAGCTTGCTAGGGGGGTGGAAACTTTTGCACAGTGCCTGATGAATTGTCTAGTCCCTTTTTGTTTAGTCCCTGTTTAACTGAACATATGTAAACTGCCAGCTGTTTACTGTCTGTTGTACTTTAAAGGTGCCCTGCCAAACATATTTCATTACTTTGTGGTAATGTCTGAAGTTCTACCATGGAGTCTGTAACCTTTTTTGTGGAAAAAAATGCCTTGGTTACCTTGTTTCAAGCCATTCTAGCATGGTATAGAAAGCCTGCAGGAAGACTCTGCTCGGTTTGTGTCAGTTCTCATTAATATTCAACGAGCTAAGCTGCTTGACTCTGATTGGCTAACAGCTAGCAATGAGAGCCTGCCTATCAGCATCCTTTACCCAGCGCAATAGGCAAGCTCATGAATAGTAATGAGCTCAGGCAAGACCACGTCAGACTGACCAGCTTTTTTAATTAGCCTGATTTCTCTGCTTACTTATTTTCAGTGACTAGAGCTGACATAGGAGGTAGCAGTTAATTTTCACATTCACGACATAACACAAATACATACGGACCTTACATATTTCAAAAAATGAAAGTAAAAGTGGTTTTGTGTGGCAGGGCACCTTTAAAGGTAAATGCCTCTTTCACAGCTAATTTTGGCTGTGAGGGATGTTTGCACTCAATCTTTTACTTCAACTTAAGTTTTTTAGAGTAAACTACTCCCATGGTTTCATGAAAAGGTAAATGAATAAATTTTGAGGCAGTAGTAGCCAAACAAAATGTTTATATTCAACATATTGTCCTCTGCTAGTACAACATATTAAACTTGAATACATATTGTTTAAGCAAAATGTACATCACACCACTTCTTCTACTGGAACAAAACCACTTCTCCTATTGGAACAAAACATTGATTGCATTCTGTATGTAATCCACACTGTATTAGATTTCCCTCCCACATGCATTAGCCCTTGCAATTTGGTGAATGGAAATGTTTGCAGACAGAGCTGGATATTGTACTTAAATGCTAAAGAATGAAAGGGAAAATTGTGTATTTATTTTATGAAAGAAAGAATAATAATTTTTCCCACAGGTTGAGAATTTACTTACGGCGGGTGATTGGCTGGGTTCAGTAAAAACTAGCCAAACGAAGTTTTATGAACTATTTATTGAAAACAATGACTACATAACATTAAGATAATTTAGAAAGAAATAACCATTTACATATTAAACAAATCAGACTAAAAGATGATACAGATGAAGTGTAGCTATGATGTGCTTTGTCAATTCAATTTGGTTGGTTTGTCAAATGTTATGGTTCAGCAGATAAAATACCTGATTTCCCAGAGCCCAAATGTTATTTCAATCAGGAGAGACCTCATTTGAGTGAACAATTATTTATTGACGTATGCACAATAATGATAAATGATTGTCTTTGGCGATTAGACCCCATCGTGACGTCATCATATTTAAAGGTGGCCGAGAAGCCGTGATGGTGATGACTGAAGAGGATGCTGTGATCTGGATGAATGAGAAGAGGAGCGAGCTCAGACCCGGGAGCGGGAATGATGAACTGGAGGTGAACGGAGTGAACGGGGTGGAGGAGGGTTGCGACAATTCATGGTGAAATGAGAACTGACAGCAACAGAGAGGAACACATAAATATTGACAGCAAGAATGTGATTGGCTGATAAAGATCATGGCTAGACCTGGTTGGTTTTAACTGAAAGAGTAAACACCCCCTAATCAGCTTGTAATGTGAAGCAGGAGGTGAATGAGTGTGTGATGTAAGATAATCTTCCTGTCTGAACTTACGCTTAGCTTCATTTCTATAGGGAGAGACCTCATTTGAGTGAACAATTATTTATTGAAAATAATGATAAATGATTGTCCATCGTGCATCATCATATTTAAAGGGGGACCAGAAGCCGTGAGTATGTAGGATACCCCCCAAAAAGAATTTAAATAGCAGCCAACTTAACAGTATATCTGGTTCTTACCATACCAGCAACAATCAAGTCGAATACAAGAATTAAGCAGTAATGCATGGAGAATTATTTGGATGAATGAGTAACGATGGACTACGTGCATTAATGAGTCACGTTGGACCATGTGCATGATTGAGTTGCGATGGACCATGTGCATGAATGGGTTGACATGGGGTCGTGAATAGGTCTCGACAGACCAGTGCATGAATGGGTCGTGATGTACTATGTGTGAGTGAGTCGCGATGAAATACGTGCATGAATGAGTCGTAACGGACTATGTGCTTCATGCAATGACTTTTGAAGACCAGTGATGGGTGTCATGGGGTCACGATAGACTAAATGCATGAATGGGACATGATAGACCAAGTACGTGAACAGGTCTCGATAAAAATGTGAATGAATGGGTCGAAATAGACTAGTGATGGGTGTCATGGGGTCGCAATAGACCAAGTGCGTAGCTAGGTCCCGATAGACGTCGTGAAAGGGTTACGATTAACCATGTGATGTGTCATGATAGATTGTGTGCACTTATTAAAATTCAGCATAATCTGCAATATGACGACTGACAGTGGCCGAGAATAAGCGTATGAAGTTCGAAGCAGGATATGATTGGTCCTGGGAGATTATCCAGAATGTGATCGGTTAAGGAAGAGAAACACCCATAGTCATCTGATTGACGGAAATAGTGTGAGAATTATAGGGGCATAAAGAGTCTACTGAATGAACTGCCCAAATTATGATGGCACGAAGAGTCTTACAGACTGGACTGCCGATCTCATTTAATCATGAGATTCCATTATTATTTAATTATTTGAGTGATCAGACACGTTTGATGAGGTGCGCTAAAGAGTCAGAATGTGAAGAATCTTTGGCGATTAGACAGGGTATAGTTATGCTTTGAGTAGTAGGGAACGAACCCTCCAAAAGATTTGAAGAATATATTACACATCTTTACACGTGCGTGTAACTTACCTTACTGGCAGCATAAGATTCCTAGCAAGAATAGAAAGTAATAAAGCAATAAATTAGGTCATGTGGACCATGATGCAATGAATGAAGTCACGATAGACTGATGCAATGCAGGAGGTCACGTTTGGACCATGATATACGTATTAGGTGAATTGGACCACGATGCGGTGTAAAAGATCACGTTAGACCATGATGCAATGTGTGAATCTGCTTACCACAATACAATTTTGATGACTTGCCAGATTGTGATGATTAACTCCCTAATCTGACAGGACACCACGACTAAAAGACATCAATGTGTAGTCATTAGTAGAATGCGTTGTATATGAAGTATGTAAATCGGAAGAAAGGAAAATGTAGCATTTAGGACAATACAATGAATATGACATTGTTCATCACTTACCTTGATATTATGAGTAATAGCTGAATGCTATGATGTGAGGCAGTTGCTGAATGCATAAATAGTTCATATTCAAGCTATATATGAACGGAACCTACCGTTGCCCTTGTAGTAAGGCATTTATGTGTAACCTCTCTTGAATGTTCAGAGGGCGTTAAGTCGTTGAGCTTTATTGTGAAGGGTGGCGCCCCATTGGCTAAGGCCCCCTGAACGCAGCAGGGACGGCCACCAGGCGGCGGGGTTCCTGATGTCCCATTGGCTGAAGCCACCTGAACTCACCTTGCTCAATGCTAGGTGAACAAGGAGGATATAATCGAATGCAGCCCGACACACCCCGTCTTTCCACTAGTGATTTGATACTGAAAGGATGACACTTCGCAGCACTTCTGAGAAATCCACAGCCTCACCTTTCCAGTCGAGTTTGAGCTGAATAGTATCTTCGTGGTACTAAAGGGGATCTGCAGAGGGTAAATTACCCTGTTTTCCAAGGAAAGGAGGACGTCGCTTCTCCTACAGTCGATTACACATCCAACTACACATCCAAAAGTAAGAGGCTTGATAGTTTTCTGGGCAGATGAGTAATTTGCTATTTGTTTTGCCATTAATGTGATCTGATTAATACGGTGCTATTACTGCACACTTTGATTATTAATCTGTTTGGCTGTGAATGTATCTCTGATTCAGATATTGTTGAAGTTGTGTTGAAACTGTGTAGAACTGTAGCTTTTACTTGCCGCCGTGGAGAAGTTTAATTACTGTACAAGGGGAGCCATAATCCTGCCTTCCGTCAGTCAGCTACGGCGGTGATATAAAAGACATTATATCATCAACCCGTGGAACAGCTGAGGGAGTGATTATCATTACCGCGGAGAATAGCACTCTCTCTCGTTAAACAAAACCTCAGATTCTGCTGTAACTTCGCGTTAAGTGAGAATCTCAAGTAAACGAAGAGAGTGATTATTTTCAACCCCACAGAGATCAAGATTTCCAAGTGTTTTCTTTCTTTCAATCGTGCTTTCCCTCCATTTCTCTCTCTCTCTCCCGCTCTACACACACACACACACTCGCATACACGTGCGTTAATAGCTAAACAGCTAGCCCATAGTGAAGTAGCTGGTGTGTCCCTTTTGTCTGTAAGATGTTAGCCTGAAAGCTAACTGGCTAGCCCTAGCCACATGGCGCTGCACCCAGCGCCACTACCGCCCTCTTGAGGCTACATTTTTGTGCAGCTAACTCCATGATCCGCCATCTTGGATCATCTTGAACCACCCAGTTTCGTCACACCCCTCTCCTCCTCACACACGCACGCGCACACACACACACACACACACACACACACACACACACACACACACTCACACACACACACACACACACACTCTCACAGACCCACAGACAGAGAGAGACATGATCACCACATGTCTTGGTTGTTTTCTTTTGGTTGTAGTTTGTAAAAGGTATATAGGTTTGGATGATTGAAGAATTATTGATTGGCCATTAAAGATGCAGTAGGTAAGTCTTATAAAACTAACTTTCTGTCATATTTGCTGAAACTGAAAACGAGCTGCAGAAAGGTTTCCCCAAACTCAGGTGAATATTGGAGTGGCTTTTCAGAGGTGGCGTGAGCTGCAGGATTTTAAAGATCTGAAGAACGATGCAGATGTAGCCACATTTCTTCTCGACAGGTAACATAATTACCATGAATGATTTATCTTTCACTTGGTTATTAGTAGTCAAAAGTCCACAAAGCTACGTTGGTGAGGATAATAGTAACGTTTGCACAGTGGTCGGTCAGATGTGATGCTGAAATGGCTAACGGTAGCCTGCTAGTTAGCATCGTTTTACTGTTGGTGAGTAAAGTTAACGTGTTAGTGTTTAGTTATTGAAAATGTTGTCTGACATGCCGGCAGTTCTGTCAAACTCTGTTGTGTGGGAGGGGCTTAGGAGACGGTTTGGGCTGCAGCAGAAAGGGGGGAGGGACTGAGAAGTTGTCGATGTTCAAATTTGTTGGCAAAGTCCTGGATCTTCACAATCTTACCTACAGCAGCTTTAATAATTTTGAAATTAAATAAATTCTGTTATACTTTAAATAGCAGTGTTTGTGGTTATTGTGTGTATTTGTTGTAATAATTGCTGGTTGAACACATGTCAGTGCTTGAATTCACTCTTTCTGTTCCTTTAAAGAATACCAGATAAATTAACCAAGTTAATTAAGATCTGTAATTTTAAAGGGAACACCACTAATGAGACTGTTTCACAGTTTGGTTATTGGCCACTGAGTTCAGGGTGGTGCCCCGTTTTGATTGTTTGTCAATTATGTGAAGTTATTAATACCCATATTCATAACTTTATTAATATTGATAAAACATATTTGATAATTTGCCAATAATTGAATCTACCAATACCAATGGTATGGATGGAGTTCTGCGCCGGTGGATGCTTGAGTGCCAAGCGCAGTGAATGTGCAGGGAAACGCTGATGAGCGCTAGGAAAGGCTGCAACATGATCGTACGCTGATGAGGGAGATGCCGAAGCGTTTCCAGGAGCTAAAGGCGTGCACTTTGCTAGCTACTTAGCTGGAATTAGCTAAACACTGTACTGTACGATCAGTTTTATACCTGTACGTAATGTCCTGTACTAGCAGATGAGGGTGCCTGAGCAGGTTAACGAGTGGGAGAAGAGATGTTTCTCCTTTGTTGAGTCGGATGTCAACTTGCTACTGCTAACAAAACTTGCAAAACTTAATTTGAACATTTGCCGTTCGCGACGATTCAGGCTGAAATGAAATATTGGCAGCGAAAATGTGATTGGCTGATAGAGATCGTGGCTAGACCTGGTTGGTTTAACTGAAAGAGTAAACGCAACCTAATCAGCTTGTAATGTGAAGCAGTAGGTGAATGAGTGTGTGATGTAAGATAGTCTTCCTGTCTGAACTTACGCTTAGCTTCACATTAACAACTTAACCTTAATACTATAGGTTACTATGATCCATACAGAAAGTTACATGTTATTATAAACCTAAACACTGTCTCCTACTATCTCCTGTTAAATCATATAAGACTAAGGCTATCTAAAGTTAATTCTCATTTTGTTTGTAAGATCATTGTTTGTTTTTTGAAGTGTTTTTATCCCTGTTTTGGGCATCCTAAACACAGTTTTGTACTGTACAGGTGCTCCATGGTGCACTCATTATGATCTCATTTGAACAGATTTATGTCTGAGTTGTAGTTCAAAACTTTTACAGCCAACGTAATAAAATCTTGCATTTTTATTCAAGTTTGAGTCCATAAATACAGTTAATGGATACAGGCACGGAGAACAACGATTAGCTCTGATTAGCGGTCCGCTCCATTATAAAGATATGGAGTGGAGGATAATGGGAGGGTGAACAACGGGACTCTAAAAATTACGTTCGGGGAGCTTTCACAGCAGTGTGGCTGCAGTGTTTCTACAGTTTATCAGTACAGTTAATCCCACGGCAAGACCACCAGTAGCATGCTACTACTAACGATAGCCTCTGAGCCTGAAGTGAAGCATTGAAGCTTTCATGCACACAGCGCAAGACTTCATGGGGGAAGGGGCTGGAGGCCGCTGGTCTGTGCGCGCTGTAAAAAATACATTATTACCTGGGTGGTGCGCCCAAGTGGAACCTATGAATGGGAAACACTGGCTGTAGTTTATGAAATGCGAGCTGTATATGAACATTATACTTAATGTTTGTTTGCAATTTTCCAGGGCACCTTTTTAAAATAGTCTGCAGCTTCAGGTTACCACTAGTAAATCAAAATAGTATTTTCTGCAGACACACATATAGGATTGGTATTTGTCTTTGCAAGTATTTAACTAACTTCACCAACATATATGTTTTTTATATATATTTATTATATTATATTATTCAAATAACAATGTGAAAACAATGGGACGAAGGTCACTTGTAGGATGACACAACAGAGAATAATCACCTTTATAGTGAGTTTTTTAGCTCGTTGTTTAACTGTCCAGCACATAACTTTACTGTTTTTTGTTCACTCACCGCTGTCGTAGTGTTGTTTTCAGCTACAGAATGCACCTATTTTTAGAGAAAAAGCTGTAAAAACCCAGAGTACACTACCTGCTCAGCACCAAACAGCAGACAGACACAGCTAGAGACTAGCTGGTGAACATAGTGGAGCATTCAGCAGCTAAAGACCCAGATATTTCCCTCGGGAGTTGGTGGAGATCAAAACAAAGCTAAAACAAGAGAGTGAATATTGGATTTATCATCATCAGGTGGACATAAGGCCTGCATTGCCAGACCTATCTCCCTAGCTCTGTGGAATGAGGTCTGGCTACACCACAGATACATTCTGGGATAGGAGAAAAAAAACCTCTGGGTTGTTTGCATTTCTTTAAACCAGGGGTCTTCAACATCTTTTAATCCAGGGACCCCTTAGCTGAAAGAGAGACTGAGTAGGGACCCCCTACCGCATATATTGTATACAATTTACTTGCATATTAAACTGGGCAGAACTGATAAAAAGAAATTGATATTATTCATGCATCATGTTTTAATGTTAAACATACATCCAGAAGGCACAGTGACTCCTTAACTGTATGGCTACCATAGTTACCTATAGTAAGCGTATCTTCAATGTGTAAATACATTGCTGTTTTTTAACAAATAGGACAATTTATCTTTGCTATTATAGTAGTAGCTATTAAGTATACAAACTGGGAACTATACTCTCAGAAGGCGAAGCACTGCTACTTGGGCGGAGTGATTAGCGCAACACCGGAAAAGCACCGTTGTTACTCTGCTCCTCACCACGGGGCTTCTCGTGTGCTGCGAGCAAATCACTCCGCCCAAGTAGCAGAAGTTGCAGCGCTTCGCCTTCTGAGAAAATAGTTCCCAGTTTGTATAGGGTTAGAAGATGGCTGTGTCTCATGTGACCTTGTTATTTCTACACGCTGTGACTATAATATATATAGTATATAACATTACAACATGTAAATAGGAAAATGTTGGCGTTATTTTGTCATTTATTAGGAGCAGTAGGCTAATTGGACCTGGTTAGCCTGTGCTAAACTAGGCTAGGGGTGGGTGTGCCAGACAGAGTTACGACACGCACAGAGATGAGAAAGGTGGTTACATGCTGCCAGTCCGACATGCCGCCACTCCGAGATGCTTCTATTCAGACATGCCGCTATTCCGACATGCCACTATTCCGACATGCCGCTATTCCCTAACCCTAAACCCTAACCCTAATGGAAACAAAAATTGTGGTGGGACGTGTACAGGGAGGTGTATTCAGGTGAATTCTTGCCGTATTGCTATCTTGAGGCAGCAGAAAGTAATCGCACCATTGACCAACAAAAATCTGGTCTAAAGTAAATACGCAAAATAGCGCGCACACTATGCCTGTTACAAACACACAGGGAAGCGCAGCAGCACACAAACATGCAAAAGATTCCAAATAAAAATATTACGGTGCAAATCCGCCATCATAATAACAATGCCCCAACGTGTAAATGCGCAGGTTACATGCTGCCAGTCCGACATGCCGCCACTCCGAGTGGTGGGACGTTTGAAAACAATGGAAGTGTCGCCACTCCGACAATTAGACGTCAATGTCGGAGTGGGGGTATGTCGGAATGGATGGCGGAACCCGAAAAGGGTATGTATGGACTTATCTAACTCTGGAGGATACGGTGAATAAGCTAAAGTCCCAATAAGTTGGCGTGTTCCTTTAAATATCTACCTTCTCTATCACTGCTTTTCCCCAACTGTAGCTGAATAGCATCTTTAAACAATCAAAAACCCACCCTTGATCCTGAGGTCTTAGCAAACTATAGACCTATATCTAACCTTCCCTTTCTATCCAATTTCCTTGAGAAGGTAGATGCTATTCAGTTATGTGATTTTCTACATAGCAATAGTTTATTTGATGACTTTCAATCAGGATTTAGAAAGAATTATAGCACAGAGACGGCACTGGAGAAAATTAATAACGGCCTTCTAACTGCTGCAGACAAAGGACTTGTCTCCATTCTTGTTTTACTAGATCTTAGTGCTGCATTTGACACTATTGACCATACCATCCTGTTACAGAGACTGGAACACTTAGTTGGCATTAAAGGAATCACACTAAGCGGGTTTAAGTCCTATTTCTCTGAGCGATCCCAATTTGTTAACATTAACGATAAACCCTCCAAGCACGCTAAAGTTAGCCATGGCGTTCCTCAAGGCTCAGTGCTTGGACCAATTATATTTTCCTTATATATGCTTCCTCTAGGTAATATTATTAGGAAACACTCAATTAACTATCACTGTTACGCAGACGACAGCCAATTATATCTGTCAATTAAGCCAGACGAAAGTGGTCAGTTGGCTAAACTTCAAGTGTGTATTAAAGATATAAAATCCTGAATGACCCACAATTTCCTGATGTTAAACTCAAACAAAACTGAAGTTATTGTGATGGGACCAACGCACCTCCGAACTTCATTATCTAAAGATATAGCTATTCTGGATGGTATTGACCTGGCCTCCAGCACTACTGTCAGAAATTTAGGAGTTATTTTCGATCAGGATATATCCTTCAATGCCCACTTAAAATAAACCTCAAGAACAGTCTTTTTCCATCTTCGTAACATTGCCAAAATTAGGAATATCCTGTCTCAAAACGATGCTGAAAAACTAGTCCATGCATTCGTTACTTCCAGGCTAGACTACTGTAATTCCTTACTATCAGGTTGCTCAAATAAGTCCCTTAAGACTCTCCAGCTGATCCAAAATGCTGCACCACGTGTTCTGACAAGAACTAAGAGAAGAGATCATATTTCTCCTGTATTGGCTTCTCTGCACTGGCTTCCTGTGAAATCTAGGATCGAATTTAAAATCCTCCTCCTGACCTACAAAGTTCTAAATGGTCAAGCACCATCATACCTAGAAGAGCTCTTAGTACCTTATTGTCCTAGTAGATCACTACGTTCCCAGAATGCAGAGCTACTTGTGGTTCCTAGAGTCTCTAAAAGTAGACTGGGGGCCATAGCCTTCAGCTATCAGGTTCCGCTCCTGTGGAACCAGCTCCCAATTTGGGTTTGAGGGGCAGACACAGTCACCACATTTAAGAGTAAACTGAAAACCCTCCTCTTTGATAAAGCTTATAGTTAGGGAGTGAGGAGTTGCAGCGTCCGCCTAACCCGGCCCATCTGCTCCTCTTCGTAGTCATCAGTTTTATTTATTATATAATCAATAATATAGCGAGAGTAGAGGGAGGCAGGCCAGTACAGCCCGATCCGGTTGGGGAGAGTTCTAGCCCGACCAGGCACCTCTCTTTAACCTGCCTCTCTTAGTTATGCTATTATAATTCTAGACTGCCGGGGAAGTTCCTTCCTTCCTATGACACACTGAGCTGCTCTCTCATCTCTGTTTCCACTTGTTTCCTTTTGTATGCATCCTGTCCCAGAAATGCTTGTTACTAACCTAGCTCTGGGGAGTTTACTCCCCGGAGTCCTTATGTTTCTTCTTCTGATGATTCTCTGCAATTCCCGGCCGCATCCTGCTGCGTCCTGCTGCGTCCTGCTGCATCCACCGCATCCACCCATGCTCTGCAGCGCCACGTTACATCCCGCAACGCCCTGCTGTGATGTTCATATGCACAGAGTAGTCAGGATCTGGTATAGGAGACTGCACTACTCAGTATGACACAATGTGCCCTGCTATGACATGAACTTCCACAATGACCTTCTAAGTCACTGTTCCATTATCTTTAATGTGACTATTATTTGCCACTGTACATCACACCCCCAATCGGCCCCGTCAGACACCGCCTACCAAGAGTCTGGGTCTGACGAGGTTTCTTCCTTAAAGGGAGTTTTCCTTGCCACTGTCGCAATAGCCACTGTTAATGCTTGCTCTTGAGGGAATTACTGTAATTTTTTGTAAATTGTTGGGGTTTTGGAATTTATAGAGTGCGGTCTAGACCTACTCTATCTGTAAAGTGTCTCGAGATAACTCTGTTATGATTTGATACTATAAATAAAATTGAATTGAATTGAATTGAACTTTAAAGAGGAAAACATGTTTGCCCCTGGGAAACTTTTCCAACACTGTGATGAATTGATGGTCTAGCCCCGGATGGCATCTCTATAATGGAGGTTGCCCATTTGATAACCCCAAACGGCATTGCTGCACTTGACCTTATAATCCTGGAGCAGGTTTTGCGAATAAGCACACTTCTGAGGGCCTATCCTCAGAGATGTTTTGCATTAGTCCTTCAACAACTTAATATATCTAACTGTACCTCATCTGAGGCATTTTTGAAAAGCAGCCAGGTGGTCCTGAGGGAGCCGGCTTCAACAAAGCTCTGAATTAATAATCTCACCCTGTGTACCATCTATCCATCCCTCAGCTCACTGTTTTTTATTTTTTATTTCTTTGTGCCTGACTCGTAGCTTTGAAAGAGCGGAAAGTGCCCCAGAGGAGAAGGGGATGGAAGCAGAGATTTTATAATCTTGCCTCTGGTGCTGTGTATGTGGATACTGCCTACTTGATTATGCCAGAGATGCACCTGCTCTTAACCTCATTTCCTTTAACATCTGTCTGAGGGTTTTAAGTTAACTACACAATCATGTGCGATTATAGCCCCCTTCACACCTGGCAGCGCTGTCCCACTCCAGATGAAAGTGTCAGATACAGTTCATGTATGAAGGATATTGTCACTGTGTCCGGGCTTTTGAAGCCAGTTATGAATTCCCGAGGGAGACTGTGAGAGCAGAGCAAACCTTGGCACTGTCTGTGTGATAATAGCGGCTCTCTTGAAAACCCAAACAGTCTAACATGCTTTCTCAGTCACAGTGAACATCGTTCTAGATGGAGTTTTCTTGTATGAATACAGGAACACCTGTTACCAAAGTCTCTTTCCTTTAATGTCAAAGTATAGGTGCCTCATACGGACAGTTTTACCATTTTACATTCAGTCCTGGCATACACATCACTAATGTCACATCTGACACAGAAGCTCCTATGCATATGTCAGTTCTGCATAGTTATCTTTACTGTTAAAGGTATAGTGCATAGTTTCTGTCGCCCCCATGAGGAATTCTAAGTAGTGACAACAACACTGTCGGCGCGTCCACATGATACAAGCCTTCCGTGAGCCCCAACCCTCCTCCACGCAGTTGCTATTAGCCAAGAAAGACAAGGAGGATTAAAAAACATGATGGACCGAGTCACACACTCGGACAGGCTTTCAACACATGGAGACAATAACGGGATTGTAAATGATTCAAAAACATCCCTTAATTGGCCCTCAGGTATGTAATATGTCTAATTCATTCATGAAATAACTTTAGATTGCACAACGTGGTTGTACATCGGGAGCTAACATTAAATTATGTCTCCCTTCCATTTAGCACAGACGTCCGTGGGTTTCATGAAGTGCGATAAATGAATCTAAGTTATTATTATGTTGGTTGCTACAACAAACTTTTCATGCTTTGGCTCGTAACACAGTGACAGTGATACCTGGTTTTGTTCACAATAAATCGAAAGAAGGCTAAGTTAGTGTATGCAACACTTCTTTTATTGTAAATTTCTGCCTGAGCAAAACATTCATTGCAACTATATGACCTCCCGGTAACGCTATCTCCTAGACCTTCACGACAGCAAGTGTAGTAAAAACCCTTCCGCTTTTGTCCGAAGGGGTCGCTGAAATCAACACAAACTGAAAGTTACATATAGCCACTTTAAAGCTTTAGTGTGGAACTTTTTTATATTAATGAACGTCCCTTACATTCCAGCCAATACAGCCATTGCCAAATGAGTTGCTACAAAGCTAATTAAGACTATCAGCTCCACACAACTCTCTCTGTATTTCTCAAAATGGCTATGTTCAGAAGCTTGATGTATTAATCTGTGCTGTATTACTGTGTTGCAAAGTGCCATGTAATCAATGACAAAATGATGCTCTGTGGATGAAAAAAGCTGTATGACTGTTACTGAGTATTATTCTGTGACAATGTATGATTTACAATTACTCTCAAACGTATCATCTAGTTAATTCCATGTTTTGATGGAAGTTAGAGTAACTAGAGGGGTCAAAGGTTATATGATGCCACTGACAGGCGACCAAATGAGTCATTGAAATAAAATTAAAGATTTCGCTGGGTTTGAACATTGTTGGAAACATTTGGGATAATGTAAGTACACAACTCAACAAAATATATAACATAGCTATAGTTTGACGCTGAAATATTACATATTGTACCTTCACGTTTGTTTATTTGTGATTCATGCAATAACAATATTTCACATATGACCAAATTAGCTTTGTCCAAGAAACCACTGACATACAGTACACACACACACACACACACACACACACGTATATGTAAAATACTGTAGAGTCTAGACCATACAAGAGCATGCATTTTGTGCGACAGTGGCGAGGAGGTACAGGCAGAAATCTTGGAGAGAATCTGGCTCTTGGTAGGCAGCCATCTGCCTCGACTGGTTGGGAAAGAGAGAGAGAAATAAATGACAATCATAGCAGTGGGTGTAATGGAATCACATGATGAACAGTGGCAATTATAGTAACAATAAATATAATAGAACTATGACTAGTGTTATCAGTTTAGTGTCTTTTTGAGTAGTGCGCTGATAGGGAAATACTGGCACGTGACATGAGGGGGGAGTGTTTGTGTGCTGATATAAACCAGAGTCAGAGGTGTGTCGGATAATGCCATTTAGAGAAGGTTGCTTCCAGCTGGAAGCAGTCGGGAAAAGAGCCTCAAGTGAACGTCTCTACACAAAGAACACTACTGAAGACAAAGGACTGAAAGACTTTCTTATTTCCCACAACACAAACTTTTGTAAATACACCTCTTAAAACCCAAACTACTACACCAAAGTAGGAGCGAGAATGGCCGAGTGAGTCCGCGAGCGGAGCAGAGCCGAAGCACCAGAGCAGTTCCTGAGGCAGCACACCGACAAATACATCAACAGATAACATAAAGACAGATATATAGACACATAGAATCAAGCATATTTACGACACCAGATCCATACAAGGTCAGCGGGACGGTTTGTTCAGCAGTGCTATGCCAGAAACGACAAAACTTCTGCCAAAGTGAGTATTTTTACACCTCAGAGTCCTGTATCTGAGGCCAGATGGCAGCATTGTTAAGTGTGGATATAGATGGTGTATTCACTACATATCCAATGTAAACAAAACATTGAGATAAATAAATACACAATGGGTGGTACTTTTATTGTTCAACTCTCACTATTCACACTCAATTTAAACAATTTTTTATTTCACTCCTTGAATAATGACAAAAACATCTCATGTAAACACAGGTGACGTTTATGTTAAGGTTCCTTCCTTTATTCAAACATGACAGCTCATTTATGGCAAGAGCTGCACACGCACACGCGAGAGCAGTGAGTTAAAAACGTTTCATGTTTCCTCGCAGGCTGCATTCACTGTATCATTGTTACATCCTTAAATAATGATCATCGTGAGAGTGAATGATGTCCGCACCCTCTTCTCACAGTGAATCCACTAATACATTTAAATCAATTTCATCATTTCACATTATTTCAAGAGCAAATTCTGCTTCCTGTTTAATAATATCCAACAACTCAGAAACATTAAATAATAGGTTGAGTTGGGACTCTCATTTTATTCCTGTTACCTCATGTGTTTTATGGAAGCATTTTGCTGAGTATTCATCCATGCAGTTGATGTGAACGAAAATTGTCTTGAAATGTTACAACTCAGACCTTGTAAGATTTACATCTTGACATTTAGTGACGCTTATGCTTATTCAGACATTAGATCAACATGTTAAATTGCCATCAGATTATTGTAAAAGGGTGCATGTCTGAAAGGGGCTATTTAAACACTGGCTGAGAGCCTGCTGGTTCGAATGTCAGTTGCGGTGCCCAATAGTCCCCTAAAGTTTCTCAAGGTTTTCATTCACCTTACAGTAGCTTTAAACCTTTGTTTCGTCTCTGGTACAACTTTTGGGCTAAAGTGACTTTGAGATTTGTAGTGTGAAGCAAACATAGTTATCTGTTTACAGAATTCATTGTTTTATGCTATTGAATAAAATAAAGGAATCAAATCACTGCACATTCTGTGATCTGGTTGGCAGTTGGCTGATTGGTGGGCAAGGGGCCATTTGCTCTGAATGTGGCCAGGACTGGTGATGACAGGCATTTACGGTGGTGCTAGGCTACTCTGGGTGTTAGGGATAGTCCCTGTTACAACGGGGTGTCTGAAATGCATGTGGTTGCATGTAGCCATGGTGCTTAAAGGAGAATTCTGGCTGATTTTTACCTGAATCTATATCTCTATATCTCCCAGTACTGTCAATGGGGAAAAGAAACGAGCAAAATCAGTGCTAGCAAACTGGAGTTGCTGCAGCTACGTCCAGAGCTCCCAGTTAGCTAAATGCCAGTTGTCGGGGCATCTTATAAAGAGTGCCTTTGTGCCTCTTAACAGACACAAATGCAATTAAAGGGGCCTTACGTGACAACAAGATGCGTTTTCAACTCAGACATTGTGAAGAAACCGTTTAAATTCAAAGTTTGTACTGTCACCTACCGGCGTTGGTGAGTTAGCCGGGCTAACAGGCCCTCTGCTTTCTCTCCCGCCGCCTTCCGCTGCCGACAACAATCCACGGAGCGCCGGTAGTCTGGCTATGTCCTCCCGAGGAAAGGTCATGCCTTCACGACGAAAACTTGAAGTTTATTTCCCCTTCAAAAATATGTAATTGAGCACTGTAGTGGTTATGACCATATCAGTGATATGTAACTACATGGAAACAGTCCAAATGATGCCTGTGGCTTGTACAGTAATAGGTTACTGAAGGCTAGCTGTATTCTCGCGCTGAAGTCCCGTTGGAATTCAGTTGTTGCAGGAAATGGTAAAAACAAACGCGAACCATTTCTTTTCCACAGTAGATCAACACACGTTATTCTTACTCCAAGCTTCTTCCCTTGTGAACACCTCCGATCTTCACTCTTTTCGCACTCACTCTTTGAATTTAAATGGTTTCTTCACAATGTCTGAGTTGAAAACGCATCTTGTTGTCACGTAAGGGCCTTTACGTTTTTAAACACAAAGGCACGCTTTATAAGGTGCCCCGATAACTGGCATTTTAGCTAACTGGGAGCTCTGGACGTAGCTACAGCAACTCCAGTTTGCTGGCACAGATTTTGCTAATTATTTTTCCTATTTTACAGTACTTGTAGATATATAGCGATCAAGATTCAGGTAAAAATTGGCCAGAATTCTCCTTTAAGTGTCTCACACTTTCTTGGCAATAGTTACAAATCACTTAAAGTTGTTACTGTGCCATAGTAAAAAATTTGAAACTTGTAACTTACTTTAGTATTTCCATTTGATGCTTATTATGACAATTAAGGGATTTTCCTGACAACTAATTTGCCTGACGTTAAACCAGAAGTTTAAATGTAGACTAGTCGACTAATTTAAAAGTAAAAAGCATTAGTCAGAATTGAACGCAATTTGATCTGTAAGGTTAAATATTCTCTGAAAAATTATTATAATTATTATGAGAGCCATTTGATGTTGTTAATCACATTTTTCAATAATCAAATTGTATTTTAAATGCTACTGAAATCAATATGTGTCTACTCTTGAACAGCTCCAGTTGCCTGGTTAGGAATGCACCTCACAAACTCGGTCTGTGGTGTAATATTTAATGAAACTTGGATTTGGTCTAACAAGAGTCATGGTTTGGCATCTAAGCGTGCAAGTTTGATTAATTGAGCTAGCTGGCGTTAGCCGGCTTTGTTGATTGTGCTGCTGGCCAATCCATTGGATCAGGAGACAACCAGACTGACTGCTGAACCTAGTCGCTATTTCGCAAAGAGGAGGTGGTGGCAGGCGGGGCTGGGAGAACACAATGGGGTGGAAGTAAGTCAGGAGCAATGGTGTGGTATCTGGCCCTATAAGGTTAAAGTCTGTATAAAGCTCAAATATCCTGAGAAATCATGAGCACTGTGTTAGGGATGTAAGTTCAATGATTTTCCTCTCAGCAGAGCGATGTGTTGAAGAGGATGTCCTATTTGATTCTGTGATTAGGTGGCTGAGTAAAATCAATGATTTTATGAGTAGACACTCAACCTCAAAGGAACTCAGACCTTTACTTGCCAACTCACAACTGTTTACTTTATCTAACATGTTACCTAAACGTACCCCTTATAAACCATGTTCTTGCTGCAGCAAGACAGAGTGCATATTGGCTTTGTCTCTCCGGGTTCTGCAGGACCCGTCATTGATGCTGGAAACTTGATGTAATAAAATCTTTATGATCAAGTACAGTGTCAAGCGGATTTCCTCTTCACACATCACCACAGCATCGCTACTCAAAACACAACAATGGCGACCTTATGGATCTGGGGGCCCGTTTCAATGATTAATGTTGGGCCCTACCCACATAAAATGTAAACATAAAAGAGCAGGAAAAACAAGGATTTCTGTTGGTTTGCATTAATGGTATATTTTCGTTGCTGTGTGAGCTTTCAGCTTTATGAACGGGAAGCTCAACATAGAAATAATCCAACCTAGGCCTACTCCTTGATTAAAACTGAAACACTTATACAGTACTTTGCTTTGGAATGAGCCTCACCCTTCTCGGACGGCAACTACTCTGCTTAATTGAAAAGTGCAGTATGTACCTATCAGCTGTCTGAGCTGACATAAAAAAAAAACATTCCCCATATCTTAAATTAACAAACAAAGCAAAGAACGAAAAGTGTTTGAGTGAAACTAAACTAATGATAATTTACAATGATTGGTTTCCCACTATTTCAGCACCATGGACAGCTCACTGGGCGGCGGGCGTAGATTCCACCTGAGTGAGTCCTGTTTAAAAATCCATACTTCTGTGCTTTAGTGCTAAGGATTCTCTAATAAGTTCATCTTTGTCCAGCGATTTTGTTACCTCATGCTCAATTGAAATCTAAACGAGAACTGACAGCCACTCCTGGAGCATTGTTGACCTCTGATTTGTTTTGATTCACTTTAAGCGTGAGAATCTCCTATCCCCCCTCGCTACAGTCACAGGCACTGTCATCATGAGTCGGAGAGCAATGCTGAGGTTTGGATATAGTTAAACTAAATTGTTTCTGTAAATGTAGCTCAGATTCTGCAGGCCAGCGGTTTCTTTTGGCGGTGACAGGGTACAATGGTGGTCTTCAAATGCACGACTCAGGATCGAGATGAAAAGGTAAATACAATTTATTGTTCAAGGAACAATGAGGCAGAGGTACAAAAATCGGCAGGCAAAAATCGTCGTCAGCACACAGGCACACAGTCAAGGAAACACAAACTAGGAAAACGCTGGAGAGTGAGACACACTAGGAGTAACAACAATCTGGCAGGGAACGAGTGTAACAAGGGGGTTAGATATACACGGGGGATGGGAAGACAACTACACACGGGTGAATAACATTAGGGTGGAGACAGGTAATCACAAACGGCGGGAAACAAACAAAAGCAGGAAGACAAGTGAAGTGAATGAAGACAAAACAGTAAATGTCCAAATAAAATAGGAAGTCCAAGAAACAAACAGAAAACACAATAAGAGTGGAACTGGACGTGACAGGCGGCATGGCAGTGACAGCAGCCAACATGTGCACATTGTCCTCAGCGTCCACATTGCAGTGTTTTTTCCATGTTTATGCAGCTTCAAGTCTTCAAGTGGGCGACTTTCTACAGCCTTTTCCATTTCCCCTCTTCCATAAATGAAGCTGAACAGACTATGAAATGACTCCATCAGCTCAAAGCGCTCACTAGTGCCTGTTACGGCAGTCAACTAGTGGGAGGAAAACATCTCTCCTGAACTGTTCCTCGGGTGTCACTGTCGGGGAAGGCTCTGAATTTTGGGACTCATACACTGTAAAAACGAGAACTTGAAATTGCTCATCTTACTTTGATTTTCAATTAAACAGAACAAAAAACACATAATTGCATTATAAACTTTGTTAAAGTAGTTACTTCAACTCACTGTATTAAGTTTATTATGATAAGTTGGTCTCACTTCAAAATGTATGGTGGCGCCACTTTGAAATTGTAGTTAGACTCAAATTGAGGCCAGGTCAATTGCTCTTTTCATGCTCCACGCTAAAACAGGGTTTCCTGGGCAGTTCTGCAGGGTTTTCAGTTGCCTACCTTTCGGCCTGCTCTATGCCTTGAACTCCGATTTGCGTACTGCAGTCAGGTGGTTATTGGCTGGTCAATTCCGTGATGCAAGGCAGTAAAGGTTGTGTCAAACTTTGTGAAAAGTTTGCAGTTTGTTCAAATACAAATTAACTTTATGAATTCGTTTATTAAAGGTCGCTTAGAAGTAATGTTTGCCTGGTAATGTATTGGTGGTTAATTTGTAACCATGATGTTACGTTTGATAAGAAGAGCTGGAGTTTTGCAGTGTTAGACTTTGAGAGTAATAGGTTCCTTCAGCCTGTATTCTGCGGGCCACTAGTAGCCTTTTATGTCAAGTGATGAAGATCAGCTTTAGCCCTATTTTGCACGGGGCTTTTTAGAGTCAAACTTAGTTTTACACAAAATTTTTACAAAGAATTGTGATGATGTTTGTATTTAGTATGTGACTAGATTTTAAGTTTTTATTATGAAAGTATTTTTAAAAAACATTTTGTTGACAGCTATGAGTTAATTATTTAACACTTAAGTTGGACAGCTATGAAAGTAATATTTGCAAACATTATTAGTTGGTGTATTTTATAGGTGAGTCCAAATCAAAATGTGCATATTGCCTTGATTTGTACTTTGGAACCATTGGCATCACCATCAGTTATGCCGCTGTTGTCGTAGGTAGGGCTGTTACAGATGCTGGACCTTAGAAAGAGGTCACTTTTGGTAGACTATTTACAGCAACAATATACATTAATCACATACAAACTAGGGTAAATTAGAGGGTCTGTTGAGGGCCCCCTGGAGGGCAGGGCCAATTGAAACGGTTGAAACATAGGTAAGTGAGTTCAGATCAGTGCAGAAAAGGCTCTCCACAGCAAACAGTTGAAACAGCATATGCCATTATGTAAATTTAAATGTGTACATTAATAAAGTAATAATAATTTTAATAAAACATTTGACTGACAAGTATTTCTGGTGGAGACTAGCGAGGGTAACAACCTTTAACCAACTAGTCGACTAATAATGCACATCCCTATCTGCAATCCCAATTAAATACAGGAACTACAGTTGGATTCACTTTAAGCTAAACAATTTATGGTTAAAGATGTCCTATTGATGTAGGGTGAGCAGGTGCTGTTTACAGAGCCATGCCATGGACAAAATTGTTATAAGTAGTGATGGCCAAATGAAGCCTATAAAGCTTTGTAAACCATTTTAGCTATTTTCTGAGCCTACATGGTGCTCTTGGTTTAAAGAAAAAGGCTCAAGGAATGTCAATTCAGTGTGCTTTTAACTAGAGCCCTGCGCTGGACTGTTTTCTTAAAGGGGAACTATTATATCTAAACGATCTAAGCGCACGGCGTGAAGCGCCTGGCGCAGATGCGTTTAGGGTTTAGGGTTGTACTTTGTGGCTTAATTAATCATAGGTGTGTTTTGGGCATAACATGCAATAAACCAATCAGAGTGTATTCTCCCATTCCCTTTAATTGCCAGGCGTGTTTGTACCTTGGCGCATTGCTATGATGATGGCGAATTTGCTGAGCAGGAAGGAGAGAAGAAACTGATCTGCTTGTGCGTGAAGTGAAAGCATGGAGCAGATCATATCATAATACTATTTCACATTGTAATATTTTTATTTTTAATCTTTTGCAATGTTTTGTGCTGTGCGCCTAGGCTCGCACTGTTAAAATAACAATGAAATACTGCTTTATTGACTTTAGACCAGGTTTTTGTTGGTCAATGGCGCAATCACTTCCCCCTGCCTCAAAATAGCAATACGCCAAGAATGCACCGGAACACACCTCCCTGTAAGACCAGCACGCCCATGGGCGCACAGATGGGCGCAGGTGCATTTTCTATTTAAACAACCTGGGGGTCTTGCGTCGGGCTTTACGACGCACCGGGTGCAAGATAGGGCCCCACATCTTTCTCATACTGCCCATGGCTGCTGCACCTGTATTCCCCCTCTGTATTAGACGCTATGCTGGAGCGTCTGTCTCTTTAATCGCTTTAATCACCAATAAAAGTTTCTAAACCAAATACTACACAACCAGACATGTCCCAGCAGTAATGTGGCCCCAAAATTGGGCCGCCAAGATTACAGCTATCTGGCGTTAGCATGCAGCTACTTAATAGTTAGCAGTTTTAGCTCTCGGGATTTGTCTAAAATAGGTTTACCTCGTTATTTGTTTTGGCCACATTTAACATGAAAATCCGACATTATAACATTGTAGATATGACAGAAAATACGGAAAAGCATAATAAGTCCAATTTAACCCCTCTCCTTTCTGCTGTCGGTAGATTTCTAACCATTACTACCCTCTCCCCCAGTGTGTGTGTTCCGCTCCCGCTGCAAACATTAGCTTGATTGTTCAATAGATTGACCATTCATTTTGAGTCTCTTGTTTGTTTCTTTATATTCTTAGCTCTCAGTCAAGTTAGGATGTACCAGGTGCCATCTTTGATTTTCCTACTGATGCCTTGATATGGACTTCAAAAGAGTCCCTGTGCGTGTTTAAAAGTGCTTAACTTTATTAGCTCAGCCTTCAGCCTGAAAAATCAGAGCCCGACTAGGTTTCTCCCGATCCTCAAGATTACCCCTCCAGTCAGAATGGAACCCTCTTCACCCTGCAGAAGAAAAAAAAGCTAAACTAAAATATTTTGGCTGTAATCACCAATAGGGTGTAATATATTTGGCTAACATGGGGGGGATTTTTGTCTTACTGCCATTTTGGAGCCACCAGTATGTAATTTACTGTACCTAATGCCGCTTTAACCATCTTAGCCCTCGATTATCAGTCCTTCCCTCCAGTGATATTTCTGAGGATGAGTCACATTGTGAGAATCTTCCCAGAGGTTCAATGGTATTATATATATATATATATATATATATATATATATAATTGAGCCTCTCATGTT
This sequence comes from Perca fluviatilis, assembly GCF_010015445.1. Lineage (NCBI taxonomy): Eukaryota > Metazoa > Chordata > Actinopteri > Perciformes > Percidae > Perca > Perca fluviatilis. The sequence continues at coordinate 10,730,905 of NC_053121.1, read as the reverse complement.
TCCTTCATAATGGAAAGCTCACAGTTGATAAACCCACTGGCACACCTGCTGTTAACTGTTTAACAATTATGTCTGTGTGTCACTCACCGGCTCAGCTGATTGCCAAGGGGAGTCTACAAGCCTGTTGAGTATTTGACAGTCACCATTAACTGAATACATCTGACTGATTCCAGGGTTTTTCAAATGTAGCCATGCAATCCTGAAGGAGATAATGTAACATAGTAATGAATTATTGTACTTACCCCACAAACCAGCCATATAATCCATGACTGATAGCCTCTTTTAAATGTGCACCTGAACAGAGAATAAAGGAAGGCATGTGTCCCAAAGGGAAGCCATTTAAACAAAGCAATGAATTGATAATCTTGCCCTAAGCAGTGTTTCTGAAGTGCCATATGTGCTCTGACAGCCTGTGGGAAGCAACACGGGGGCTCTGATGCCTAAAATAGGTTAAGCCTTGTCTGATAACAAGCCACTGGAGTCAGATAGCAGAAAAATACGAGGTATGCTCAGACTTAATGTCATCGCACAAGATCCACTGTACACGCTTTGCTTTGCTGCCCTTGCCCTGTAGCTCCATTACAGAGAGGAACTACTGTGTCATTCTAAAACCACAACCTGAGATCCAGGCTCCAGTACAACACTGCATTTTACAGCTTCTGCAGCTGTTACATGAGAGAGATTTCTTCTTGAGAGTATAGACTGACCTTTTCCAACCATTACATTTAAAAGCGAACCTTGACTCTTAAAGCCTTGGCTCTCTGAACCCCCTTCCCTTCCCTGGAAAAAGGCAAACTACCAGCCCAATTTACTGTGTCCTCTCCTACAGTACTGCAAAGGTAACCTATGACAATTCCACTACACATGCTGACTTGGCAAAGCAACAAGCAAACAGCAAGGAGGGAGTGAGAGTTTTCCCCAAAACTAAATAAAGTAAAGTGAGATGCAAATCCTCCTGACAAAATGAATGAACCTACATATCACACACACACACACACACACACACACACACACACACACACACACACACACACACACACACACACACACACACACACACACACAGCCAACATTAGCAACATGTGCATATTAAAGTGATGGTTCGGAGTAATTCACCCTAGGGTCCTTTGCACCATGACCTCCGAGGCCCAAACACCCCAGAAGCTTTTCACCTAGATTGAACATTGGGAGGTGAGATTTATCATTTTAAAATGAATTGCTCCACAGTATGAATACAGATTGGCTATCACTTTTTTGTTGGTAACTGTTGTTGTATAATCGCATTAGACTAGAGCAGGGGTCTTCCACGTTTTTCAAACCAAGGACCCCTTAACTGAGAGAGAGTTGGAGCAAGGACCCCCTTACTACATAAATTGTTACATGTTAAACTTGGCCTACAATAAAGTGTAGGGCAACCTAAAGACTTTATACACACCTTTTTAGTGCATAGAACACTTAGCTAGTCAAATAATGATTGTCGGCATTATTTTATAAATCATCTTTTAATGTTACATATACATGTGGCACAGTGAATCCTTAGGATGAACTGTATATGTGGATGGCCTTAGTGACTATCTTACCTGTAGGCCAGTAAGCCTACTATCAGTGGGTATTTGTATTTGCTAATAATATGTTGGAAAACTTACAATAATTTGGAGGCCCCCCTGCAGTGACTCTGAGGACCCCCTAGGGGTCCCGGACCCCCTGTTGAAGATCTCTGGACTATATGGTACACTTCAGTGATGCTACAGACCTTGAAATTAAACCCTCTCATATGGCTTAAACAAATGTCGACGTTAAACGCGGATGCAGTTTTAAAAGGTCCCTTCATCTCTAAAATTTTTACTTTGTTTTTATGATTTCAGAAAGGAGGAGGTTAACCAATATTTTCTTATGATCCTAATTTTTCTTCTTGCCAAATTCCATTTTCATAAATGCAGCTTTAGAAATATAGAAGAAAAATTTAAAATAAAATATTGGTTAACCTCCTCTTACCTTATCTTAGATAATATCAGATACCCCTCTAATGGGAGGCATGATTTATTGTAACTTCTGTGGTCTGTATTATTTTTAGTATTACATGTGGGTGGCTTCATTGTTGAGCTATATGCTTGTCCTTTTTTGTACTGTTATGAATTTGCAAATAAAGCATTAGTTAAAAAAACTTGTAAAGTCATCGCAGGTTTCATGAAATAAACAATATACATTAACCCCTTGACGCCTGAATTTATTCACAATTATATAAACAAAATATTATGTGTGTTTCTGGCTCCAAGCTGATGCTAAATTAAGTTGAGATTGTTAATTTGTCTATAGCATATGGAATAGATATAAATGTAGGTATGATGCAAATTAGCGACAACAGGCATTATGGTAAAATTCTTTACAAAATGGTAAAATTAATAAAACACATAGTAGATTTCATTCATGTCACAAAGTTGTTAGAACTTCTAAACTGTAATTGACAAATACATGGATCTTGACAACGGCAAGAAAGAAAACACTCTCCTACTCCCTCACATTGACAGTAGTTTCTTTAGGGTTAGGGGTAGGGTTAGGGGTAGGGTTAGGTTTAATTTCGCTTCCGTGAACTGGATGTATCTCCCACTCCGACCGGTCCTACGAGAAACCAGTGCATGCAAAAGGTTCTGAGGTATGTATCGCATGTAAACAAACCGGCATTGGGGGGAATACACACGCTATCTCGCCTGCAGTCGGAATGGAAGGGGTTTGATGCAAATTAGCAACAGTCGGCGTTAAGGGGTTAACATCGGGATACAACATTAACATCCACACATCTGCCAACTATAGGCTACGTATGGCTATCATTAATGTAAGAGTTTAAACAGCTTTCAATTGATTGCATGATTGCATATATATATATATATATATGCATGAGATGGGAGACACAGCACATTTTCACTTGTAAAAAGCAATTTTCTCAATTTTTTGTGTCTCTTTTTTTTTTAAGTGTAAGCCAGCAAAAAAATGTCATGTCCACAATGATGATGCAACTTCTTTAGTAAAAAAAATAAATAAAAAAGCATGAGAAAAACTCATTTTCATGAGGAATTACAGTAGGAAGTATACTCAACCATTTGAACTCAAGCAGAGTGCGTTGTGCCTCTAGCAGACTCTCTCAGCCCCAAGCTCTGCATCTGAATAAATCATACAAGAACACATCTGGTTCCTTAGAGAGAGAAGTGAAGAAAGAGAGAGAGAGAGAGAGAGAGAGAGAGAGAGAGAGAGAGAGAGAGAGAGAGAGAGAGAGAGAGAGCAATGATGAAAAATCAGAGGGAACATTAACGATAGCAGGAGATAAAGGGTGGTGATAAAAAGGCGAGAGGAGAAGGGAGTGGGGAATAAAGAAGAGATGTGGATGATAATGGAAAGCAAAGGCTATAAGAGAAGGATAAAATAAGGAGTGTGGCAAAGATGCTCTTCATCCACATTTTCAAGAAACTGAAGGTGTGTTTTGTGGGATTCCTTTTTTGTAAATACACCCTTCTACTTTCTGAAAATACCCTACAGAACAGACAGCTGAGAGACCTAAACAGAAATTCTTCTATTATTTGTCCAGTGTGTGCACTCGCACAACCATGCTCAGATCACGACCCAGGTCTATTTTCTCTACCAAATGAACTGTCTGGGGCCATTTTGTAAAAGGCCAAATTTACTGAATGTACAAAACAGTAAGGACATATTGCTAAACACATGCTGAGCTGCAGCATCATTTTCTCCTCAGGTCCTCCTTTATGTGCATCTCAGACAGATTGAATAAAACTGGAGTGGGTGAACAAAATACTGGAGCCACCACATGAGACCGAACTTTCAATGTGGACATAACAGTTGACGACTAATATGCTTTGACAGTCAGTGAAATGTATGGTAGGTGAAACAGGCCAAACTAAGAGTCAAAAGTGTGCATTGCTGGGGAGAGGTAGCAAACACTGAAAAGTAATTTATACCGCAAGGGGAGCAAACTGGAAAATACAATCTGCAGCTCCCCTTAACCCTTATGTTGTCTTCAGGTCAAATTTGACCCGTGGTCTAAATGTCTTTATCAGAAATATGGGTTTCTTTTTAACTACCTAATTTTGATTACCCAAAAACAACACGGATGATTCCATACAACACGCTTCGCAAGTACAACAAAAGATCGGATCTCTACTTTCATTGAATTTTGGGTGTTTTGTTAAATTTTTTAGCATTTTAATTTTCTTTTTTAAATGTTTCGAAACCAGTGTTGTAATGTAATGAAGTACAAATCCTTTGCTACTGTACTGAAGCAGAATTTTCACATATCTGTACTTTACTTCGTTATTTATATTTCCTACATTCTACATTTCCTAAATAAAATGTATACTTTTACTCCACTACTATTCCCCTAAGCATCTTACTTACTCGTTACTGCAAAATCAGAAGAAATTTGTTACACTGGAAAAAAGCAGGTTTGGCGAATCATTGCTCCTAAATTGCCAAGATAATGCACCCTCCATTACAGTTGGTGACCTAATGCCTGTTTGTTGCCAAGCAGCAAAAAAAACAACCATAGGCCAAAACTTAAGAAGAAGAGGAGGAAGCATAATGACTCACAGTGTCATGGAAGCACCTGGTGCAGGCTCTGCCACCATGGTAACAGACGATGACCACCCCGACGACGATCCGTGGTGATGAAGATAACATTACACATCTTTGGCCATAAAGTTCATAATCAAAGTTTTTTTTTTACTTTCACTTCTAAGTACATTTAATATCAGAAAATTACTTTTGATACTTACTTAGTACAGTAAATATCAAATACTTTAAGACTTTTACTCAAGTAATATTCTAAAAGGAGACTTTAACTTCTACCAAAGTCATTGTCTGGTAAGATACTTGTACTTTACTACTAAGTACTTTATACAACACTGTTCCGACCCACACATGAAACTTGCGCTTGACTGTATTGCAATTCTTAGTTTACACACTAGTGAAGCTACTGTATTGAACAAGGTAGCTTCTCCACAAAAAAAGAGCAAGCAAAGAAAAATGTAGCTACAGGTGACCAAAAATGGCAGAATCAATGAAACGCAAGATAGCAAGTGAGTACAGAACATTTGAGACACAATGGGAAAATAAATACTTCTTCATAGAAGTTAAGGGAAGAAGTGTGTCTGCTTGATTTGCAATTAAACTGTTGCAGTGATGAAAGAATATAATGTACGACGACACTATGAAACCAAACAGACCTACACGTCCTATACTGGTGCCGACCGAGAACAGAAAGTTAAACAAATGGCAGCTAGCTTGCAAACTCAATAACAGCATTTTTTCAGTGCTAACAAAACACGTTATGAGGCAGCTCAAATGATTGCTTGACACGGGAAACCTTTCTCAGATGGTGACTTCATAAAACAGTGTCTCTCTAAAGTTGCAGGAATAATGTGCCCGGAGAAAATGCAGGAATTCAACAACGTTAGCATGTCCAGGAACACAGTTGTGCGGTGAATCGAAGACTTGTCAGTAAACCTAAAACATCAAGTGTCTGTTATTCAAACAGGCTTTTAGACAGTTTTTTTTTCTGGCTGTCAGTACCTGTTTTCCTTTGTATTCTTATGTCTTTTATTTATTGTATTTGACTTTGTGAAGCACTTGATTTTTATCTGCAAAAAGTGCTATATAAATAAACGTTACTTACTGTTCTGTATAATTATACTGTTTATTGATCCCCAGTGGGGAAATTACAATTTACACTTTGTTTGTTAGAAATCACTACACACAGGCCTGAAATACACACAGACATGCTCAGGACCTATTCATCAACCCGATCTCACTCAAAAGCGTACAAATAACACGGGTTTCTACCGTGCAATGTGTACGAGAAAGTGAAATTCTACGTGCATTACATACGCGGAGCGCTCCAATTGAAGTAAGGGGGACCGGTGCGTTTTATATGCACGCAGCTCGCGTTACCACGTTGGTTGGGTTTAGAGAAAGAATGCAGGGAAAGGCTTTAATAACACAAGAAAATCACAAAAACACACTAATAAACGGTTGGGTTTAGGGAAGAAACATTGGGAAAGGCTTAACAAAAAAACACTACAAAGTCGCAAAAAGCGCCAAAAACACACTAATAAAACGGTTGGGTTTAGGGAAGAAACATTGGGAAAGGCTTAACAAAAAAACACTACAAAGTCGCAAAAACGCGCCACATGAACACGCTAATAAACGGCCTAAAATCGCCAAACACGGGACGCGAACCCCGGTCTCCTGGGTGAAAGTCCTGTGTTTTACCCATCCACCACCCCAACCAGCCTCCTTACGCGGCCACACGTCCCTTCATACTATAAACGCAGTGGTTTCCATTACTGTAATTGGAGCGCTCCGCGTATCTGCTGTACGCACAATTTCAATTTCGCGTACACATTGCACGTATTTCACAGGTAGAAACCCGTGGTATTTGTAACGCTTTTCAGTGAGACTGGGCTCTATTCATGCACAAATGGAGAGATGTCGGAGTGAGTGGGTAGCCAGTGCTGGACCAGCGCCCTGAGTTGTTGGGGAGGTACGGTGCCTTGCTCAAGAGCACCTGCCAGTGCCCAGCTACCAATCCACACTCTGTACTTTGGTCCATACTGGGACTTGAACCAGCAACCCTCCGGTTCCTAACCCAAGTCCCTATGGACTGAGCTACCGCCACCCCCAAATGATACAACTATCTTTCAAAATGCCATCCATGGCCTCTGAAACTGCAAAATCCGGCTGAAGCTCAGTGTATTCCCACCATCTCCACTGCTTTTTCAAGAAAGTCCATGCATTTTGGTCATGCCCATGATCCTTTAAGTTTTTGTATCTGTTATTTCATCACAGCTTGTGTATTTTATTACATAAATAAAATTGACTTGACCTGGCTATTAGGTAGAGACCTGGTTTAGGAATTGGCATGAATAAAAGCTGTAAGGAGTCAGCAGACATCAGTGTGCAGCCGTCAACTGCAATCAGAGCAAAGTCAATTTGTGCTGCAGCAGGAAGAATTCCAAAACCAAACTAGCCAGCTCAAATCTATTTAAATCCTGGCTAAAAAAAAAAGCAAAGGCAGCTCCTTACTGAGTCTGCCACAAGATCCTTATTAACAGTTCCAGCACACTGGCTTTGCATCATTTTGCAGGGAGCTCCATGAAGACGAAACTTTTTTAGCTGATTTAGGTCAGATGTTAGAGATGGGTAAGCAAACTAAATGATGTGACCTTAAACAGCACAGATAATCATAAAAAGCCACGGTGGTCTGATTTAATAAAACAAAAAAGAAATTGTACCCTTGTTTACTTTTCTGAATAAACTGCTCGGTCAACCAGGCGTCTGATGGAACTTTGATTACAAGGCTGTCAGTAATAAAGTCACTGATTAAGCGCCTAATAGAAATTCATCCTTTTTAATCATAAAACTAAGGTAACACAAAAAGCACTGCTCAGAAATGCCCCAGAGCAGTTTTGAAATGCCTGATTTAGTCTCTTCCTCCATTTCTATCTTCAAAAAGATTTTCTGTCTAATCATTCATAGGCACCAGACATGGCTTGCAAATGAAATGAGTGCTCCTTGTTCACAGCCGTAGTTTCTCCTTTAAATTGCCACAGGCACATGGACATATACCCTGACAATGACTGAAAAGTCCCATTGTACCCGTAGCAGCTAAGCTACAGCTCAATTCAGATAAGACAGAAGTAATTGTTTTTGGCCCCAAAAATGAAAGGTCAAAGGTCAGTGCTCACCTTGACCCCCATGTCATTGTAAACAACAAATCAAGCCAGAAATCTTGGTGTAATTATTAACCCTGACCTGAATATTAACAGGCACTTAAAAGCTATTACTAAATCTATCTATTACCACCTGAAAAATTTGGAGTGAATTAAGGGTTTTCTGTCTAAACAAGACACAGAAAAACTTGTTCTTGCGTTTATTTTAAATAAAACACTTATATTACAGCTACCCCAAGGTCTTATAAAGCTAACAATTCATACTTTGCAGTGACGTCATTACCGTGGATACCTGGCGGGCAAGAAACGTCGATAGAAGGGCGCTGAACAGTGGCCAGTCACGGGAATTGCAGCCTTGCAGATTTCCAATACTACAATCAATCAACTATTCAGACCATATGTCACTTGGAACTTGTGATCCATACACAGCACCCGCTGATGTTTCCATTGCTTTGAAACTAGCAAGTCTCTACCAGACTTGGAGTTTGAAGATATTCACATCTATCTTATAGAGAATCCGTCACTTTACACCGCACAAAAAATGAAAGCCTACAAAAGTACAGATAGCTATCTTTTTTTCAAGAGTGGATGGGTTAACAAAGCTGTCGTATGAGAGGTGAAAAACAGGAATATCTTCATAATCAAAGCAAAGGTGAGTGTTACTAGTTAGCTAGCTAGCTAACTACCTGCTAACGTTTGCTAATCTGTTCCGTCGAGTGATAAAGTCTTCATCTGAATACGTACACCCTGCCTGCCGGCGAATGACAGCTTGATAAGTAGTTTATTTTTTAAACCTTTTTTTTTAAACACTAGGCATGTATCATGTAGGGTGACCAGACGTCCCGGTTTGACCGGGACAGTCCCGAGTCCCGACAAAAGCAGTGTCGGGACGCTAAAATATCCCGGTTTACACCAACCACTATGAAATTGTCCCGGTTGTCAGCGATTACATAACCGACGTGGTCTTATTATAGCCCGACCATTAACTAAACCCATGTAGAAAGACTAATAAAGCGTCCAGCGTATGATTTTAACAATGTGTGTGTGTGTGTGTGTGTGTGTGTGTGTCAGTCAATCGTAGCGCTCTGCGTCTACATAATCTGTGCCGCCAGCGTGACGATGTATATTTGTAAACATTGTTGCAATGCCTCTTCTTATCAGTCTCGTTTTAACCAGTCTTTTGCTGACACCTGTGTTAAATTTCACAGTAGGCTTTCAGCCAACAAATTGATTCTTGAGCAAATTCACTCAATTCACACAACAAATATACATTATAGAATGATGTTCTTGCCCGCCAGCCAGTAGTTGGGACGTCACGTGCAAAGCATGTTTTTGTGAACATGAGGAGTTTCTTTAGCTGCTAGCTAGTCCCTTCAATCCTATGTGTACAGAACACGGCGAGTTAGCTACCTACACTCTCGACATAACTAGAGTATATTTACAGTTTGAATTTTGTCACGCCACTTATATTACAGCTACCCCAGGGCGGCACTGGCCCACCCACTTTACTCACTGGCCCGTCCAGCCAAGTTTGATCAAAATATGTTTTGCTATGAAAAATATTAGAATGTATGCAAAAAAAGAAATAATAACAGAACTAGCTAGTTGTGTGTGTGTTGAATGTGTATTTTCTTCTGATTAAAACAAAACTGTTTAAACCATACAATCAAACAATTAGCTCAAACGCCTTCGGAACATAGTTGGTTGCTATGGTAACAACAGGCAGACTCTCCGGGCTTCCTTCAGCAGCTAACGTTAGCTAGCTGGCTTTTTAGACAATGTACCATGGATGTGTTAAGCAATGTACTGTTGAAAGTTACTGCGACAACAATGGCTTCTCTTTAAAGTGGTATGGACAGTTTTCTTGGATGGAATCCAGTGTAAATGAGGACGAGCTTTTCAGCAACATGTGCAGACATTTCCCCAGCGGAGCTGTCAGCCCATCAACCAGAGAGGAGTGTGTTTGAGTGCTGGCCCTCACAGAGGTAACATTAAGTAAAATGTGTTTCATGCTTCTTGTGTTATTAATTAAGTAACCTAACCTAGTGACCTTCCTATTTAGTAAGAAATGGTGAACACAGATTTTTTTTCAAACGCGTTCGTTTTTTGCCCACATTAAACAAGAAGATAACTTATCTGTGAGTGACGTCGTTTTTTAGTTTTCTTTGATCCTGTCACTGCCGTGGACTCGATACACGGTCTAAGATTTGGTGCCTTGCTGGCCACTTTTCATTATATCTTTCATAATTCAAACAATGCTTGGCTGGAAGTTTTCATTCTTTGATTGTCTTTTACTGCTGGTAGCCATTTGCTGCTCATGATCTGACCATAGTCCTGAAGCAACAATGCTGTTGCATTGTTACATGTGCGATTTATGTCTGATGTAGGCTATTCTATGTCATGCAGTATGTAAACGCCTTCTCTGCTGTGTGGGTTCAGGTTAAGTTGCCACTTTGTGCAATAAAAGGGTTAATTTTATAACAGTTTTATCTATTTTGTTGAGTACAAACTTTTTAGACTGAGCTTTGTTGGTTGAGCATGTTGTAGACAGTATTGTTATTGCCGTTGTAATGCATTATTTTGGAAGGTAAAATCGTTGCTGTTTTTTCAGTTTCTTCTTTTTGCTACTTCGTCTTTTGAAAATGGCCCACTTACTTTTGTACTGGCCCGCCCAAAATACTAATTGTGCCTACGCCACTGACCCCAAGGTTTTATAAAGCTAACATTTGTGTCCGATTGGGTCTCCTTAGGAGGAGCTGCTAGCTAGGCTATGTGTCCCATTTAATCCTATGGGAAAAGAGCTTTGCTACACTTTTGGCATAACTATAGTATATTTACAGTTTGAATTTCGTCACGGCATGTATATAACAGCTCCCTAAGGTCATACAAAGCTTAGCTAACACTTTTGTCCAATTTAATGCATTTTTGTGAATTTTAGAGGTCTTGTTAGGAGGCAAGCTAGCTCTCATTGCTCCATCCAGCTCACTCGCGGACAAGAGGCGTTTATTTCTCCAATCATTTGTTTAAATAACTCAACACACATATCCATTATAAGATTAACTGGAACCTGTGGTAAGAGATTGCGGGCATAACAAGCTTGCTGACCATGCCCTCATTCACACAGACCGGCCATTTAGCAGGAAGAGGGGAGCTGCAGGCCCTGGAGCTCTGTCAGGGCAGCGGCGTTTGGTAGTCCACTAACCCAGAAACGGTGTACGGGTATCGAATCTTAAAATGTCAAAGGGCAATTTCCAAATGTAAAATTCAAAAGATAAAATTTCAAATTGAAAATTATGAAGTGCAAAGGCTAAAATAAAATAATTATTTTTTTCTATTTGAGATTTTATTTAAGTATTTCCATTTAAGCAACAACAAGCACATTTTGAGTTTCATATTTGATGTTTCTCTTTTCTTATTTCCATTGCTATTTTCAATCAATAAAAGATTTCAAAGATTTCAGTTTAAGCATTTATATTTAATCTTTGCATTTTAAATTTGTCTTTTTACATTGCACTTTACATTTTGAAATTATCATTTTACATTTAAATTTTCAGTTTCCTTTTTCTTTTTTTTCTTTTTTTTTTTGCCCTTTTCCAAACAGTTTCCAATAACGGCTTCTTAGATGGTTCTGTGTAGCAAACCATCTGAGCATGCTGCATGTTGCAGGGTTCAGAAAAATGTAGCCCTTAGACTTATTGATTTTTAGGTAGCTTCCATGTCCACTGGTGTGAAAATCTAGTTCTATCATTGGTTGTGTGAAGGTAAAACCAATGAACAAACACAACTAAATACATTTCTCTTACATTAACCCATTTTCTGAACTACAGTATACTTTGTGCTGCTGAAGCAGTGGCAGACACCTACGGGCTGTGTTTATGTCTTCATACAACACACTCATTTTCACAGTATGACAGACAAATATGGGTTTATTTTTTATTGTGACAGCAACCCGGCACTGTGTTACAATGGGTTATGACAGTCACACACGCACACACAAATACAGATACAGTACACTGTAGCTTAGCAACCATCTGCTGCACACACACACATACACATTTTGTCCACAACTAAAATCATGTTAACATACTCTGAAGATCTCAATGAAGATTTAATTGACATTACTCACTATATACCAAACTCAGGCATCAACTCAACTTGGTCTTATTAGTGTCCTACATGCAAAAGGATTCTCTAATTGTGATATTTGTTTTTCTGATATTGACAAAAGTGTGGTAATCTTGGGAATTATTTATGCTATTCATAACATCCAATCCAATCCAATCCATTTTATTTATATAGCACATTTAAAAAACAAAGGTTTACAAAGTGATAAACAACATAGAAACACATATAAAACACATAGAACACATAAAACAACATAAGACCACACAATTCTCATGCTGGGTTAAAAGCCAGGGAATAGTGAGTAGAAAAGTGAGTTTTAAGGCGGGATTTAAAAGATTCAAGGGTCAGGGCCAATTTGACCTGTGGAGGTAGCTCATTCCACAGTTTAGGTACTGCAGCTGAAAAAGCGCGGTCGCCCCTGGTTTTTACCCTGGTTTTTGGAGCGACCAGCCGAAATTGATCAGTAGACCTAAGTGACCGTGAGGGGGTGTAAACTTGTAAGAGGTCTGAGATGTAGTGAGGTGCCAACCCATTCAGTGATTTAAAAAAAAACAATAAGATCTTAAAGTGTATTATAAAATGGACCGGGAGCCAATGTAGCGAGGCCAGGACTGGTGTTATGTGTTCACGCTTGCGAGTTCCGGTTAAAAGACGAGCAGCCGAGTTTTGTACTAACTGTAAGCGTGAGAGAGAGGTTTGATTAACGCCAACGTGAAGTGCATTACAGTAGTCTAAATGAGTTGAAATAAAAGCATGAATCACATTACAAGATAAAACAGGTTTAATTTGAGATAAAAGCCTCAAGTGATAGAAACTGGATTTAACAACATTATTTATGTTATTTATGTATTGTTTATCAAGTTTAAAACCATTGTCTATTTTGACACTCAGATTTGTGACTATGGGTTTTGCATATTGTTGCAAGTAGCCTAGGTCAACGGGAAGGATATCATGCTTTCTAATTATGTTTCCTAGGGGGAGGAAATATAGAGAAAAAAGAAGTGGTCCAAGAATTGAGCCCTGTGGAACACCACAAAGAAGGGTGGCAGTAGATGAACCAAATTCCCCAAGCTTTACTGAAAAGCATCTCCCAGACAAATAGGACTTAAACCACTGCAATGCAGTGTCTCTGATACCAACGCAGTGCTCTAGACGGGAGATAAGAACTGCATGTCAACTGTATCAAATGCAGCAGTGAGGTCTAAAAGCACTAGTATGGCAGAATTGCCAGTCAATGGTTAATAAAAGGGCATTGAAAACTCTTAAAAGTGCAGTTTCAGTGCTGTGAAATCCTTTAAAACCAGATTGAAAAATCTCAAAGATTCCATGTTAAAAAGACTGCAACTGTAGAAGTACAGTCTTCTCTAAAATGTTTGAGATAAAAGGAAGCTTCGAGATAGGTCTGTAATTGGATAAAACCGAGGAATCCAGATTTCTTTTTTTAATCAGGGGTTCCACAACTGCTTCTTTGACATGTGTTGTCAAAGAAGCTACTATTAATGATTTTTTGAACAATCGGGCCCAATAGTCTCCCAGACTTCTTTAAAGAGGCAAGGGGGCACTATGTCAGTGGAACAATATGAGGGTTTTAGTTTTGTGACGATTTCAGTGAGATTTAAAAGCGACACAGGCTCAAACTGGTTGAGGACAGTTGCACAAGTGCCAACTATGGAAGGGTCAAAAGCAGGGGATGAAATATGGGCTCTGATAGTGGCAACCTTGCCTAAAAAGAAGTTAAGAAATTTTTCAAAGACTTCAAAAGAAGCTTCCAAGCAAGAGGATTGTGCAGAATTTAATAAAGAATCGTTAAAAAATTGTTTTAAAAAGGACTTGAGCTTTTTATTAAAATTTTCGGAGATAATTGTGTTTTCAGCTTTGACAGTTTTCTGATATTTTCTCAAGATTTCCTTAAGGACTTCATATAATACATGGAGCTTGTCCTTTTTCCACCTGCGCTCAGCTCTCCTGCACACACGCCTGGCCTCACGGGTGGCATTATTGAGCGTAGATTTAGATCTGAGGTACCTAACTTTTTGCGGAGCAAACGTTAAGAATGTCGGCACAGGTGGAAAGGAAGAAAGAGAGTAATTGACCCTTCGCTAAGCCACGCCTGAAAACCGCCATAGGCCAATCGTGGCTTAGCAACCGTAACTAGGCACAGGAGGTCTGTCAAGCTTTCGAGTGAGGGAAACACGCCGAGGCGTTGTGCAAATCCGATACCCGCTATCCTAAAAGTTTGGACGGGGTGGTGGAATTTGTTCCCTTCCTGAAACCTAAAACCCAAGGGGAGAAATGCCGGACGTGGATCAAGCAGTGTGAGAGGCCCCATTCACAACTAAATGTCGACAAGATTAACAAACACCTAGCTAGCTACGTTTGCTCCAAAGCAAGAACACGCTAATGTTAGCTAGCTAGCTAACTCAGCACAGCATTGCTTGCAATGACGATTCTTTGTGCATAATGCATATATTTGAACGTAAAATAAAGATCAATTCCAGCGCAAAACAAACCTGTTTTCATGCTAATCAAATGTGTTTGTAGCTTGAAACAAGCTAGTGCGGACCGCTGATTAGCTTACAACGCTAGTATTCGGGGCACAGGGAAAGTAAAAACAAATCTCTATTTATACCACTAAAAAGGCTCAAAATATCAGCACACTTCAACGGTAGCATAATGAGGGTCCCTAAATGTTAACTGAAGCATTGAGAAAAAGATTGAAGAAAGATAGATTATAAAGACACTCCCATTCTCTTATACAGGCGGTCGCCATCTCGGGAGCTACTGTCTTTCTAAACTATCTTTTTGGCTACATTCAGACTGCAGGCAAAAGTGGCCAAATTTTTTTGGGGTCAAGTGACCAGGTCTGACTTCTTCAGAAGTAGTGTGAACACTCAAATCTAGCCCAGATCTGATTTTTTCAAATCAGATTCAGGCCACTTCCATATGTGGTCCTGAATCAGACCCAGGTCTGATTTTTTTCAATGCGGCCGCGGCGTGAACAACCAAGGCGGATTTGATGCGACTTTTACCTCAATAACCCTCGCTGCACCCTCTCTCCCCGCGGGGAGGGGCGGGGCGGGGCCTCCTGCTCCCAGTGCAGCTGTCAACCTGGGCAGACTGTCCTCAGTGTGCCCTAACCGCGTTGTGTCGTGTTAAAAGGCGATGTCGGCAACCCACCCGACCCGTTTTGAAACACGGATCAAGGAGTTTAATGCGTGCGCGAGTCAAAGGGTCGCCCCGTGGTGCAATGAAAGTGAGGGCCGGCTGAGGTGGGATCTCGGTTCCTCGGGGTCAGGCACACCACCGGCCCGTCTCGCCCGCACCGTCGGGGAGGTGGAGTGTGTGAGCACGTGCGAGGGCGAAGCCAGAGGAAACTCTGGTGGAGGCCCGTAACGGTCCTGACGTGCAAATCGGTCGTCCGGTCACACAGACCTCCGCCGTGAATTTGCAGCCATAACCCCATAAAAGGCCAAAATAGCCAATTTGGCTCTTTTTCTCTTCATTCTTCTCCTCCTCAGCACCTGCTCATTAATGCTACAATACAATACACAAACGTTTTGAAATAAAAGTGAAAATGCTTACTTCCTCCATAACCTCCCGAATTTTAGTGCAACAGCGTGCTGTGTCTGATGTCGTTGTTATTGTTGTTTTGCGAATGTGGGTCATTTCAAAACCGCAAACAGTTCACACTGAAATCTGATATAGGCCACATTTTAAAAGGTAATGTGAACAGCCAAATAAAAAATCGGATCTGAGCAAAAAATCTGAATTAGGCCTTAAGACTTGCGGTGTGAACATAGCCTTAAATATACTGTCTGTACACTTACAATGTTCTCAATGCTTCGGTTAACATTTAAGGACCCTAGTTATACTACCGTTGAAGTGTGGTGATATTTGAGCCTTTATATATATATATAGGTATAAATAGCTATTTGTTTTTACTTTCCCTGTACACCAAATAGTAGCGTTGTAAGCTAATCAGCGGTCCGCGCTAGCTTCAAGCTACAAACACATTCGATTAGCATGAAAACATATCCCAGAGAGCGATTGAGTGGGTACACATCTGTTATAAAGGTTTGTTTTGCGCCGGAATTGTCCTTAAGATGATTAAATATATTTCAACATTTTGTTAATCGCTAAAAATATAAGCAGGAGAATGCAAAGTTTGCAAAGTGTTCAGGCTAATGTATTATGTTTATTCCACAAGATTTATAGATAAGCTGTTTGATTTATAATTATTAGATTATTTTCGAATTTCACTTACCCTGCTGTGCATGAACAAAGCTGTTCCTCAATTTGTGTGTTTCCCATTTGAATAGTCAGCGTATAAGGCGGCTCACATTATGACATGACCTATAGGCTTTATCCTCAATTTTGATGAAATTATTCTCTAATGGGTTGCATATTATGTCGTGGATATATATCCCTCGAATGCATACTGCCGTCCCTTTTGTCTTGCTCTCTCAGATATTTCACCTGTTCGCCTAAAATTACTAATTATCTCCTTGGGAATGTCTGACACCGGTGCATACATACTGTAATAGACATGCCAGGCATGAAAGCTTGTCAGGCGTAACAACAGTAACTAAGGAAGGCATAACAACAGTAACTGGGCAGCAGTAGAGGACTTGAACACACGACACAGGCACATAGTAGCAAGCAGTTTGAGATTATGAGAGGGCAGAGAAAGATCAAATAACACATGTTCAACAAAGGGTTGAACCAGGGCCGGTTCTAGCCCTTTGGTTGCCCTAGGCGAGATTGAGTTTTGCGCCCCCCCCCTCCCCCCTTGTCTTGCATTGCCAGATCTCCACAGCGCTGTGTCAGCGATAGAGCAGCAATGTATGTACATTTTAGTTTCTAGCTTCCATGTAAGTTAGATGGCACCAACATTTGGTCTAATCATAACTGGTCTGGCAACCCAGAGGCCAGTGTTTTGTTTCCAGATTTGTGTGCATGGTGACTTATGATGGGGGGGGGGCCTGGGGGTCCACCCCCAAAACATTTTGAGCATTAAATACTTAATTTTCTGCATTCTGGTGAATTTGTATGCAATTATTTTTGTTTACCTTTTTCTGAATCAATTTATACTGTAAATATCTATCTAAAGGGAAACATCAGAATCAGAAAGGGTTTTATTGCCAAGTACGTTTAACACATACAAGGAATTTGTTTTGGTGTTGTTGGTGCACATCACACATTTTCTAAAACATAGACTACAATCCAAATATAAAAACATAATGGAATATATTGCAGTAAGGCTCTCAGGCATTCTGTATTGCTTTCATCTATTTATTCTCCTGTAGATCGACTTTGCTAATTATATCTGGGTCACAATTGTGACCCAGATATATGTATATATATGATATATACACATGTAGCCTAGGCAACATTTACTTTTCCCACTTTTGCTTCTTTTGTTGAGGAAGTAACCTCCTTAAATGTGCATATTAAAATTATTCACCTGAATGATACATTAATTCATTTTAATGAATTAATAAACCCCTGGACTGTAATATTTCAGATGTGTTTGAGCAAGATTTCTGCTCATGTTCAAAACTTTGTGCACATTCAAAATACAGTATTCATCTGTGTTCTGAGGTTTTGAGGAGTCGTGATATTTTGAGAAAAATATAGTGATAATACAATAAGCTATTACAAGAATAAAGTCACTATATTTCAGAAAATAATCCACCTACACCATAGTCTGCTGTGCATTACGTGATATCTCTGCTGATATGGTAGATCTCACCTCCTGACAGACACAGAGCCCCGTTTGGGACGCTGGTCTCTGAATGAGACAGTTTAGGGAAGTGGCTGTACGCTGCTCTACATCGGCGGTGGAAACACAAAACTACGCAGAAATAGGGACACATCTGCTGCAGCATGCCCACAGCAGAGCGCGTCCACGGAAGGCGCGCTGCAGCAGCTCCGTGTCTGTGCCGCTGCTCGTCTCTATTTCTACAGAGAGAGTGGACATAAGCGACACACAGGTCTGCTTCAGAGCTCCGTGTGTTTGAGTCTGACCCAGAGACTGGAAACGTCGCGTAATGAAAGGTTGACAAGTAAACGTGTGGCTGAGGGGGCGCCCTAGGATGATCATGTTTAATAAACACGTTTTATTTCGCTTGGCATATTATTAATGGGAAGTAGACCTAAGGGCGACACGGCGCCCCCAACACATTTGACGCCCTAGGCAATTGCCTAGGTCGCCCATGGCAATCGCCGGCCCTGGGTTGAACGCACACTGAATTGCCATTACTTGAGCCTTTTTTTTTTTAAACAGAGAGTGCCATCTATTTGGCACAACAAATTGAGCTAGTGGTTCATGAAGCTTTATTTCGACTTCACTACTTCGCATAGAGCACATTTGTAAAAAGATACAGCAGCGCCTTTACTTTCTCCGTAGGCTTAGATCCTTTAGAACCAGCGGCCAGATTATTTGTTTTATAACTCAGTGATACACAGTGTCATGCTGTACTGTATAGGGGTGTAAGAAAAATTTGATACACTTGAGTATCGCGATATTTTATTTTGCAATACTGTATCAATTTTCAAAAACGCATTTTGTTTTTTGTTTAGATTCAAAAATATTCAAGGAAGACAGTGGTTCACGTTTATGTTGTTTTTAAACCCCATCACTGCTAGATGGCTATGCTGAGATGGACCACTAGTGTCCTTGCCTAACAGAGCCTAGCAGTGCCCGACTTATTGCTAGAAGCTAACAATGTAGCTATGGCTGAACTTTGTTCTACTTTAGCATATCAAAATTTGCTCACTAAGAACCTGTGAACCACAATCCCAAACTGCAACTTGGCATCATGACTTTGCGTAAACATACACGCCACTTTCCTAAAGCCAAATGGTGTGTTATCGCATTTTGAGCTTTCCACGTGTATGTCTATGCTGTATACAGCGGATGTAAACATACACGAGCCACGTGGCGTCTTATTGCGAGAACGTGCCGTACTATCGTGAGAGTTGGGTTGGGTTCTAGGAAAAGAACATTGGGAAAGGCTTTAGTAACACAAAAAAAACGACAAAAAAAACGACAAAAAAAACGACAAAAACACGACGGTGACCAACGTCACACGCTTAGGAAAACAATAAACGGTTGGGTTTAGGAAAGAAACATTGGGGAAGGCTTTAAAAAGAAAAAACTTTGACAAACGCCACACGCGGGGCAAGATCCTGGCTCTCCTGGGTGAAAGTCCTGTGTTTTACCCATCTGCCACTCCAACCAACCTCCCCCCTCCATGGACTTATGTCCTTTCATACTACTCGCTACGGCGAAAATTCACACGTAATGTAGGTCAATGGCGGCCAAACGGTGTTGATAAACAACGCTAAAGGGTGATTATGCGTCACGATAACACGCAAAAAGGGCATACGAATTGGCATGTCATACATACGCCACTTTATGAGATCAGTCTGCTAACTGGCAGTTAGATTTTCTGTGTACTGAATTGTTTACCTAAAGTAAACTTCTTTGACTTTTATGCACATCATGTCTTTTTTTAAATATTAGTTTTTCTAAAATTATACTTAAAAAAAATCCAAATATATCGCCTTATGCACAGTATCGAAATATATTGCAATATATTGAATCGTGACCCATGTATCGTGACTCAGCAGCCTTTCTGCTAAACTTAACACTAAATTATACAGTCAACTCAAAATGTGTGCTAAGATCATTGGTCAACCTGTTGCACACTCCTTTCAAACAACCCATAAGAAGAGCATGCTCAGACTTGCTAACAGCATCTCTTCTGACTCCATGCATGTTTTAAACATGTTATGAATAATCAAATTTATCCGGGAAAATTAAGCATGATAACTTTCTGCAGGACCCTGAAGGTCTTCTCAGTCTTATCCAGATATGAACAATCACGCACAGTTCTGTAAATGCTGCCAAACATAGAGGATTATACATGGTTAAAATGAGCCTGTGAATACTAAATGCGCATCAGAGTGATATTAGCATTTGAATACTAATCAAGCACTCTTCATCCTTCTCTCTCACCATTGGGTATGTACGTTTCTAGCTGCTGTTCAGAATGTCAGTGATTGCTCTCATGAGCCGAGCGCCCATGGTAATTCTTTTTTTTCAACCTGGACCCTATTTTCGCATGCAATGGTGTCTACAAAAATCCTTGAAAAAAAGTCCAGTATTGAGCAAGAACGCTGTAACCATCAGCCACGAACCAGGCTGCAATGTAATCCTACAAGGCATATTGTGCATCGTCACTTTCCATCCACTAAAAGTACTGTTTTTGCCACTGACAGGCTCAGATTTTTATAATAAGTGTCTGACTTCATTTAAATAAACAATACTTTTAGCGTGTAAAACAACACTTTTGTAGCTTGTTTCGCTGCTGCCGACTGCAGCGATCTTGCTTAATACTGGACCAATCACTTACAGTCATGCAAAAACATGAAACAAATAAATAAAAAGAAGTTTAAAGCAGTGCTCCTCAGTGACAACTCGCCAGCGCGCACGGAACACAGACAACAATATACAATACATTAGTCACATACAAACATAGAAAATGATTTCATTTTTGCCTGTCAGTTGGGGGCCCCCTGGAGGGAGGCTCTGTTTCAATTGAAACGGTTGAAACATAGCTAAGGCCACTTATGTGTGTTGGGTAGCTTCGCTGAAGTTCATCTTCTTCCAGTGTGAAGTAATTGGTAGCTTGCACAGCTATGCTTTCAAAGTAGCTTCCCTAACACAGAGTAATCTCTTTTCCGCATCAAACTGTCTAAAAACAACTAGACCTTTGTTATGTATCTTGATAAGTTGTGTACTAACATCGCACGTGTTTCCAACAATGTTAAAGTAGGTAGGTAACAGTGTGTTTCATTTGGTTTCCGAAATTAATGGCATCCTATAACCTTTACCCCCTCTAGTTGTTCTAACTAAACACAGGATGGTTTTCTCATCAGATAGATTTTCATTGGCAATGGTGGTTGTTTAACAATGAAGAACAACTCTGATGATCCCAAAACCTGTTTTGCTTTAAGTGTGATTTATAATAACAAAGAGAGGGGTTGAAGAATTAAAAGTGCAGGGAGAGGATAGAGTAAGAAACAGGCAGAACAAGGGTAAGTCAGTAAATATAGGTCTATTTTCTCCCAAAAACAGAGTGAAGCAGAGAAAGCAAAAATGAGAGTGCAGATATTAGTACATTTATTGTGACTCATAGAAAGTAGAAGCTGTCTAGTTGACTTAGTGTTATCTCATCTGCTGCTGTGCCGCAAGCTCCTTGTGTGTCTGCATGTGTGTGTTCATACATTTTTGTCTGTGTAGATGTGTTTGTGTTTACATGTCTGTGTGGATGTGAAATGTTTTACTTGCTGACTCCAAAGATGATTATTGATGCTGTTTGCAGCGTTCAAATGGTGGCCATGTTCCACAAAGTTGTTGTTTATGGTTGTTGGTGCTGCATTTTTTTCATTTTTTTCTGAGCCCAATAGATGGCGCTCTCTGTTCAAGGGTTAAAAGCTTACTGAATTGCCATTACTTGAGCCTTTTTTTTTAAACCTTTCAAAGAACACCATCTTGTTGGGTCAACAAATACAGGTTTATAAAGCTTCATTGAGACATCACTAGAAATAACCTTCCGCTTTCTTCATATTTACTTTATTAACTCCGGTGGATTTATGAGGACTATAGTTAACTGCTCCTCAGATCTCTAGCTAGCTAGACTATCTGTCCAATCTGAGTTTTCTGTCGCACGACTAAAACAAACTTTGAACGTTACACATGTTCCACCAAAACCAGTTCCTTCCATTTTGCAGAGGCACCATTTCTGCATTTGGGGCTTAGCACTGCCTGAGACAATTATGTTTGGTTTAAAGAAATGCTAATAAACTAGAGCAGGGGTCTTCAACCTTTTTTAAGCCAAGGACCCCTTAACTGAAACAGAGACAGAACAGGGACCCCCTACTACATATATTGTATAAAATTAAGTTGCATAATAAACTGGGACTACATTAATGTGTAGGGTTCCCAAAAGCCTTTATACATACCTTTTTTGCATAGAATACTAAGCTATTTTAATAGCATAATAATTGTTGGCATGATTTTATAAATCAAGTTTTAATGTTAAACAAACACAGCAAATCTTTAGGATTAACTAATCTGTGGATGACCTTAGTGACCACCTTTCCTATACGCCAGTAAGCAGTGGGGATTTTTATTTTCTAATAATATGTTGGATTCTAGGGGTCGAGGAAAAAAATCGATACAGCATCGTTTCGCAATATTTTCTTTGGCAATACTGTATCGACACACAGACGCCAAGTATCGATTTATCTATTGGTTTGTCTGCTTGACAATCCCATTTTGCAGCAATAAAATTAAAGTGAGATGAACAAACAGAGAAATGTATCTTTTTAAATTAAACAGATGTTGACAAAGTTTCCTTTTGGGGACATAATTTGAAATTGGGAAAAATTTGAGTTGGAAAAAAGGTAATACATTGCAATATATTGCAGAATATATTAATATGTTTAATTTCGCAAAATAATATCATATCGTGACATATTAAGTAACGTGATGATATGGTATCGTGAGGCCTCTGGTGATTCCCACCCCTATTGGATTCATGTTAAGACCTTTTATTTTTGAAAAAACTTCAGAATTTCCCGCTGCACAGGAGCAATCCCGGAAGTGGAACATCGAGGATATAGACTAGCTGTTATCTAACTATACAGCGAGGACCCTCCGTGTGAGCTGATCTTTTGCTGGTGTTTTGGGGTTGCTGGACGTTTCAGTGAGGGTGCTCTGAAATTTTGAGTTTCCCCTGACACAAATAGCCTAACAATACACACACATGGGCAGATGCCCAACCACCTCCGCTGTGGTTTACAAAGCGAGCGAACCAGAGAGATTGATTTAAAGTTGCCGATACAACAGCACCATAGAACTCTGATTAGCCCACCAAACATATTTCAAATACCAGCCAACAATCCGGGTTCAAACAATCATTATTGCAGCTCTCATACATTGGCTCAGAAGAGTAATGCAGCAGGCCAAATACACCACACATAGCCAAGCACACAAGCACACACATTTGTGTGACGTCACAGTCCGAAATGAGCTGGCTAACCACAACCGTTAGCTCGTTAGCATGCTAACCGTTAGCATTAGCATGCTAACGCTAATGCTAACGCTAGCATGCTACGTCGTTCTCAATAGCAAAGCACTGCTACAACACACACAAGTTCACCATAATCTACAAAAGAACTACTTACATGTGTGCCCTCATTTAGAAGTCTCCCAGCTAATCCTGCCTTGTAACTGACCAAAGTTGGAGAAACAGGCTTTCTTTTACTGTCTCTAGAGTTAGCTAGCTGACATGATCTACATCTGAGCTACTGAGCATGTGCGAGTGCAATCAAAGATAGTACAGAAGAAGAAGATGAAAAGAGGTCTCACTCTGTAGCTAAAACAGAAACCAGGTGAAAAGAAGATCTGCAGCAGTGAGAGAGAGCTGTGCAGTACAACAAAAATATGGTGTTTTTTGAAAATTAAACCATGTAAACCTATTCTGGTACAACCTTAAAATACAGTTATGAACCTGAAAATGAGCATAATATGGGCGCTTTAAGCATCCTCAGCAGCAATCCCAGCCGTGGTCAGGTCATCTTCCTCCGGACGCTTTTCTTCGTCCTGGTTGGTGACAAATTCACCATATCTCTCAGTCTCATTTACAGGTTTTGATAAAGTCTCCACACCTTGACATTTAGGGAGTAAAAAACTATCCATTGCTAGCATTAGACTTACTTCTGTAATCCTAATGGCTCTAAATATTGAGCTCTTCTTCTTCTGTGTGAAAACGTTACTGCGGAAGTAAGGTCAAAAGTTCAATGTGTGCTGCACCCTTTGGCCGAATACGATCACCTGTGTTTTTTAGCCTATATTTATTCATTTTTCAAACATAAATTATACTATTTACACAATAATGATTTTTTATTTATTTATAAATCAACCACAGAAATTTCTTGGGGGTGCTAAGGGGGTGCTATGGCAATCCTAGCGGAAGCTACAGCACCTCCTAGCCCCTCCCTGGCGCCGCCTATGCTCTAACTGCGGTTCACTTTTTGCTGCCACCAACATTACACGATTGCTGCATATACTAACCAAACTTTTCTTCACTTTCCTGGAGTCAAAGAGCAGGAGCCTACAAGAACAGCGCCTCAAGCCACTAAGCCTGTTTAGGAAATTAATACCAATACTGAGTGTTAAAATTAACTATAATATGATAAATGACGAGACGAGACAGCACCGCCAAAACGCTGTGCAATATCGTTGAAGAAGAAGACAACACTAAAATGTATTTAAAATAAAAAACTCCCATTGCCTTCCACCTCTTTCTCTCTCAAGCACACTCACATGGGAAGAGAGGATGACGTCAGGAGGCACCTGTCTTTTTCATCAGATAATGATAAGATATGTTAGATAAAATCAGATTTGAAATCAGTTTGAGTAAAATTACAAAATTAATAGTTTTGGCGAGACTAGATTAACTGAAATGTTCAACAAAGTAATATAATGATTTTGGGGCCCTGGAAAACAGCATCTTGCTTTACTTTTCACCATTTCTCTAACTGGGATTGTTGGTATTGGCAGTGGTAGAAAAAGTACTCAAAACATTTTTTTTAAGTAAAACTATAAAATACGAATAGTTAAACTATTAATACCATACAAGTCCTGCATTCAAATCTTTACTTAAAGTGAAAAGAGAGGCATTATTAGCACAATGTATTTACAATGTACTTACATTTACATATATATATATATATATATATATATATATATATATATATATATAATAATTCATCATATTTTAATTGTGATTTTGTGAGTAAAATCTGAATCTGCAGCATAACCAGTAACGTTTCTCATCAGGTAAATTCCACCATATGTCCTTTTTTTTGGCCGGATGTCCATTACCTTCCTCTTTCTTTGTGTTGGAATTTTAAACTCCAGTCAATTTATGTGGACTGTGGTTAACTGCTCCTCAGATCTCTGCAGGGTAAATCCAGACAGCTAGCTAGACTATCTGTCCAATCTGAGTTTTCTGTTGCACAACTAAAACAACTTTTAAACATACAAATGTTCCACAACAAGTTCAATCCCCAGGCTATTTTGCAGCGGCAACGGGGCTCCGTGTAGCGCCCAGCGCCGCCAATGGCGATTGTAATTGGTTTAATCATGCTGGGTCAGTTATTTGAAGGAGGAGACATGATGTCCTTCGAACAGCTTCAACATACTGTAAATATGACCTTCCGGTCCATTATCTTTTAAAATACCTACTGTACAGCTTAGACATTATTTACAAAAGCAGGAGGAATGGGATAAATTATGTAAACCTCCATCCAATATAGACGGACCACACACACATGTTTTGGGACTGTCCAAAACTATCAGGATATTGGAAAAACATATTAAATTAAATTAAAACATGTCTGGAAATAGAAATGCCATTAGAACCATCTTATTTTGTAGTGGGATTACTACCAGAAGATGTAGAGGAAAATAGGCATCAATACCTTCTTCTATTTGCTAAAAAGATGATCACAGTCTCCTGGCTGAGGCAGCCCCCCACATCGACACAATGGAGGGAAAAAGTCAAGGAGGTTTACCACATGGAAAGTTTAACCGCAAGGTTACAACTAAACCAGGTATTTCTGACTAAATGGTGTCCGATTATGACATACTTGTTCAAATGATGTAACCTAAGTGTTAGTGAAACAATTCATGCGAACTATGAGTGGATGTTAATAGGATGCTGAAATCCATGGACTGACCCCATTAAGACATTCATGCCTGTATTGTGTCTCTGATCAGTTGACTGTAACGTTTGATTACAAAGGAAATAAAAAGAAGTTTAAAAATAGGCACTTTTAGCTGTAGCTAGGGCAGTCATGTATTCCATCATGTATACATATAAAAAAAATCTCGATAAGACAGCCTTTAGATATTTTGCCCCATTTCTCCCAATAATTTACAGAGTAATCTAAAATTGGATGTACTAATACCAATGGGTCAATTCAAAATTTTAAATAGAGATCTCATTCATTTTAACTGTGACTGTTGTACAATCATACGTCTTTGTATTTGCATCAGTTATTTTCATACTTTTTATAAATGGGTTTTCTTCAATGTGTTTATAATTTAGTAAAAAAAAATTCCAATTACTCCTGCATACTGCTGTCTTGATATTTAAATATTTCTTATTTTCATTTGATTGTATTTTTGTTTGAATTTTCATTTTGTACTCAGGTCTCACTTGTAAATGAGATCTTGATCTCAATGTAATTTCCTGATTAAATAAAGTATGTATATATATATATTAGGGCTGTCAAAATTAACGCGTTTTTTTTTAAATATTTAACTCGTTAAAAAAAATTTACGAAATTAATGCAGCTGTGTTTGTTTACTTCATGTGGCGGCTGAGAAACGTAATACATCTACATAACAGCAGGCGGCGCTACTCTGTATTGTTGCCCAAGTAATGAAAACCGGCAGCTGATTGGACGAACGCGTCACATGGGTTTGTTTTCTCCGTAAATTCAAAGCCAGACTGTCATGGCGGTCGTTCAGAATACGATCTCATATTGTACTAAAATAGTTCACTGAAACATGTTTCTGAAAACATTTTAAGAAATAGGCCATGCAGTTGCTGAATCTGTCTTAATTTCAGATCATCAAAGGTCAGTTTAGAAGATTTTCGTCAGATTTTGAGAGACTAGTCACCTCATTCCGCTTGCCATTTCCGGGTGAGTCCTGACTGCCCTGCCGCCGACTGAACATAGGCTCGTTGGAGATGAACTGCGCCTGCGACAACAAAAGTAGGCGAGCGAGACGCGGGCAGCGGTGCTAACAAAAATCTGCTCTCAAGTCGGACAGTTTCTAGCAGCCTTCAGCAGGACTAAGCCACATTGTTGCTGCTGTTGTTCTGAAATATATTAAACATTCTGAACTTAGCAGAACCTTGTTTGTTTTTTTCTTCATATTTGCAAAGTTAAGTGATTTAGCATTTAAATATCCATTATTACAAGCTTCAGTCTCAATTTAAAAAAGCGATTAAACGTGATTAATTACAGCAAATTGTGCAATTAATTAGTTAATTTTTTTAATTGATTGACAGCCCTAATATATATGTATATATATATATATATATATATATATATATATATATATATATATATATATATATATATATATACACACACACACACACACACACACACACACACACACACACTCACCTAAAGGATTATT
Organism: Perca fluviatilis; assembly: GCF_010015445.1. Taxonomy (NCBI): domain Eukaryota; kingdom Metazoa; phylum Chordata; class Actinopteri; order Perciformes; family Percidae; genus Perca; species Perca fluviatilis. The sequence goes on along the minus strand of NC_053121.1, from coordinate 10,703,749 downwards.
AGGAACACCCTACTAATACCGTGTTTGACCCCTTTCGCCTTCAGAACTGCCTTAATTCTTCGTGGCATTGATTCAACAAGGTGCTGGAAGCATTCTTTAGAAATGTTGGCCCATATTGATAGGATAGCATCTTGTAGTTGATGGAGATTTGTGGGATGCACATCCAGGGCACGAAGCTCCCGTTCCACCACATCCCAAAGCTGTTCTATTGAGTTGAGATCTGGTGACTGTGGGGGGCATTTTAGTATAGGGAACTCTTTGTCATGTTCAAGAAACCAGTTTGAAATGATTCGAGCTTTGTGACATGGTGCATTATTCTGCTGGAAGTAGCCATCAGAGGATGGGTACATGGTGGTCCTAAAGGGATGGACATGGTCAGAAACTATGCTCAGGTAGGCTGTGGCATTTAAACAATGCCCAATTGGTACTAAGGGGCCTAAAGTGTGCCAAGAAAACATCCCCCACACCAGTACTCCACCTCCACCAGCCTGCCCAGTGGTAACAAGGCATGACGGATCCATGTTCTCATTCTGTTTACGCCAAATTCTGACTCTACCATCTGAATGTCTCAAAAGAAATCGAGACTCATCAGACGAGGCAACATTTTTACAGTCTTCAACTGTCCAATTTTGGTGAGTTCATGCAAATTGTAACCTCATTTTCCTTTTTTCAGTGGAGATGAGTGGTACCTGGTGGGGTCTTCTGCTGGTGTAGCCCATCCGCCTCAAGGTTGTGTGTGTTGTGGCTTCACAAAAGCTTTTCTGCATACCTTGGTTGTAACGAGTGGTTATTTGAGTCAAAGTTGATCTTCTATCAGCTGGAATCAGTCGGCCCATTCTCCTCTGACCTCTAGCATCAACAAGGCATTTTTGCCCACAGGACTGCAGCATACTGGATGTTTTTCCTTTTTCAGACCATTCTTAGTAAACCCTAGAAATGGTTGTGCGAAATACTCAAACCAGCCCGTCTGGCACCAACAACCATGCCACGCTCAAAGTTGCTTAGATCACCTTTCTTTCCCATTCTGACATTCAGTTTGGAGTTCAGGAGATTATCTAGACCTGGATGACACCCCTAAATGCATTGAAGCAGCTGTCAAGAAATCTTACAGGTGTTCCTAATAATCTTTAAGGTGAGTATATATATATATATATATATATATATATATATATATATATATATATATAGTACAGGCCAAAAGTTTGGACACACCTTCTCATTCAATGTGTTTTCTTCATTTTCATGACTATTTACATTGTAGATTCTCACTGAAGGCATCAAAACTATGAATGAACACATATGGAATTATGTACTTAACAAAAAAGTGTGAAATAACTGAAAACATGTCTTATATTCTAGTTTCTTCAAAGTACCCAGCCTTTGCTCTGATTACTGCTTTTCACACTCTTGGCATTCTCTTGATGAGCTTCAAGAGGTAGTCACCTGAAATGGTTTTTCAACAGTCTTGAAGGAGTTCCCAGAGATGCTTAGCACTTGTTGGCCCTTTTGCCTTCACTCTCCGGTCCAGCTCACCCCAAACCATCTCGATTGGGTTCAGGTCCGGTGACTGTGGAGGCCAGGTCATCTGGCGAAGCACTCCATCACTCTCCTTCTTTGTCAAGTAGCCCTTACACAGCCTGAGGGTGTGTTTGGGGTCATTGTCCTGTTGAAAAATAAATGATGGTCCAACTAAACGCAAACCGGATGGGATGGCATGTCGCTGCAGGATGCTGTGGTAGCCATGCTGGTTCAGTATGCCTTCAATTTTGAATAAATCTCCAACAGTGTCACCAGCAAAGCACCCCCACACCATCACACCTCCTCCTCCATGCTTCACGGTGGGAACCAGGCATGTAGAATCCATCCGTTTACCTTTTCTGCGTCGCACAAAGACACGGCGGTTGGAACCAAAGATGTCAAATTTGGACTCATCAGACCAAAGCACAGATTTCCACTGGTCTAATGTCCATTCCTTGTGTTTCTTGGCCCAAACAAATCTCTTCTGCTTGTTGCCTCTCCTTAGCAGTGGTTTCCTAGCAGCGATTTCTGAGGCTGGTGACTCGGATGAACTCATCCTCAGCACCAGAGGTGACTCTTGGTCTTCCTTTCCTGGGGCTGTCCTCATGTGAGCGAGTTTCGTTGTAGCGCTTGATGGTTTTTGTGACTGCACTTGGGGACACATTGAAAGTGATCGCAATTTTTTAATGATGGCCACTCGTTTCTCTTTACTTAGCTGATTGGTTCTTGCCATAATATGAATTCTAACAGTTGTCCAATAGGGCTGTCGGCTGTGTATCAACCTGACTTCTGCACAACACAACTGATGGTCCCAACCCCATTAATAAGGGAAAAAATTCCACTAATTAACCCTGACAAGGCACACCTGTGAAGTGAAAACCATTTCAGGTGACTACCTCATGAAGCTCATTGAGAGAACACCAAGGGTTTGCAGCGCTATCAAAAAAGCAAAGGGTGGCTACTTTGAGGAATCTAAAATATAAGACATGTTATTTCACACTTTTTTGTTAAGTACATAATTCCATATGTGTTCATTCATAGTTTTGATGCTTTCAGTGAGAATCTACAATGTAAATAGTCATGAAAATAAAGAAAACGCATTGAATGAGAAGGTGTGTCCAAACTTTTTGGCCTGTACTGTATATATATATATATATATATATATATATATATATACACACACATGCATTACTTTTTGTAGCCATTGTGCAGCCGTTGGGGGGGTTAGGCTTCATCCAGTTAATAGTGATCATTTATTTTGTAATACAGTATGTTGGGAAGTCCATCTAATAAAAATAACAGTGAGTCCATGGAAAAGTCCACTGCCACAATTTTTTCCAGTTCATCTTTGATTTTTACGTTGGTTGCAGGTTTCACATTGATAATGGAAATCAAATATGCATCCTCATTTGATTAATCAAAGAATTGATGTGAATTGTTTGTTCTAAATGAGATAAAAGTAGATGCCCTGATGGACATGAATGAATGTGCTTACACACTTCTTTCGTGTTCACTAAAATAGCCTGTTCACAAGTTGCCTTTAGTAACTGTAAGACTAATGCTGCTTCACTGTTTAGATAACCAAATATGGGGCATGAGCCAATAGATAAACAGCACTGTTTTCCTTTTAAATCCCATTATAATGTGTTGTAGTGTGTCTCATTAAGCTGGGTCGAATGTAATAAAGACATATTGCGTATTATTATGGATGGATGGTTATTAGCCAGCATTTTTGTATTGATGCTCATAGCTAGAACTTAAGAGATTGCTGAGAGATATGTGTATGTACAGCTGGGCACTGAGCCGTCAAGTCTCCCGGATATTGGGTCATTCCTGCACAGTACTTTTTGTTTAGTTTTCTATTTATTCCTGCGTTCTTACCAGGAGGCATCAAGGTAAAATACTCATGTCATGCCAATGAATTATTGGATGTTGAGGAGAGAGATGGAGAGAGGGGAAGAGAAAGAGCTCTGCAGATTTGTCAGTAAGGTTGCCAGCTGAGAAGTTATCTACTCTCTGCTCTGGCAAAGTAATCAATTTCTGCCTCTTATGCTCGAAAACAGCTTCACGCTTTCTCTACTGCAGATTTACTGGCACCCTTGGCCATACTTTAAGTAGCTTCTAAATTTAATTCATATGATTTGGGGGGAGTTATAGATGTTCGCTTGAACCTTCTGGAAGTTAAATGAGACTTATTATGCTTTCCCGTATTTTCTGTTACTGTATATCTATAATGTCACAGTGTTGGATGTTCATATTAAAGGTGGTCAAACATTAAAATAATGAAGTAAACAAATTTAAAAGAAATCCCTGTGAGCAAAAAACTTCATACTACAGTTATAAACACTTTTTTTTACTCTCAGCGCTGAGTGACTCACACTAATGATACACTTATCCTTCATTGTACTGTATATGCACATAAGTTAGGACATTAACATTACTAGGAGTTTACATTTAGGCAACTTGAGCTGCACTGCTACATTCACACATGACATGCCCCACTCTCTGCATCACCTGACACATCTAAAAATGCTCTGGCTTGTTTGTATTTCTCTAAACCAATCACAAGCCCCAGATGCAGCGACAGTGTCATATAATATAATAACATATAATATATAATATATATTATATATATACTATTATAATATATAATAATTCAATTCAATTTTATTTATAGTATTAAATCATAACAAGAGTTATCTCAAGACACTTTACAGATAGAGTAGGTTTAGACCACACTATAATTTACAAAGACCCAACAATTCCAGTAATTCCTCCAAGAGCAAGAATTTAGTGTGACAGTGGCGAGGAAAAACTCCCTTTTAGGGAGAAACCTCGGACAGACCCAGGCTCTTGGTAGGCGGTGTCTGACGGCGCCGGTTGGGGGTGTGATGAACAGTGGCAATTATAGTCACAATAAAAATAATGAAACTATGGGGGCGGCCTCTAGCTCACCCAGTGAGAGCGTTCGCCCCATGTTGGCTCAGTCCTGCAGCGGCGCACGGTTTGAGTCCGACCTGCTGCCCTTTGCTGCGTGTCATTCCCCATCTCTCTCCCCCTTTCATATCTATGCACTGTCTAATAAAGGGAAAACCCCCAAAAAATAATCTTAAAAAAAAATAAATAATGGAACTATGACTAGAAATAGTAGTAGTTCATGGCAGGGCACTGCAGGGCGTTACAGGGTGTAGCAGGGCACTGCAGGACACTGCAGGGCATAGCAGGACATAGCAGGGCACTGCAACAGCTGCAACCATGATTTAGGTGCCACCCTAATCCAAGGAAAACTGCGGCGCGAAAAAACATAAGGACTCTGGAGAATAAGCTCCCCAGAGCTAAGTTAGTAACAAGCATTTCTGGGGCATGGATGCACACAGATGGAAAGAGAGAGGAGAGAGGAGCTCAGTGTGTCAAAGGAAGTCCCCCGGCAGTCAAAAGCTATAAAAACATAATTAAGAGCTGGTCCAAGGCAAACCTGAGCCAGCTCTATAAGGGTTGGTAGATGAATCTGATGACTATGAAGAGAAGCAGAGAAGAGAAGGGGTGCCGTGTCTGTAGCTGTACATCCTCCCTTGCCGGTCTAGGCAAACACTGCAACTCATCACTCCCCTAATAGATCAAGTAGGTCTATCTGCTGGTGCACAGTACTACATTAAAGGCCCTCTCGAAGCTTCCGGGCCTGAAAAGTGAAGCCAATGCGGAAGTGCCTTAAACCTAGATTCTATCTAATTTCCAGCAGGGAGCAACTCCACTGGTTGCAAAAAGAAGTCAGTTTCAAGAGAAGTCTATGAGAAAATGACCCTACTTCTCACTTGATTTATCACCCCAATAAAAAATGTCATAATGAGTTTATGGACTGAATGGCTAGCTTCAAGTGTTCTTCAATACAGCCTGATGATCATTTTGTAAATGATCCCATTTGTTTAACAATTTCTGATAAAGCAGGGGATGCTTTAGGGGCGTGGCTACACTCCGACCTGTCAATCATGACAGAGGCTAAGCAATGCATATCCATGACATTGTACATGGACACTTGGTTTTGATTGTTGTCCATGTTTTCGCCAAAAATGTGTTGTTCAGTGTTATGCCAACCAAGCTAGCTAGCTACCTCTAGCGTTAGCTGGTAACTTAAGGTAAAGTTTACTGATTTTCTGTACTGCTGACATGCAGATGATTGCGGCAGTACCCAGAGATCCTCTTTCTCGATCTCCACTGAATGCCTCTAGCGTTTAGCTTAGCACAGTGCCATTGCAACCACAAACAACACTGGCTTGGTTGCGTCATTCTACCCAGCTCCACCCTCTTGTCAAAAATCGTAACATCTGGTTGCAAAATACCTAGATGGCGATGCAAGTATCGCCAAACTCAAGGCTTCAAAACGGCAGTCCACAAATTAATGTGCGACGTCACTATTTTTACAGTCTATGGTTTTGAAATGGGAGAGTATACTGAATAAAAAAATCAATATCTCTGGTTCTGCTGCACTGACTTTGGTACTTTTTTAAACTGTCCATTGTTAGTCTGACATTTTTCTAGGAGTGGAATGCTAAATCAGAGGAGTGCTCTTTTACTACGGAATGCTCTCTTCCCTGACCTTCCATAATATAATTCTTAATTTAATTAATTTAGTACAAGTTGTTCAGTAATAAAGAGTGGATGGAACAGAGGGAGAAGATGCAATGAGTAATATTAATATTTCTTCTGGTTTCTAACCAATAGTGATGTCCAAATGAATCTTTCTGAAGCATATTTTTTTTTTATTTTCTGAGCCTAATTGATGGCGCTCTGTTCAACAAAGTGTTGAAAGCACACTGAACGGCCTTTACTTGAGCCCTTTTTCAAGAGCGCCATCTAGTTGTGTCAACAAATACAGCTAGTGGTTCATGAAGCTTCATTTGGACATACCTAATGATACTGATCCACACTGTAGTATGCTCAACACTGTATCTAACATCAGCATTCATCTATTGAACTATGAAATGCATGCTAAAACAAATGTCCGACACAAACTTCAAAAGTTTTATAATTTTTTTTATTAAAGTTTAATTTTATTTTATTGCTCTAGTTTTCTGCAGATTAAATAATGTTGTGTCCAAGTCAGGGAGAAGGCAAACAGCAGAACCCATTATCATTGTCTATAACTCCCAACACAGAAATCACAAGAGTGTTACACTGCTGATAGCAGCCTGGAATTGAAGTTCGTTTTGTTGGAACAACAGATAAAGTCAGTGGACATTGGTTGCTCTTTCTGAATCACCAATAGAGCTCACAGACAATGGGGCAGTACACTAAAAGTGTAGCAGAAACACTGTGATTAATGCAGAAGTGCTGTACAAGGTTTAAATCTTGTAGGCAACATTTATTGGGTAAAATTAAAAGCCAAGCCAAGCAGAAAAAAGAAAGCATGATATATATATATATATATATATGTGAATGAACAGAAGAGAAATCTAAATCAAATCAATATTTGGTGTGACCACCCTTTGTCGTCAAGACAGCATACATTCTTCTAGGTACACTTGCACAAGGTTTTTGAAGGAACTCGGCTGGTAGGTTGTTCCAAACATCTTGGAGAACTAACCACAGATCTTCTGTGGATGTAGGCTTCCTCAAATCCTTCTGTCTCATCATGTTATCCCAGACACACTCGATGATGCTGAGATCAGTGCTCTGTGGGGGCCATGCCATCACTTCCAGGACTTCTTGTTCTTCTTTATCCTGAAGATAGTTCTAAATGGCCTTGGCTGTATGTTTGGGGTCGTTGTCCTGACGCAGAATAAATTTGGGGCCAATCATACGCCTCCCTGATGGTATTGCATGATGGATAAGTATCTGCCTATATTTCTCAGCATTGAGGACACCATTAATCCTGACCAAATCTTCAACTCCCTTTGCAGAAATGCAGTCCCAAACTTGCAAGGAACCTCCACCATGCTTCACTGTTGCCTGCAGACACTGCTTATTGTACCGCTCTACAGCCCTTTGGCGAACAACCTGCGTTATGCTACAGCCAAATATTTCAAATTTTGACTCACCTGCTGCCATTTTTCTGCACCCCAGTTCCTATGTTTTCGTGTATAGTTGAGTTGCTTGACCTTGTTTCAATGTCGGAGGTATGGCTTTTTGGCTGCAACTCTTCCATGAATACCACTTCTGGCCAGACTTCTCCGGACAGTAGATGGGTGTTCCTGGGTCCCACTGGTTTCTGCCAGTTCTGAGCTGATGGCACTGCTGGACATCTTCCAATTTCGAAGGGAAATAAGCTTTATGTGTTTTTCATCTGCTGCACGTTTCCTTGGCTGACCACTGTGTCTACGATCCTCAACGTTCACTGACTTTTTGCAAGTGTACCTATAAAAATTGATGCTTGTTTGAAGGCAAAGGGTAGTAACACCAAATATTGATATGATTTAGATGTTTTTTTGGTCGCTCACTTTGCATTTTGTAAATTGATAAAAATAAACAATCATTATTTATATTTTTGAAAACATTCTTAGTTTACAGCATTTTTTCCACACCTGCCTAAGAATTTTGCACAGTACTGTATATGAAATTTATCCTCACTGTGCTGCATTTGAATAAACTATGAAGGTCGCGGGTCACATCTATCATCTGTATGCCAGCGCTGTCTCACTCCCTTTTCCTCGCCTTACTAGGGTCCATTCTTCGTACGTTGCTTAAAACATCCGAGATCAAATGACACATCCTAGATGATATCATCGTGCTAATCATGACCTGCTTAATTAGGTTCTTCGAACACACCTGCCGTTGATGATTAGTATAGCTGGATTGAGTTAGTGAGATAATTGTGCGTTCATGCACTTGTTTAAAAGGGGATATGTATCGATAGCAGAAACTTTGATCAGCAACGCTGCTATCTGCTCACCATGGCCAAAGAGCGCGCTCAGTTTTTCAACACAGCAGAGCAAGAACTATTACTGGAAGAGTATGCTGAGTTTGAAACAATAATTAAAACGCCAGGGAACACCTCAAAGTCTGCAAAAGCCAGGAGAGAGGGCTGGCAAAAAGTAGCAGACAAATTAAATGCGTAAGTGTTCCACGTTATGGTTATATCACTTATTACAGTATATATTCTTGTATTTTAATAATTTCATAATTGCTTAATGTCAGAGCCAGCTCAGGACCCACTAGAACATGGGAACAAGTACAAGTGAAGTACAAGAATATTCTTCAAATTGGTAAGCTTTTCTACTTCTACTGTTTTATTCTCTTTTACCCAAAAACATTTTAAATGATGTGTTTGTCTGTTTATAACAGCAACCAAGAAAAAGGCGGAGCATAAAAATACAGGTGGTGGTCCTGCACCCCCACATTATACCCCGGCAGAAGAGAAGGCCCTTGGGCTAAATGTGAACCGACCCATTGTGGAGGGCATCCCTGGGGGCAGCTCTTCCTTAGACCTACAGCCAGGGATCAGTAACAGCAACACCTTAATTACAGGTAAATGAGTTTTAAATCATCTTGCTACAGTGTAAATAATTTGTTGCTGCATTAAATTAAATATGTCTATAATCCAAATGGCTGGTACAGTCATTTCAACAGATAAATATTGAGTCAATTGCTTTGACTTGTGAAGGTGAAAACTGCATAACTTAATGTACTAATGTTTTGCAATATGTTATTGATCATATTTTTTCCTAGTGTAGTTCATTGTAATGCCATTGTGTTCTCCTCTTTTGTGTAGTTTTACATAATACACCAACACTTTTACCTGTTCCCAAGGAAGTGGTGGCTGAAATATGTGCAGTAAGTGGACTTTTTCTAACTTTACATCCAAAGGAAAGACAACACTTTGTAATACCCATTTTTATTTTGCACAGGACAGTGAAGAAACCCTCTCAGATGACTGTCCTTTGGAGGAAGTACGTGTAAGTGCATAAATAACTTTATTTTATTTATAGTTATGTGCATATTATGTCTGATTGCAATATGAGTTGCAGGAGGAAACGCCTACAGACAGGCCTACAGCACGAAGTGATACAGAGGTGAGCAGTCTACCTTTCCTTTTTATTTCTGTTGCATGAGGCTTGTGTTAATTTTTCTTTTTTCTGAATGGCACAGGGTGATGTCCGTACCCTATATAAACGGCATCTTCAACAGAAAATTTAGTATTTTGACCTTAAGAAACAAAAATTAAGGGGAGAAATCGAGCCTGACGCCTTAAAGAAGACAAAACTGGCACTAGAGATTGAGTTGCTTCAAAAGGAACTTCAGAGTAAGTGCTAAAACACTATTTTTCACAAAGAGTACTATTGCTAACCTTGGATAACAATATATCTTATTGCAGGCAAAAGATGACCATTACTGACTGATCAAGACAAACAATAATTGAAATAAAACTCAATGAACTAAGCATGTTGTCTTGTCTTCTATTATTCATTTAATGAAGGTTTTTGTGTGTTAAAAAAAAAAAAAAAAAACTCAAAAATGGTGTTCCACAATTCTGTCCCGTGCAGCTCTGCCACTAGGTTGGTCCAAGTGCACTGGCTGTAGGTCATCATCAGACTGCACCTCCACCACAGGGGTCCTCTCCTTTCTGATGGTGGCAATATTGTGGAGGATGGCACATGCAACAATAATGTCACAGGCCCTGTCAGGTGCAACCCTCAGACACTTCAGACACTGAAGTCTTCCCTTTAGTTGCCCAAAGGTCATTTCAATGCGTGCCCTTGTCCTGGCTAGAGCTGTATTGAAACGGGTTTGTGGTCCAGGGTTTGGGTCAGGGAATGGCGTCATGAAGTACTGCCTGCAGGCATAGCCCCTGTCACAAAGCAGGATCCCGTCGTAAGCACCTGGAAAATGCAGTTTTGTTAGGCTCAGAATAAAATTATGTAATAAAGTGAGCTTGAAATATAATTTTTTCCTTATCACGTTCAAATAATGTGCATAAATGTGACTCTATAAATCCTGGAGTCATGCACAGAACCAGGCCATTTGGCTTCCACATTTGTGAGGTGGAACATGGAGTCACACACCATCTAAAATATTGGTAATCAGTCAACTGCATACTATTTGATTACATTATTTTTATATATATTTCTAATCTGGAATATTAAGAATAGTAATTTACCTGCACATTTACACTGGGAAATCCCTTTCTGTTCACAAAATCCCCTTCATTGGGGCCAGGTAGGGCCTTGATGGGCACGTGTGTGCAGTCTGTGGCACCAATCACGTTAGGGAAGCCTGAGGAACAAATACTGTAAATCCCAGGCTACTTTTTGGCATGATCATGGTTGCATGATCTTCATTAAAGTGATGGTTCGGAGTAATTTACCCTAGGGTCCTTTGCACCATGACCTCGAGCCAAACACCCCCCCCAGAAGCTTTTTTCACCTGGGTCTAACATTGGGCGAGTTAGCCTAGAGTAGCGTTAGCCGCTGAATAGCTTAGCGCAGGGGCTAATGGACCCACGTTTGTATCTCGTAAATGACCCCACTAATAATGCCCGAAATGATACCAAAGGTCTACACTAGTACAAATAGGTTATGCTCTCATAACGATGGATTGGAAAAATATTTTTGTTGCATCTCTTTTCGGTGTTATAATTTGTAGACGTCCCTAAGCACTCGTCTCACAGCAGCAACAACAACAGCAGAGAGCAGAAGCCAGCAGGCAAGTGTTATTTACATAAACTTCTGGTGTGCTTACAAACTTTCCAATCCATCGTTTTATGAGTGCATAACCTATACATACTAGTGTAGACCTTTGGTATCATTTTGGGCATTATTAGTGGGGTCATTTAAGAGATACAAACGTGGGTCCATTAGCCCCGCGCTAAGCTATTCAGCGGCTAACGCTACTCTACGCTAACTCGCCCAATGTTAGACCCAGGTGAAAAAAGCTTCTGGGGGGGTGTTTGGCTCGAGGTCATGGTGCAAAGGACCCTAGGGTAAATTACTCCGAACCATCACTTTAACAATTATGTACCTGCAATGGCAAAAAAATTCTGCTTCACAGCCTGTGGTCTTAAGTGGCTTGGAAATACGACAAAACCCCCTAAAAACTGTTTGAGTGCCAGATAAACTTTGCGAATGGCACGACATACAGCACTTTTACACAAGTTTTCGGCATCTCCAATGGTGTAAAGGAAAGTGCCACTCACAAAGAATCGCAAAGCAATACAAAGTTGTTAAAGCCCGACTCTGACGAGTCAAACTTTTAACGTGTGGCTCCAACAAGTTGATAATGTAGATGAGACCCTCCCGAGAAAAATGATATCTCTCAATCAGTAGATTATCGCGCTGCGCTAAAGGATCCTGTCGATCTCGCAAAACGCGATTGATTCGAAAAGCTCTTTGAATTATTCTGGCACCTTCAGCAACAGGTTCCTGACGTAAAAACGGACAAGACATGGCTGCGACAGACTTCCCATATCACCTCCGTTTATATAGCCGGGATCTAATCCTGTTGACATGAAATAAGCCTGCTCGCTTATTGATTGCGCACCTGTTGCTATGACAGCAAGTCCAGGATGAGCGTCGAAGAACTAAACAATCCAAGATCATGCCAAATCGCCAACAATCAAATCCAGCTAAGTGAGTTAGCGACGTACGGAGAATGGGCCCCTGGTCTCTTGCTCATAGAACTGATGTTTTGATCTTTTTTCAGATGGAAACACTGGGTGTTTTTGCAACTTTGGTGTAGAGAATTGTGATGTTTATTGCAACTTCAGTAATATCTGCAGCTGCCTCGAACAGCTCCGCTGGTTTACCAGAGGTGCTTTGAGTCGGTGGCACAGCAGCCTTCAGTGGTGTTGATTGGCTATTACTCATGATGCGTAACCACTGCTTTCCTGATGTGTAACCAATCAGGTAGTGCTGTGGGCAGGAGATGAGTGAGAATACAGACAGAGAGGTGGCTGCATATATTGTAAAATGAATTATGTTTACCTGAAAATATGACTGGAGAGATTTAAATATTCCTGTTAAAAAAAATAAGGGATTCTAGACATTTTTTGTCATTTTTTACCCATATCCAGAGGTAAATCCAGAGGTATCTCCTCGACACAGCAGCCGTATGTTCGACTCCTACCTGTGGCCCTTTGCTGCATGTCATTCCCCCTCTCTCTTCCCTTTCATGTCTTCAGTTGTCCTATAAATAAATGCCTAAAATGCCCACAAAATAATCTGAATTTTTTATATATTTATATATATATATATATATATATATATATATATATATATATATATATATATATTTATATATATATGGGAAAGTGCAAGGAATGTCAATTTTGGTTTTGTATACAAGTGTGGTGGTGGCTGCCTGACAAATGCATGCCTTCACAGCAGTCGGGATGAAAGAAAAAAGAGGCCGTGGCTGGTCGAAGGGGGTTCAGTTACAGTAGAGAAGTAATGGAAAAATAAAATAAAAACTTTTGTATTTAATTTGTTTTATGGTATTTGTATTGATATTGTAATGTAACACTAATACTATTTTTTTCACTTTGTTGTTAGTTATTACACACATGCCCAGGACCTATACATGCACTAATGGAGGGTGTCAGAGTCATACCTGTCAAGTTTTGGATTTGAAAATAAGGGAAAGTTTTCCGGCGCCCACCGCAAGCAGTCCCACCACCCCAACCAAGCTCCAGTATCCCTTACATTTTAAGACAGGTGTCCAAGAAAGCTAAAATCACCACTTGATGCAGAATGCTGAAAACATTTACAATTTATAAAATTGCTTGTCTTTACATTTTATTTTCATTCCACACATTCTTTTCATTTCATATTGCTTTTCTTTTACAGTTTTTCTTTGCATTTCACATAACTTTTCTTTACTCTTTTAGTGAGTTATTGTATAAATTTGTTGCAGACTTTGCATTCTTTAAGATTGTTTTGGAAGGAGTGTATTTGTGGGCTGGGCCAGAGTGGTTTACAGAGTGGTTTACATGAGAGTAGAGCGCAAACAGTTCTGTTGTCTAACGTCATCCTATTCTCTGTAACAATCTTTCGTACCATGCTAAACACCCTTTCTGAACTTGCATTGCTATGGGGAATGCATAGTAAAGCCTTCATAAGTTTTGGCAGCGCACTGTCTCTGTCGAAGCGTCCATCATCCGTCTCTCATCATCTGACCTCACACACTAAACTCGCGACAACTGCCACCTACAGTACCTGTAGTAGGCTACTGCAGGTGGCAGTTATCGCGAGGCTAGTGACAGAGCTCAGATTGGGAATGTTTTTTTTTTTTTACTCCGCTCGGACCCAGGGTATTATTTTTTAATAACGCAGGTTAAAATACGGGAGATTTACGGGAAAATACTAATACGGGAGGACGGCGGGAAAGAAGGGTAAAATACGGGACTTTCCCGGCCAAAACGGGATACTTGACAGGTATGGTCAGAGTGAGGGGGCAGCCCATTAAAGGCACCCTGAGCAGTTGGGGGTTACAGTCAGGTCCATAAATATTGGGACATCGACACAATTCTAATCTTTTTTGCTCTATACACCATCACAATGGATTTGAAATGAAACGAACAAGATGTTCTTGTTCGTTTAATTTCAAATCCATTGTGGTTTTCTTTGTTACGTGTGGGTGGAGTATCACGTGTGACTTTAGATGGTACATTTCAGTTTGAGGACCTTAAAGCTGCTGTAGGTAAGATTGTAAAGAGCCAGGACTTTGCTAACAAATTTGAACATCGACAACTTCTCAGTCCCTCCCCCCTTTCTGCTGCAGCCCAAACCGTCTCCTAAGCCCCTCCCACACAAGGGAGTGTGACAGAACTAACGGCATGTCAGACAACATTTTCAATAACTAAACACTAACACAACGTTAACTTTACTCACCAACAGTAAAATGATGCTATCTAGCAAGCTAACGTTAGCCATTTCAGCATCATATCAGACCGACCACTGTGCAAACGTTACTATCATGCTCACCAAGGTAGCTTTGTGGACTTTTGACTACTAATAACCAAGTGAAAGATTAATCATTCATGGTAATTATGTTACCTGTCGAGAAGAAATGTGGCTACGTCTGCATCGTTCTTCAGATCTTTAAAATCTCGGAGCTCACACCACCTCTGAAAAGCCACTCCAATATTCACCCGAGTTTTGGGAAATCTTTCTGCAGCTTGTGCCCGGGTAAGGGGGAGGGAAGAACGCTATATACGTGCCTGAGCAGTGATTGACAGGCAGATAGTGATAGTAGATGTGGCCCTGATTGGAGAAAATCAACCGGGAGCGGTGGAATTTTGCCAATCGCACTACAGGCTGTAGGTGGTGCCAGAGGAGCTGGATTTTTTTTATATTACATAATTCATGTAGTTCTACTGGAACATAGGGTCAGTTTCAGCAAATATGACAGAAAGTTAGTTTTATAAGACCTACTGCATCTTTAAAGGAGGGTTTTTCTTTTGCTCAATGTTTTAAGGTAAACAAGTAGTGCTTAAATGTTTGGTATGGCCTTGTTTTAGCTGGGGTTCTCCTCTGTGAGGTTTAGAAGCAGGGTCTAATAGAGAGTCTGTTGCGGGGGACTTCTTTAGTGTAATGAGGAAAGTGGTTGGAGCTATATGCTTGGGATTACATCTGTGGTGCTCTGAGGTCAACTGACAGTGAAAAAAAAACGCCACATGTATCTGTCCAAAGATTAGGGATGAGTTTAGTTAGCTAGTTTATCTAACTAGTTAGTTTAGAATGGGGACTCCAGTTTCTTGGGAGGATTTGTTTTCTTCAATTTGAGTATCTAGTTTGCTACTTTTGTTAATTTGTTATGTCTAATATTGTGGAAATTTTCATTCAGGATCCCTCTAATGAATTGTTGGAGCAATGTAATTAAGAACAGCTGAAGAAGATTGCTACTCTATTGATGTTGACCCCAAGCGTACAAAGGAAACCCTGAAGTGTATCATGATGGTCAACTTGCAGGAAGAGGGAGTGCTGGGAGACGAGTGAGGTAAGAGTGGCGTTAGTACTTCTACCGCTGCTTTAACATTTGAACAACAAAAACTATTATTGGTTTTGAAAATGGAACATGAACAAGAATTGGAGAAATTCAAAAAGGAACAACTGACATTTGATTTGGAAGTTCAAAAATTTAAATTGCTTAAATCGGCTTGGAATCTGGAAACATCTCGTTTGTGTTTTGATGTTGCAAGCAATTTGAGGTTGTTGCCAAAGTTTAATGAAAATGACGTAGATATTTTCTTCAGTTTGTTTGAGCGGGTTGCAGATTCAAGAAACTGGCATGATGAGGAGTAAACTTTGTTGTTACAGTGTATTTTTACTGAGAAAGCTCAGCAGGTTTACTCAGCTTTGTCTTCTGAAGCCTGTGAAGAGTACAATCAGCTGTCTTGAAGGCATATGACCTCGTTCCTGAGGCATATCGCCAACGTTTCAGGGCTTCAGAAAGAAAAAACACATTGAGTTTGCCAGGGATTTGAAATTACATTTTAATTGTTGGTGCTCTCCTTCGGGTGTTACAACATTTGAGACATTGGGCCCTATCTTGCACCCAGTGCAGCGCAAAGTGTGTCTTTGCTAGTTTAAGACCGACGTAGTTGTCAATTTCCCGTCCAGCACCCACATCTTTTTTATAATGTTTATAATTCCAATGCCTACTGATCTTTGTTTCTCGGTTAGAGCTAGTGAAAGAACAAAGAGCCGATGAGTCTTTGGAAGATATTTTCAAGCAGGTTTTGCCTTCTTCTCAGGTAGAAGTTACACAGGGGTATTTCATACAGGATGACCTTTTGTTCAGAGTGTGGCATCCACATGGGAAGGGATGTAGTGGTGATCCAGTTGTGCAAGTTGTAATGCCTACAAAATATAGGACATAAGTAATACAGACACCTCATGGTAATGTTGCAGAACATATGGATGTAAAAAGAAACTACAATCGTGTGCTCCAGCATTTCTTTTGGCCATATTTAAAATGTGATGTTTCGGCATAAGATTGTGTGACACTTGCCAGGTTGCCAGCAAAGCCAATCAAACCCTAAAACCTGCTCCTTTGTTTCCAATTCCTGCAGTGGGTCAGCCATTTGAACATTTCATCATTGACTGTGTGGGTCCTCTTCCCCGGTTTATATCAGGTTGTACTTACTTATTAACTGTAATGTGTTGATCAACTAGATATCCAGCTGCTTATCCACTATGTACCACCACTGCAAAATCTGTAGCAGCCAGTTCATATCTGTCTGCATTGAGTGACCAAGTGTCATCTCTACATCTTGATTGTTTGAACAAGTTCTTCAACAACTTAACATCAAGCATAACAAGTCCTCAGCATTCCATCCAGAGAGCCAGGGTGCACTTGAGCACTTTCATCAGCATTGCTGTGTTCTTACTTTAAAGAGTTAAAGGCAGACTGGGATGTGGGTTTACTGTGGTTCTTGTTAGCAGCTAGAGAAGTTGTTCAAGAAAGTACAGGGTTTAGTCCCAATGAGCTGGTTTTTGCCCACACAGTTCATGGTCCCTTGGCTGTCATGATCAGTGGATGTCGACTGACCCTCCACAGAACTTAATTACATATTGTAAATTGTTTCATGCAGAGGCTTTATGAGGCTGGAGAAAAGACTAAAAAATTCAGAAACCTTAGAAAAGTCATTTGGATGTAAATAAATGTAAACAGTTTATCAAGGTTATCAAAAGTTACCCCTATCTGTTCTCAGATAATCCTAACCGCACTACTTCAATTGAACATGATGTTGATGTTGGGGATGCTTAGCCCATATTTCAGATGTTCTATCGGGTTTCCCCAGAAAAGAGGAAAATACTGTATTCAGAAGTGTCATACATGTTGGAAAATGGCATTGGCGAACCATCTTCATCTAGTTGGGCTTCTCCCTGTCTATTGGTTAGCAAACCTGATTACACACATAGGCCCTACACTGGGCCACTGATTTCCGAAAGATTAATGAAGTAACAAAGCCTGATTCCTTTCCTCTCCAGAGAATGGAGGATTGTGTTGATCAGGTTGGGGCAGCCAAATGTGTCAGCAAGTTTGACCATCTGAAAGGGTATTGGCAGGTTCCTCTTTGGAAAAAGAAATTAGTGCTTTTGTAACTTCATCAGAACTATACTCTTATACTTTCATGCCCTTTGGCTTGCGAAATGCCCCAGCAACATTTCAGAGGTTGTGGGTTGGACAGCTGTGCAGTGTATTGGGATGACGTGGTGATTTATAGTGACGTGGGAAGAACACATTCATAGAGTACAAGCTCTATTCGACAGGTTGGTTTGGGCAAGATTGATTGTCAACCTGTCTAAATGTGAGTTTTCTAAGGCGACAGTAACATATTTGGGCAAGATAGTGTGGGAGGTTTTACCCGTTCATGCGAAAGTTCTGGCAATACAGGAATTTCCTGTTCCATCTTACGTTTTCTCGGAATGGCAGGTTAT
Source organism: Perca fluviatilis (assembly GCF_010015445.1). NCBI lineage: Eukaryota > Metazoa > Chordata > Actinopteri > Perciformes > Percidae > Perca > Perca fluviatilis. Next base: position 10,685,858 of record NC_053121.1, on the reverse strand, counting down.
TACCGTGGGTTTTGTGCTAATTTTGCTTCTGTAGTGACCCCATTAATGGAGTTCTTGAAGGCTGATTAGGGCTGGGCGATATGGATGAAAACTGTATCACGATATAAGTGTTTCATATCGGTCGATATCGATAATTATTGATATTTTTTATGACCTATTTAAAATAAGGACGAGGAGAAAAATATATTAAATTTAAACATTTTTATTTTAAACTTAACCTTCCTCTGATTATAATCCCCTCAGTTATAAAAGCAGAAATGTCAACACAACCATGGAAATCACTCAAATAATTAAAATGTAAACATAAGTCTAAAATCACAGTGAAGAAAGAATAAGTAAGAACTGCTTAATAAGGTGTAATAAAATGGTGCAAAGTGTTAAATATAAACATAGAGAAACCTGAAACCTGAGAAGAACTATTTTCTGCAGGTTTAGTGCTAGGTTGGTAACCTGGCTTCTGGACAGTGCTCAGCACGTCTGCCTCCGTTATTTCTTTGTAGCGTTTAGTAAGGCGCTGATGCAGAGTACCTCTCCATGGTGGTCTGCTGCTTGTGCGGTGTAGCAGCTGCAGATGTTGTTGGACGTTGCTGGCGAATACGGTTGCTCCAAAGTGTGAGCGCGGCTAAGGTGGTAAAACAAGTTTGCGGTAGTGTTGGTGGGGACGACGGTCAGACTTATCAAATCCCCAAAACTGCCATACTGACTTTTCCTGTTTTATCAACAATTTCCTCCTTCGCTCGCGGCACTCACTTTCCACTTATCGCTCCACGCCGCCGGTTCTGTTATTGTAGAATCCAACACGAGACAGCGATGTGGCGCAACCAAACATGATACTGTTACATGATTGGCTGTTAGAGTGTCACTCCCTACGTTGCTAGGTTACCAGAGAGTGAGTGCCTTTGTTCATGCAACCAAACTTGCTTCGCAACTTCTGGTTTCTTCCGAAGAAGAAAAACAAGTTATCGAACGTTTTATCGAACGCATTTTCTATTGATATTGATTACGTGTCTATCGCGATACATATCGTTATCGTTTTATCGCCCAGCCCTAAGGCTGATGTTAACTATTTTTGGTCTCCAAGTGTTCTCTGTTGTCGAGGGCTCCTGCACTTGCATCTCCTAGGATGGACCAGCCTTTCCATTTTCAAGTTGATGCGAGTGATGTTGGGGCTGGTGCAGTTTTGTTGCAGATTGATGAAAATGGTGTTGAAAGACCAGTCATTTACTTCTCTAAGAAGTTCAAGGTTTATCGAAGACATTACTCAAAAAAAGAAGCTCTTGCTCTTGTTGGGCCTTTCAACAGTTTGATGTTCATGGTGGGGCAAGTTCCTAATTGGTAGTACACACTGATCATAATCCATTGACCTTTCTGCGTTCCCTTCAAAATCCAAATCTAAGGTTAATGAGTTGGCCCCTATTCTTACAACCTTATCATTTGGACATATGCCATATTAAGGGCAAGGAGAATGTGGTGGCAGATGCATATTGGCATATTGTCATAAGGTTTTGTTAGAACTGCCTATCATTTTCGTGTTTCATGAACCAATAAAACGCTCCTTTCTTTAAGGCCACTGGGTCAGGTAGATGGGGGATGGTAAAGATTTTCCCACCATTGGTAAAGGACTGTGGCGATGCGCTGAACCAGGCATGTGCACACATAGACATCAAACGAAGCTTGAGCACCTGCCCTTTTTCTTCCTGGAGAAAGAGTACCCTTTTTTCTGGAGTGCTTTTATTATTTAAATTATTTATTCTTATTTTATATGTATATATATTTATATATATATGTTTGCGTACAGCTTCCCTGTCAAACAAATATATTTATTGAATAAAAAATCTAAATATCAGGTCGGTAGATGAGACTTTGTCGCGTTCCGACACCCTCCCTCTCCCTCCCTCTCCCTCCCTCTCCCTCCCTCTCCCTCCCTCCACACAGACACACAGAGAGGTATGCAGGGGCAGCTCCTACTCCAGCTGTGTTTTTCTTGGCTTGTGTGGCAACCCAGTCTCACGGCAGTTTGTGAAATGTTTACGTAATTAAATCTATTATCTAGTTTTTTTTCGTGATGGTCAGCACGTTTTTTAAACTAATGTATTTCAATGGGAAGCATCTTTCGTGACCACAGCACGATTCTCGGGCTGCAGCAGAGAGTCGGGCTGCAGCAGAGAAGCTGTATACAGCTTTGCTATTATTGGTATTTTTAGCCCTATAACCGCTCTTTTAATCAACATTTATTCACGAGATCTTATCATGATTTATATGTATTCATCTTTGTGTTATTATTTCGGTCTTATTACCAGGGAAGCTGGATTGCTTTTTTGTTTGATATTTAAAAAAATGTAACGCTACATCTATCAACATTTGTTTAGATGTTATCATGCACTGTAAAAACTGAGAATGGTGTTAATTAATATTTAGTAATCAAACATTAGTAACATACAGTACAGGCCAAAAGTTTGGACACACCTTCTCATTCAATGCATTTTCTTTATTTTCATGACTATTTAACATTGTAGATTCTCACTGAAGGCATCAAAACTATGAATGAACACATATGGAATTATTTACTAACAAAAAAAGTGTGAAAAAACTGAAAACATGTCTTATATTCTAGTTTATTCAAAGTAGCCAACCTTTGCTCTGATTATTGCTTTGCACACTCTTGGCATTCTCTTGATGAGCTTCAAGAGGTAGTCACCTGAAATGGTTTTCCAACAGTCTTGAAGGAGTTCCCAGAGATGCTTAGCACTTGTTGGCCCTTTTGCCTTCACTCTGCGGTCCAGCTCACCCCAAACCATCTCGACTAGGTTCAGATCCAGTGAGTGTGGAGGCCAGGTCATCTGGCACAGCACTCCATCACTCTCCTTCTTGGTCAAATAGCCCTTACACAGCCTGGAGGTGTGTTTGGGGTCATTGTCCTGTTGAAAAATAAATGATGGTCCAACTAAACGCAAAAAGGATAGGATGGCATGTCGCTGCAGGATGCTGTGGTAGCCATGCTGGTTCAGTATGCCTTCAATTTTGAATAAATCCCCAACATTGTCACCAGCAAAGCACCACCACACCATCACACCTCCTGCTCCATGCTTCACGGTGGGAACCAGGCATGTAAAATCCATCAGTTCACCTTTTCTGCGTCGCACAAAGACACGGCGGTTAGAACCAAAGATCTCAAATTTGGACTCATCAGACCAAAGCACAGATTTCCACTGGTCTAATGTCCATTCCTTGTGTTTCTTGGCCCAAACAAATCTTTTCTGCTTGTTGCCTCTCCTTAGCAGTGGTTTCCTAGCAGCTACTTGGCCATGAAGGCCTGATTCGCGCAGTCTCCTCTTAACAGTTGTTCTAGAGATGTGTCTGCTACTAGAACTCTGTGTGGCATTCATCTGGTCTCTAATTTGAGCTGCTGTTAACTTGCAATTTCTGAGGCTGGTGACTCGGATGAACTTATCCTCAGCAGCAGAGGTGACTCTTGGTCTTCCTTTCCTGGAGCGGTCCTCATGTGAGCCAGTTCCGTTGTAGCGCTTGATGGTTTTTGCAACTGCACTTGGGGACACATTCAAAGTTTTCGCAATTTTCCAGACTGACTGACCTTCATTTGTTAAAGTAATAATGGCCACTCGTTTCTTTTTACTTATCTGATTGGTTATTGCCATAATATGAATTCTAACAGTTGTCCAATAGGGCTGTCGGCTGTGTATCAACCTGACTTCTGCACAATACAACTGATGGTCCCAACCCCATTAATAAGGGAAAAAATTCCACTAATTAACCCTGACAAGGCACATCTGTGAAGTGAAAACCATTTCAGGTGACTACCTCATGAAGCTCATCGAGAGAATACCAAGGGTTTGCAGCGCTATCAAAAAAGCAAAGGGTGGCTACTTTGAGGAATCTAAAATATAAGACATGTTATTTCACACTTTTTTGTTAAGTACATAATTCCATATGTGTTCATTCATAGTTTTGATGCCATCAGTGAGAATCTACAATGTAAATAGTCATGAAAATAAAGAAAACGCATTGAATGAGAAGGTGTGTCCAAACTTTTGGCCTGTACTGTATACATAATAAAAATTACTATTTGCAGTTTGGAATCACATTGAGCTGAATTCAACAAATTTTATTCATTTATCAATTACATTTTACTCAGTTTTGTTTGAATAAAATCAGCTGCGGATCATTAAGATGAATTTAATTATATTTTATCGGGAAAGTCAAAGATACAGAAAATTAATACATTTTACTCATTGGGAGGTCTTTGGATTTAATCAACTAACACTTCCGCTCTAGCTATTTTCAGCCACGTGGACATCGTCCTCACATATACTGCCATTTTCCCAAAGGTAAGACTTGTTTAATTATTGTAAGTTGTAAACATTTTACAACGAGTTGCTGTAACAGTTAGCAGTTGAACATTGTTTTGCATTTCTGCAAGTTACCCAACAGTCCAACTTTACTGGCTGAAAGTGAAAATAAAGGTATGTTAGCCTAACTTAACGTTACAGTGATTCTGCCTAATGTTTAGACTAAAAGCGTGGCAATAAATGACTGAAAAAGTAGTCTGTTAAATATCACAATTTCATGTGACTTTTCCAAGTATAATGTTATAGATAATGGCCTTTAAGATACCAGCTAACGTATTCTACTTTTGCCAATTTTCCTGGCATCGGCCTGTGCCTCACCCCTCCTCTGCCGTAACAAGCTAAATTAGCTAACTTTAGTCTGTTACTGTGTTTTGTGGACGCTCTGGAGGGTGTGCTAATCCCAAGTTCACAGAGGCTCCATGTTAAGTAATGTTAGCCACGCAGTTTCATGTCTCAATTTACGGTAACATACAATGAGGCACAACAGCAGATGGCATAAACATTGTCATATTTTCTCTGTCGGAGTATACCTTCAAACCGGTTTCAGCACGTGCTGAGAGATTACACCGGCGAGCTTTCTTCTTCTTCAGTTGATTTTTTAACGGCGGATGCAGACTAACTTAGCGCACTACCGCCACCCTCCAGATAAATTGTGCGTGATCATCACTATGGCTTACATCCTTGAGAATACTGTAGCCTGCCAGCTACAAAAAACAGACAAACAAGCAAACAAAAAAACAACAACTATATTCTGTCAATGAGTCCAGTGTTCTTTAAAAATTCAAGCATATACTTTATTACTCTATGATCGGAGCCCATAGACAAAAGATCTCTAAGGATAAAACTTTCCCCACTGCCCTCTATTTTCCTTTTCATAAAAACCCTTTCTCTATTAAATTTCCTACATATCATAAAGACATGTTTCACTGTTTCTGGCACATTACAAATCTCGCAATTTCCTGAATTATGTTTTCCTATTAACTGTAATGTTTTGTTTAGTCTGGTATGCCCTAGTCTCATTCTTGTAGAAATTCCCTCTTCTTTTCGACACCTTAATACTAAACGACCCTGACCAACCTCAGGATTTACAATGTAAAAATCCCTCCCTTTATCTTCCCTGTCCTATTTATCTTGCCACAACTTTTTAACATGTTATTTAATCATTGACTTAGCCTCTGATTTTGATATTTTACACTGAATAGATATATTTGTCGCTTTCAAAGCCTGTTTAGCAAACTTGTCTGCCAACTCATTACCAACCATACCTACATGAGCCGGAACCCAAACAAACTTTACATGCTGCCCCCCATTTTGAATACTATGCAGCAACGACACCGGCAAGCTGCGTCTGAGGTCAGTATATTAGAGCATGGTGCGGACTTTGCGCTGCCAGAGAGAGGCTTCTTCCGTCTGTTTGCAACAACAGATTTAACACTATTATGTTAGCAGGTCATGCTCAGTATATCCAAATTCTGTCAACAACGTGTCTCCACATAACAGAGTAAATCCCTTATTTAGGCGATGGACCTTCTTGTAGAATAATAAGACCAAAATAAATACCAGAAAGACAGACCGTATTCACACGAAAAAAAGGATCATAATACCTTTTATAAATGATTTGCCTGATAATTTTTCAACCACTTATAGGTGGAAGAAATTTTCTTTGTCAGGTTCACGCTTCATTCTTATTTGCAAAATTGCAATTAATAATTACTGTTGCAAACCACATTTTTTAATGATTTGCCATATTTTATGAAAGTAAATGTCCTGTAAGTGTGTCTGACTAGTTTGACTGTGTGTAAGAGGCTCTGGGTTATTTTAATGCAGTTCTGTACTTACAGTAAGTATAGTTAATTATATAGGTAGATGTTATCTACTCTTTACCTGAGAAAGATCACCTGTGGTTGAAACAATTGTGGTACTATGAATGCACATAAAGTACAAGACAGAGGTGTGCCACCTTTTCTAGTATGCCAGGTTCAGCTCCTTGTGGTTACACATTATCACTTTGTTGCTTGTGTGTTTTGTATGTTCCTGACAGAAATGTGCATGATAATTTTCCAAACCTGTTACCTCAGTGACAATGATTTTCGTCATCTGTGGACAAACAAGTGTAAACTGTTGGTGTTTGTTTAGTTACTCCTTATATGTTAGGTAAGTGTAAACTACAAACTTTTCCAAATGGATTTAAGCTCATTTGAATTTCTTTCCAGGTGCATGAAGAGTCTGACTGCAATTTGTCAACAGGTATGTCTTTGACTTGTATGCAAAACACAAAATGCTGTGATACCACATTTCACATAGAGTACATGTTATAAAGGTTTATACACTGTTTCTTTTGCAATACAATATTTGATTATTACTATATCTTGTATCAACGTTTGCTGGTTAAAAAGCAGATTTGCTGCAGTTTTGATTTTCAATGATCAAAACCTGTAGTTCTAACTTAAATTTGAAATTTAAACAGCAGAAAATATAGAAATACTGATAACACAGGCTATTTCTCATAGACATACAGTTAAGTGATGATAACACATTGTTTGTACATAGTTTTTCACACCCTAGTTATCATTTACGGGAATTGTATTATGTTGACACTAATTAAGCAAATTTTCTTTAAAATAGTTTATTGCAAAACTTAGATGTCAGACAAAAACTAAATTTTAACATATGTACACAACATCAACAAACACTAAAAAAAATAATACTGAAATCAAAGGTGCCCAATCTCTTACATGTCATGATACATTATTTCATTATTAGACCTATTAGTGATGTAGGCTACTCGTTATACAGTAAGTTAATAAGACCTTTTTATTTCTTACTACCTTAGGTTTTGTCCGATGGGATGGCAGTGTAAGATCTGCAAGTCTTTGTCTGACAAAAAGGGGGATCTACTAAAGCATTACAGACTACAACACGCAACATCTGGTCGTGGGCAATCCCAGCCATGTCTATATGACAGTTGTCCTTGCACATTTAAAACTCAGAGTGCCCTTCTCACACATTTGTCCAGGTACCATGCAGCTGAACAAAGTCTACAGCCAGGAATAATCTCTGCTTTTAAGTGTATAGTTTGCAACGCTTATGTTTCTACAGAGAAGGACTACTTTCAGCATATTGTAAATCATCTGAAGTGCCACGAAACAGTCTTTTGTGTATTTGAAGGATGCGACTTTCGGACAAATGTATACAACACATATCTGAAACACAAAAGCAGAAGACACAAATCTTATTCTTTGAGTGATTTTAAGCAAGATGTGTATTAGAGTCACCATAACCAGACTTTTGACCATTCTGATGTACCAGAGGCCAGTGACCATGAGGGCAGTAGTTTAAATTGTGATCAGGAGAGTGCATCTTGCTTAGTTCTTCAAAGAATTGCCTTATTTCTGCTGAAGCTAGAAAGCATCTATAATGCCTCAGGTAAGTGCATTGATGCATTGGTTGAAGACCTTCAGTTCATTTCATCTTCAGCATCTGTTGCAGCTGTTAGAAACATACTTAATTCAGCATTGAAGTTTAATAACTGCATTGTTGACCAGGCCATCCTAACTGACTTAGCAGAACAAATTCCATCCCATTAGTACAGCACTTGGAGCAGGTGGTCCACTTGGTTCGGCTTTTAAGAGAAGAAAGTATTTTAAGTTGCATTTTCAGTGTGTCGATCCTGTTGAATATATTCTTGATTCACAAAAGAACAAGACATTTCAATATGTTCCTATTCTAGAGACTCTGCAGGAAGTTTTGAAGAATGAAGACATTGTTGAGGGAATCTTATCCAAACATTCAAACAGCACTGGATATATTAAATCAATTTTTGATGGCAAATGTTTCAAGAAAAATGACTTCTATGCTGGAGAAGAAACAAGACTCTCTATAATCCTTTATGTTGACGACTTTCAGGTGTGTAACCCGCTTGGAACTTTGAGAAAAAAACACAAAATAACAGCCGTTTATTGGGTTTTGGCAAATGGGTTGTCCAAGTTGCAATCTGCATTATCGTCAATTCAGCTAGCTTTACTTTGCAAAGCTGTTGATGTCAAGCAGTTTGAATACAAAGCAGTTTTGAAACCACTCTTGAAAGATCTTGCCACTCTAGAACAGAAAGGGATTTTCATTTCTAGTGTTGGACAGAATGTTAAAGGCACTGTACACTGTGTTGTAGCTGATAATCTCGGTGCACATTCAATCGGTGGACTAGTTGAAAGTTTCACAGGGCCATACATCTGTAAATTTTGTCTTGGACATTCTTCAGAGTACCAGACACACAAAGTGCAGACTGGAGTGTTTCCACCTCGGACAAAGAAGGACCATAGTTTGCATGTGCAAACTGTGAGAGAAAATCCAAATTTAACCCATTGCTTTGGCGTAAAGCGGTCATGTCCATTGACTGATAAATTGAATAATTTTCACTTTGTCTCTGGGTACCCACCAGATGTGCTACATGACCTTTTTGAAGGCATAGTCCCAAGAGAATTAGCATTGTTTCCAGATTTTTACCAAGAAGAAGTACTGTAATTTGACTGTACTCAATGAGTTAATCACACATTTTCCCTATAAGGGCTCGGACAAAGCCAACAGCCCTAAAGAAATCCCTCAAAACTACATTAATCGCAAAACTATAGGTGGAAATGCCCATGAAAATTGGGCCCTTATACAGTTGTTGCCACTCATTGTTGGATCGCGGATACCCGAGGATGATCCTGCCTGGCAGGTTCTTCTGACTTTAAAAGACATTGTTGAATTGGTGGTTGCCCTTGTTCACACAGCTGAAACTATTGCATACCTTGACTTTAAAATATCTGAACATCGTGACAGATTCTTAGCTGTTTTTCCTGAAGAGACACTGACACCCAAACACCATTTTTTGGAACACTATCCTGGATTAATTGAAGAATATGGGCCTCTGGTCGGTGTATGGACAATGCGATTTGAAGCAAAACACATCTTTTTTAAGCAGGTTGTGAGGCACACTAAAAACTTAAAAAATGTATTGCTGACCCTTTCTACAAGACATCAAATGATGATGGCATACCACTTGTATACAGACATTGGAAAACAGGCATTGTGTGTAACAAAAATATCTGTCGTGCCTTTAGATGTGCTGCATTCAGACATAAAGGAAGCTTTAAGAAAAACATCACCGCGTCTGTGCACTGTGCAGTTAGCTAACACCGTCAGCTACTATGGAACAAGGTACACTGTTGGGATGATCCTCACCTATGGCTCTACTGGTGGACTACCTGACTTTGCTGAGATTGTTCAGATAGCCATTTTGGACAACTGTATATATTTTATTGTAAAGTTACTTGCTGCCTGGTATGAAGAGCATCTAAGATCTTTTTACCTGGAGGTCACTGGGAAAATGGCTCTTTTGGATCAGCAGAAACTTGGTGACGTCCACCCCTTGGCCGCGTACAGTGTGGGAGGAAAACGCTTGGTTACACTCAAATGTCACATCTGTTGAACATTTTAGGTAATTGGAATAAATTATGTTAATCTTTACATCTTACAATATCTATACTGTAGCCCATTTATCTGGAAGTGCACCATACTAACTAAATTAGTCACAGTAAGAGTTCCAGTTGCTAGCTTTGGTGGTGTATTTCGTTTTATTGGCTAATGCTATAACCTTTATTTGAAGAGCGTTGTCTATTTATTCTGGTGGCACACACCAGGCTCTTAATTACATTATTCATTGTTAAGTCTAGTGTCATGTTTAAGTTTCTGCTTGCTATTGAACTTTTTTCCTTTCACATTCTTGTCATCTGGCAGAGATGGAGGCAAAGCTCAGAGCAATCCTTAATGACAGAGTTGAGAAGTTGGTCCTTCCATCAGGAATCCTACCCACTGTGGAGGAGCTGCAAACTGTTGTGAAGGAGACCTTTGGAATTTCTGATGAGTTCAGTCTTCAGTATTTTGACTCAGAATTTGAAGATTACTTTACTCTTCATACAAGTGACCAAATTAAACACAAAGACACCATAAAGATTGTTCACACTGCCCCAATTATCCTTAACTTGCTCCCACTTGATGAAAGTTTGGGCAGTTCCTTTGATCAACAGTCAACAGACTGTGACTCTGCATCTTATGCAGACTCATCTGCTGGAACGTCTTCTTCACAGGACACCATTATCCTGTCTAGGCGAAATACTACAGAACGATTTCAAGGGTGGCCAAAGCAGTTCCCCATTCCAGGGTTTGCATATGAAACTGAGATATACCTTGAAAGAGCCACTGAAGACTACAAGAAGAATGGAACACTTGTGACTACCTCAAAGATCAAGACAGACATACTTGAGAAGCTGGCTGAAACTATATATACATATACAGCCTATCCATCAAGTGCACAGGTAAGTGATGTTGCTGAGGCACTTGTCAGTAAGTATCCTTGTCTAAGGAACCTGGCTCCTTCTCAGGTTACTATGGATGGCAACAAAGCATCAAATACAAGATGGCAAATTATTGCACCAAACTCCGAGGCTATGGTGTTCCTGAGGTGATGTGTAATGCACTGAAACGCAAGAGCCCAGCAAACCAGAAGTCTGCAAAGAATGTAAAAAAACCTCAAAAGGCAGAGGTAAACTACCTCCCCCCTTACCTGGCAGGACAGGATGAAGAAAGTCAAGAACAAGAGAGGATTCAGTTGCTTACTGAAGTAAGAAAAAGGGACAACAACAAATTGATCAAAGAAAAAATGGCCAAAACATTTGCACACAGAAGAAACGAAATCATCAACCTATCACCCAGCATAGAGGACATCAAAACCAGATGGCCTGCTCTATTTGAGCTCTCTCAAGTGAGTTACAAGCACAGCTAATTTGAAATATTCCTAGTCCACTGTGAAGGACTGCACTGGTGGTTTTGCATATTTAGCTCATAAGTAGAAAATGTGTTATGTTACTGTCAACTATTTTCTAAATCATACTTTCAAGGTCAAATTCTAGAATGATTTAGATTTTGTTGCATTATATAACTGTATAGTTTCTAACAGAAATCATTTTAAATAATCTTTGAGAGTGCATGTGAGAAACTACCAACACTAAAGATCGTAGTATGCTAGCCAAAATATATTAACATGCTGCACAGTCAGATGATTTAACCCAGAATGTACATGAAGGTCATAATATCATCATCAGAATAAGATTGCTTCTTGCTAGAGTTGTAACAACATGTACAATATGTAATATATGTATTATTTGTCTTTCAGATCCAGGATGAGTTTCACAGAATCACAATAGTGCATCTTGAATCAAAGTTCGTGTCTAAGCTGGATGAATACACTCCGAGGCTTCTGAACATCTTCCACTCCAAAGGTGGAACCATGGGCTTGCAGGCCATTCTACTCAAGGTAACCTTAAATGACTATTATGTTTGTATATTATTTTGTAATCAAATTGCTGGAATATTATGCACGTATTACTTAAATCTACAGTAGGTAGTTAGGAGGTTAGCCTGTGATTCTGATAAAGAGAATTAAATAATATCTAACATTTTTAAAAATAGTTTCTATACACTCACATTCAATTATATGTTCATTATTGAGGTCATAGTTGAAAGCGGTGCTATACTGAACGGCATTGTACTGAAGTGTGTTTGTAATTCTTTGTACTGCACATTTACATAAATGTGGGGTTGGAATATTAGTAACACCTCCCAATAGTCCAGTAGAAAGTCTTACAATAGTAATGTAAATGGACTGTTTTTATATAGCGCTTTTCTAATCTTAACAACTACTCAAAGCACTTTTACATAGTACAGGAACCATTCACACACATTCATACACTGTGGCCAAGGATGCCGTACAAGGTGCCACCTGCTCATCAGATAATCATTCACACATATTTACACTCCAATGCACAGCATCGGGGGCAACTCGGGGTTCAGTGTCTTGCTAAAGGACACTTCGACATGGGACTGCAGGGATCGAACCACCAACCTTCCAATTGGCAAGCAACCGCTCTACCACTGAGCCACAGCCGCCCCTAAAAAGCTCAATGCTAAGACATATAAATTATTAACACCTCTCTGACCATGTCAACAAAAACGGAACATTATATCCATCATAAAAGGAGACTATGGCAGAACAATTGTATTGAACTGCATTAAATTGTACAGGTGCACAAATTTAACCCTCATGCCCTCTTCGGTCATTTTTGTACATTTTTCTCAAGTTTTTTTTTTCATTTCGTGATCATTTTTGCTGTGTTACTTCTTATGGCATGAAATTTTGTAGGAATCCTTCTTTTCAGTCAAATTTTTTAAATCCAGTGTTTTTTACTCTTACATGTCTTTTATACTTAAATGATTCATTTTGTACCCTCTGGACACCTTCGAGGCAAAAATGTCCACGCACACAAAAACTGTTATTAAATCATCATATATCAATATTTATTTCTGCTTTTTTTTCATGAATCACTTAAACAACTTCTTACCTAATCAAAACCACCAAACATTCAATCATTTTCAGGATTTTAACCCTTTAAATGCCAGTTTATGTATTTGAAGTATGTCATTTTTTATAAAAAAAAACACACAAAAATATTTTTTTCCCATATAATGAATAATATGTAGATGGGGCTTTGGTGGTGATTAGAGGCTTGGATATGTCAAAGATAAGCAACAAAACTGATTTGATTGCATTAGTATTTTTTATGTAATTCCAGATACTCCCTCTGGACACCTTCGAGGCAAAAATGGCCCCATTGACTTCCATTATAACCACATGTTTTGATCTCACTGCCTTTACAGTATAAAACCATGCATTCTGTAATGTCAGCATTTCATTTGGAAGAAAACTAGTCATATTTGACATTTTTACAGTATTTCACCAGATTCAACCAACATTTGCCCTTGTAGGCCGATGCATGAAATTATAGTTATATTATGGAGCTGTGTGTGTGTGTGTGTGTGTGTGTGTGTGTGTGTGTGTGTGTGTGTGTGTGTGCCTTGCGCCTGCGTGCGTGTGTGTGTGTATGTGTGTGTGTGTATATGTGTGTGTGTGTATGTGTGTCTGTGTGTGTGTGTGTGGGTGTATATGTATGTTTTGTGTGTCTGTGGGTGTGTGGGTGGGTGGGTGTGTGTGTGTGTGTGTGTGGGTTGGGTGTGTGTGTGTGTGTGTGTGTGTGCGTGTATGTATGCGTGTGTGTGTGTATGTGTATGCGTGTGTGTGTGTGTGTGTGTGTGTGTGTGTGTGTGTGTGTGTGTGTGTGTGTGTGTGTGTTGTGCATGCATGCATGTCTGTGTAGAGTTTGTGTAAATCTGGGTGAAAAAAGGGCTTCTTTTGAAGGATGCATTTCATGTGTCTTTGAAGACGTGCTTGACTAAAAACATTGTTTCCTGCATTTGTTGTAAACAAAAACAACTATTAGTGTGTTTATGCACCTGGCTCTAGAGAAGGAGAAAGACCTGGAGCAAAGAGAAGGAGCCTTTATCTTCCAGCCAACTGCAGGACTCATCTGAAGATGACACAAGTTTCTGGAGTCTGACAAAATGGTCACTGGTGTCCTCCAACTCTGTGAGTGCCTCTAACCCTTCCTCTGAAAGTGGAGAGGACACTGAAGATCCTGTCCATCCTAACATTGAATGGACAGTGAAGAATTGGCAAGTCTGGTCTCCATCTAATACTGAGACGCTGCGCAACATTCAAGCACCGACCGGCATGATGTCAGAGCCCACGAGATATGCCATATCAAGAATCCATGATGTGGCATCCTCTTTCGACCTTTTCTTCACTCTTGACTTGATCCAGCTGATTCAGGAAATGACAAACCTACACGGGAGGTGTTCAATCTCAGGATGGAGTGATGTGGATGCTCAAGAGATTTTAACATACATGGGACTTCACACTTGGCTGGTGTGTACCGGTCCAAAGGGGAATCCACCGAGCCTGTGGGATGTCCATAGTGGGAGACCAGTCTTCAGGGCCACCATGTCCCACAAACCATTTGAAATGATAAGCGCCAGTTTACAGCACATGCAGGAGACAATGTTTTTATTCAAGCACGTCTCCAAAGACACATGAAATGCATCCTTCAAAAGATGCCTTTTTTCAGCCCTAAAGTGATCATTGCTTGCTTACAGGTTTACGCAAACTCTCACACACACACATACACATATACACACACACACACACACACACAAACACACATACACACACACGAACACAAACACACACACACACACACACACACACACACACACACACACACACACACACAGCTCCATAATATAACTATAATTTCATGCATCGGCCTACAAGGGCAAAATGGTTAAATCTGGTGAAATACTGTAAAAATGTCAAATATGACTAGTTTTCTTCCAAATGAAATGCTGACATTACAGAATGCATGGTTTTATACTGTAAAGGCAGTGAGATCAAAACATGTGGTTATAATGGAAGTCAATGGGGCCATTTTTGCCCTCGAAGGTGTCCAAAGGGAGTATCTGGAATTACATAAAAAATACTAATGCAATCAAATCAGTTTTGTTGCTTATCTTTGACATATCCAAGCCTCTAATCCCCACCAAAGCCCCTTTCCCTATTATTTATTTTATGGAAAATAATTAATGTTTTGTTGGGTTTTTCATAAATAATTGTTACTTCAAAGATTTAAAACTGGCATTTAAAGGGTTAAAATCCAGAAAATTATTAAATTTTTGGTAGTTTTGAGCAATTTACAAGTTGTTTAGGTGATTTATGAAAAAAAAGCAGAAATAATATTGATATATGATGATTTAATATCAGTTTTTTGGACATGTACATTTTTTCCTCGAAGGTGTCCAAAGGGAGTATCTGGAACTATGTAAAAAATACTAATGCAATCAAATTAATTTTGTTGCTTATCTTTGACACATATCAAGCCTCTAATCACCACCAAAGCCCCATCTAGATATTATTCATTATATGGAAAAAAATCATTTTTGTGTTTTTTGTAATAAAAAATGAAATACTTCAAATACATAAACTGGCATTTAAAGGGTTAAAATCCTGAAAATGATTGAATGTTTGGTAGTTTTGATTAGGTTAGAAGTTGTTTAAGTGATTTATGGAAAAAAAGCAGAAAAAAATATTGATATATGATGATTTAATAACAGTTTTTGTGTGCGTGGACATTTTTGCCTCGAAGGTGTCGAGAGTAAGTTTTTTTAAGGAGGGCATGAGGGTTAAAGTGACCACTGAATATACACTATCGCTCACAACCAATGAATGGCACATGTTTGAGACTTGCAAAGTAGTGCTTTGACATGACTGATTCTGTTCCACGTTGTTGATTGGACACCAAAACCCTATATATATATATATATATATATATATATATATATATATATATATATACACATATATCTGTGTACTTATTGCTTAAAGGAATACATTGAGGAACGGCTAGTCTGGCTCCGTCCAAAGGTTACAAAATTTGCCTACCAGCACACAGCTCCCACTCTCACTAAAGCTCACAAATTGACATGTTATGTCTTGTTTGTTTAAATCCATACAAAACACAGGGTGTAAAAATGTTGTGGTTTCATGGGAGTTTATATGCACTGTTAGTTTGCTGGGACCAAAACCTTTGTTTCACTGGATTGGTCCCTAAGACATTTTGTTAAGCAGTAATGTAAGCCACCTGGTGTTAAAAGCTGCAGCTTTAACAGGGCTCAAGACTAACGGCGTCCTGTTGTCCTGGGGACGATAGAAAATGTGTTTGGGATGAAGAGAAGTATTCTGTAGGACGCCTCTAGGACGAAAGGGATCGTGTGTGTGCTTATTTATTACTATCACTTAGCAAAAACTTTAGCAAATGACAAACTGAACCGACTGAGCGCTGACTACAACGGAGGCCGTCTTCTCACGCTGTTACTACAGTCAGGCCGGACTCACACAGGAGGCTGGCTGCTCACCTGTTCCCGCAGTACAGGTCCATTGATCCAAGAATCATCTCCACCCAGCTAATGCAACTTGGCATACGCCGTAATCGTAAAGTAACCCACACGTGCTGAGACGCAGCCAGCAGACTCGCTGGTAGAGTTTTGCATTATAAATATATAAAACCTGAAGCACAATCTGGCTCTGTTTGGGACTGTCAGCTGCACTTTATGGGAGCTGCAGAAGTTAACGTGAGGATTTGTGCCGAGATTTCTGCCTGACCACAAGTGTTGGTTTCGGTTTGTACCTCCAATGAAGTGCACTTGTCTCATTCAGTACAGTCTGAAGGGGAGCACAGCTGAGTATAGGTCAGGTAGACTTATTATAAAATATTATGAATTCTCATTAAATAATGATGTTAGTCTCATAATATTATGATTTTCCTCTGGACATGTCAGAGAACACAGATATGTGGGAGAGATTCTGAATGTGCAGAAAGTTATGAACCTGAGCAAAAAACCTGCGGAAACAAAGTCCAGGAGTTTATAACTTATTTTATTAAGTTATAAACTTATTTATTGAAAATAAATAATTTCTCATCAAGGTAAAAAGGTGCCCCAACAGATAACTTTTCAGTCTTGTTTATAAATCTTTTTGTTTGTATCAAGAAACATAAATATTAATTTTATCAATTTATAATAATTTATTATGTCACTAACAACTATAGAGGATAATAAAGTAAAGAAATAACATTTTGATTTTGGGACGCTTTACATTAACGTCAGGACGGTTAAAACTGTTTTTCAGGACAGTTCAGGGACGGAGGTGAAAAAAGTCTGGAGCCCTGTTAAAGAAGTTTTATGTCATTAAATGATTTGTACACCATGAACATGAATTATGTTTATGTTTGCAATTTCAGGCTCCAAGCAACCATAGCATCAGCATGACCAGAGATGTTGTCATTCGGTGTTTGATGGTGTACCTTGGGGAAGCCACAGATCAACTCTTAAAGGAGTATGATGTAAGTTCAAGAACATGTTAAAATATAAAGAAGGTAATCTGTCTCATCTCTAGGGCTGGGTATCGACAGCCAAATTGCTTCGATACTGTATTGAAAAGTGCATGGTCAATCGGTACCAAATTTGATACATAAGGAGTAAATCTCATCAGTGTCAGTGAGCCAATATGCATGCAGCATGCTTGTACCTAGATTTAATAATGCAGCTGATTGGCTGGCTAAGGTTAATTTAACATCATAGACATGCACCAGGAAAAAGACTACAGTATAATACTCCCAGAAACGAGGCGCACTAGGTGACCAGCCTGTGTTAATGAATGTAGAATAACAGGTGTGCAACGGATCACAAAGTGCACAGACAAGTGCCGGGAAGAAATTAATTTCTGTAGCGATGAAGAAAAGGGAACCTTGCAGAATGACAATTAACTCACTGTCAAAACTGTGACATGGTTACCCACTCACTGTGAAGGAACTGCAAACTGTTACTGAAGGAGACCTTTTGGAATTTCTGATATGTTCAGTCTTTAATATTTGGACTTGAAATTTGAAGATTAGTTTACTCTTCATAAAAGTGACCAAATTAAACATAAAGACACCATAAAGATTGTTCATGCTGCCCTGATTGTTCTCAACTTGCTTCCACTTAATTAAAGTTTGGGCATTTTCTTTTTTACAACTGTTTAAGGTCCCATGACATGGTGCTCTTTGGATGCTTTTTCATAGACCTTAGTGGTCAAAAAATGTTTGGCTATATAACTTATCATTTTGTATGTTATTACTAAATCCAACACATTTTAAGTGTTGCTTTTATGAACAGGTACTCATTTGTTTTGTTTAAATTTAGTTAATTTATTCAATACTTTTTAATCAAAGTTGTAGAACTTAAAATCTATTCAATTTTTTTACGTGTCACTTTGTTGCCATACATTTTTTAAGTAACCATTGGTCACATTTTTTACGGTGTGGTATTAATTTTTTTATTTTAATATTATTTCGGTCTTTTTTTTGTGGGTGTATTTTGTCACTTTTGGAGCAAGGCTGGCAGGTTCTATATATTATAGTCTTACGCTAAGATTGGCTAAGTCTGTTTTTCCTCTTTACGGATCGCAATAGATTATATTGATCAGTTTGATCTCAATGGGGTTTATGGAAATCAACTGTAGTTTAGTCAATTTAAAGGTCCAATGACATGGTGCTCTTTGGATGCTTTTATATAGGCCTTAGTGGTCCCCTAATACTGTATCTGAAGTCTCTATCCCGAAATTCAGCCTTGGTGCAGAATTACAGCCACTAGAGCCAGTCCCACAATGAGCTTTCCTTAGGATGTGCCATTTCTTTGTCTGTAGCTATTGAGGAGGAGAGAGGACGGGGCAAGGTGGAGAGTGGGGGTGTGGCCTTGACCAACTGCCACTTTGCTCATTTGAAAGCCATGATGTCTCTCTCTCATGGGTTGGCCAAATTCTCTGGGCGGGCAAAGCAGAGAAAGGGGAGGTAACCTCGCTTGTTATGACCTCATAACAAGCAAGATTCCAGAATGGCTCATCTGAGCTTTCATTTTCTCAAAGGCAGAGCAGGATACCCAGGGCTCGGTTTACACCTATCACCATTTCAAGCCAATTGGGGACCATAGGCAGGCTGGGGGAACTCATATTAATGTTAAAAAACCTCATAAAGTGAAATTTTCATGCCATGGGACCTTTAATATAGTTAGTCAAATATGGAGCCAATAGTAATTAAAATAAACAGCGTCAAATTTCCATCCACTAAAAGTGCCGCCTTTGCCACTGACAGGCTCAGACTGTTATAAGTGTCTGACAACACCATGGCAAGGAACCCATAGAGAGATAGACCTTTTTTGGTGAAGAGTGAGATTCTTTTAGTTTAACCAAAAAACACTCTGAAATCGCCAAACTCACCAGACTCCATTTCAGTAAACACCACTTTCAGTGTATAGAGCCAGTATGTGTAATAAGTGAATTAAGGGTTTATTTCAACCAAACCAGATTGTTGTGGAACATTGAAAAGAAAAAAACAAGACCTCTTTTTTCTTTTTTTAAGATCAAATTTGTATTGTTTTTTTTATATTTTTGAACATACAGAACAGATAAACACAATTGAACAAGAACAACAACCCTCTCCCACCCCCCCACCCTCTGTGGTCTCGAGGAAAGATAAACAAATAAACAAAAAACAAAAACAGGAATCGGGAATCACACCTTACCTTGTCACTCTCCTCTACTTCTTGTGATGCTGAGGTCATTAGGACTGATAATTGTGCTGCTGCGTTTTTCCATAGGTCTATAGTAGATGACTTTGTTAATCCTTGCTGTAGAGAGCTCAAGCATAACTATGTCCAGAAAATACGGCAACCACTGTTTTATACAAAGCAAGTGAAAGGAAAATACAAAAGGTTTGTTAGTGTTACGTAAATTGGCAGTGGCCCCCACATAAGCCACATAATATTGTCGAAAGCTCAAGCAGCAAGCAAGCACGTGGACTTTCAGTTGAGAATGTCAAGAACTTTGTGTCAAGATTAAGTCGCTGAATTGATTTTACTTGGCAACGAGTCCATCAAATGTATTCACTTTGCATTCCAGGGCAGTAATATAAGTTTTACATTATGACCTGTAGGTTGCAGAAATGGATTTCTTGGAGGACCAGCAACTTTTTGGAAGTGCTGTTGTTTTTCCAGACAGAAAAATCAGAAAGCATCACATGGAGCAAGGTCTGTTTTCAGATGGAAGACAGCAACCCTAACATTTCTTGCATCATATCAGATTTCCATCTCTGAAAAATAATGTTTTCCTTCTTCTCCAAAGCAACTGTGTTTCTCCCCTTCAATTATTGCCCTTCCTTCTTCCTCCCTGAAGCACATCCTTTCTGTCACCTTATACTTCTAACTGCCTCAGTCTCACACTCTGTTTTGCCTGTTCTTTTCAAAGTCGTCTCACTAGTGTGTTCAGATAGCAGTACGGCAACATGGCATCCTTTTTGTCTAGCACTTTTTTTTGTCTCACACTTTGAAAGATGTTCTTCCCTAATATTTACAGAGGCAAGGGGGAGAGACAAACTTTTTCCTGGTGGAGGATGTGAACTGAAATGGCATTCAAAAGAAATTTGTTAACTCTTTAACATTTTGCTTTACCAAATTACAGGCTAGGATACACAACACAGCCCAACTGCTGAAATGCTCAAATCCAAACCGTCCACTGATCTGAAAACCCCAACAATAGTTGTACAACCCTGTACTTTAACTCAGTGTGTCACTGCTCTCCCCTGCTGCCATTTCATAGTGACCATTTTGTGTTCGCTCCCTGCTAACATAAGCTTTCATTTAGTTGAGAATGCAGAAATTGTGTCAGCAAAAACGAATAAAAAAAAACGGTTAAATTCAGCCAGCCTCTGAGTAAAGCAGACAAATGTGTGAGGTTTAAAATGGTGGTCAAAGAAAGAGAAGAAAGAGAGAGAGTGGGATGCAGAGTAGGATAAGTAAAGAAACAACAGGCATGAAGATGGGAGTTGAGAGGTACAGCAAGAAAACAAAACTGAATAATAAAGTAACACAGTGCAAGAGAGGCTCAATAAAAAAAACATGTCACTGCTGCAATTTAGCCAATTTATGGCGCAAGCTGCTGGTGCTTGGGCACTAGACAAATCTCTCATTGTGATTAATTTGGTGCACAGGGTGCATTTAATTTCAGTGCTTTGTTTAGATTGGGCCTAATTTATTTCCTCCACTGTTCCAGTGTTGTCCTTTTGGCCTCAGGTCCAAATGGCACAGTGAAAAATAACCAGGAAAATAACACTGTGTCATGGTGGCAGAAAAGAGCTAGAAATAAAGAAAGAGAGCGATGATGACATGCAGCAAAGGTCCCAGACCTTTAGCAGGGAGGTTGGCATTGCATGGCCAGTACTATACCCCTGGGCCAACAGGATTCCACAAAACAGCGTTTTATTTTTAAGAGAATGTATTATTGCTACTGTTGCTAAATGACGACATCATCCTTATAGATTAATGCACCCGGCAGCTTGTAATATACACATCAAGAACTGCACCTCCTCCGTTGCTCCTCTTTCACAAGGCGTCCCCCAAGGTTCGGTGCTTCCTCTGCTACGCCGATGATATCCAAATCTACATTTCTACCAAATCCATCACCACAGCTACATCCTCCACCCTGACCAACTGCCTTACTGATATTCAAACCTGGATGCAAACAAATTCCCTCCAATGCAATTACAATAAATCTGACTTGATCATCATCAGCCTGAAATCCCTCACAAAGAACACCCATAACTTCAAACTCACTGTCAACAACTCCACCCTGTCTCCATCCCCACACATATGTAACCTTCATCTTTGTCATCTTCAACAGCAACCTCACTTTTGAAAACCACATCAACCAAATAACCAGAACTGCCTTCTTTCACCTCAAAAACATTGCCCGTCTCCGCCCATCACTCACCTTCTCTGCTGCCAAAACTTTGATTCACGCCTTCATCACTTCCAGAATTGACTACTGCAAAAGAATCATTGGTTCATCTGCAAAAGCCTTAAATAAACTCCAATACATCCAAATCTCTGCTGCCCGTCTCCTCACACACACCCGTTCCCGTGATCACATCACTCCCGTCCTTCAGAACATCCACTGCCTCCCTGTTTCCCAATGCATCCAGTTTAAAGTTATCCTCCTCACCCACTAAGCCCTCCATAACCAGGCTCAGAAGCAGAGCGTCTTGCTGCCGAACTCACAGATTATATTGTCTCTACTTTGTACTTACGTGTTTATTAAGATAGTATCTACCTTCCACTCCAGGCACTCCTACAGTTAAACTCCATTCCTTTTCTTTTCTGGCGTCATCTTTATAAAAATGTGTGTCATCTGACATAATATATAATAGAATATAACATCTGTGATGTCTATTATGTTTTTCCACCTCCAAGATGAATCTCTCGTCATCTATGGTGTTGTAGAGGACACATACAATTTTGGGGGGTGTCTTTTGTTAAATTGGCTGGATACTCTCGCAGTTTCACTTCCTGCACGGCTGACCGAACAGCCCGCGGCTTGCGTGAAAATAGACCTGGTGTGTATCTTTAGCGGAGCAGATAGCCGTTTCACGCACACTTCTGGGACGCGCCTTGGCACGGCTGGTAGAAAATCAAGCATTGACTTGGATGGCTGTGATTGCTCTCAGGGGCCATGACGCATCCGCATTGCAGCGCAGATGCATCCAGTGGAAAGTAGGGGTTAGCATCATCTGCAGCTCCTCTGAAAGCTTGGTTTAGGTTCCTCCTCCCCCTTGCGCATCCCCCCTCCAGCCAAGCCCACTCTGTTGTGATTGGTCATCTTCCGAAAGACCTCCAAAGGGACTGCTCGAAGCGTGCAGCCCATATACTAAAGATAGCCCATTTCAGGCATTTGATTTTATTTGATTTATTTAATTGTAAGAGAGTGCCTTACACATGATAAAAGGACATCAAATACAATTGAGGATAAAAACACAATAAAGTCCAAGACTTATTTCCATTGTGTTCCTCAACAAACATCAGGACAAGACAAGATACTCAATGACATAACATAAAAACATTTTTTTTAAATATATAAAAATAGTAACTTGCCATTTTATCTATTCCGCAACCCTCACATTACATGTCATTTAGCTGACACTTTTATCCAAAGCAACTTACAATTGCTATATATCAGAGGTCGCACGCCTCTGGAGTATCTAGGGGTTAAGTGTCTTGCTCAGGGACACATTGGTTGATGTATCGCAGTGGGAATCAAACCCGGATCACCCACACCATAGGCATGTGTCATATCCACTGCGCCATCACCACCCATCAGACCTTGATGCTCTTTTTAAAAGAGTTCAGGCTGGAAATGACTTTAATATGATGATCTAACTTGTTCCACTGAACTGCCCCCATATAGGCAAAGGTTCCTTTCCCTAACACTGTCTTAAATGTATAAGGATAATAATAATATTGTGTGTGTCCTGTCCTTTACCTTAGTTATAAGACACGACAAAAAAATTGGGACACTACCAAACAATATTTTCTGAATCATGGTCAGTCTTAACATAGTAACACGAGACTCCACAGGGAGCCAGTTGAGCTCAACAAATTGTGACCTACGTAGGTGAGACCTATGGCCCAAATTCAGAATTACTCTTATTAATTTATTCTGTGCTGTTTGCAGCCTCCCTTTGAGTCTATTTGTTAGGCTTTCAAACCAGGAGGTACATGCAAATTCAAAGTGATTTAAAATTAAGGCATTAGCTAAGATGATCATTGTTGACCGTTCTAAAAATTTAGAATTTCTGGCTAAAAACTTTGTGAGCCCCGTGACTTTACTCAAAACCTTATTGGCCATATTCCTGCCATCCAAGTTGTTTTCTAGGATGCAACCCAGGTATTTTACTGACGTTTTTGCACTGACCACAACACTATCCAAAATGACCCTAAATTCCGAGCATCTGTTCAATCTGTATTTTGAACCGAACAAGATGGCCTCTGTCTTACGAAAATGTAATGACACCATACTGTCAACCAGCCAGTTGTTTACAGAAGATAGCTCCGAGCTCAGGGAACTCTCTAGTTTGGAATGTTGTTTATGAGACATTAAAAGTGCTGAGTCATCAGCGTACAAAAATAGTTCACATGAACAGGAGTCTGCCATATCATTAATGTATGTTAAAAATAAGGATGGCCCGAGGATACTTCCTTGTTTAACGCCACATTCAACTACACTAGGGTCAGACAGTACTCCCCCTAAAACCACCAATTGTTCCCTCCCTGATAGGTAAGACCTAAACCACCTACAGGTGGAGCTGTCTGCCCCCAAGGCCTCCAGTTTGGCAATCAGTCTGTCATGATTGACCATATCAAATGCTTTTTGAAGATCCAATAACACCATTCCGCAGAGATTTCCTTTATCTACTTCCCTGCGTATGGTGTCTGTTAAATACAATAGGCATGATTCAGTGGAATGTGACTTCCTAAATCCGGATTGGAATTTAAACATGAAGCTGTTTTTATTCATGTATTCATTAAATTGCTCATTAACCAACTTTTCAAAATGTTTTGAGACTGTGCACAAAATAGATACTGGTTTGTAGTTACCAGGATCATGGCTGTTTCCCTTTTTAAAAAGGGGAACTACCTTGGCCCTCTTGAGGTCATTTGGAAAAACACCCGATTCAACAGACAGGTTAAAAATATGGGAGATGCAAGGGGCTATTTGGGCAGCAGCATCTCGTAAAAACCGAGGGGATATTCCATCTAGGCAAGGGCCCTTATAGCAGTCTAGCTGTAAGAGCTTTTTTTCCATCTCCCCTACCTCAACATTCCGTAAGGAAAATGAATTGGGCAGTGCTCCAAGTTTATTATAGAAAAATTTCACCCTATGTTAAATAACCCAGAGGAAGGATGAAGATTTGAAACCAGCTTTTCTGCTATAGCAGTAAAATAAATATTAAAATGACTAGCAACCTCTTTCTTATTAAAATTAAGGGAGCCCTTAATTTTTAGTCCGGTGTTTCCTGGATTCTTGGCATTTGTCTTAGCGGCCCCCAATTCTTTTAAGGTCTTCCACAACTTTTTTGGGTTATCCTTATTATTCAATGGTATGAAACGTTACACACTTCCTGTGTCCTAAATGGGCGTGGCCTCTTTTGAAAGTGTAGTAAACGTTGTGAGGATGGATAAAAAGTTTCCATAATTAATATTTTCTTTTGCTAACATTAGATATTTACACAGCTAAAAGACATATTTAGCATCAGGGAGATTAGTTTTGTTAGAGCTTTTACGAACGTTAGTCGACGTAAAAGGTCTCAAACAAAGTTAATTATCTCCTGATGTGTCCATCTGAAAAATGCCATTTTGTGTCAGAATGTTCTGGAGATATGTGGTTTGTGAAAAATGGCTCCAATATTTATTTTGGTGACTCTGGGGCGAAAAAATCTGTCATAATCTGTGTTCACGTTCACTTCTCCCGTTGGAATCAATACACTCAGGACCTGCCGCTAGTCTCCTAAAGAGGCGTGGCAGTTGCAGAGCCCATGTGACACAGATACAGGAAACTACTCTGAGTTGGGGCATCTCGGCTCTAAACCATCTCTGGTGCAGCAGCATGACCATGTAGGGAAGTCTGTTTCATTGACGTAGACAAATACAGGAAATTCATAAGACCCAATGAGATCCGAGCATTCAGAGCTGGGCCAAGATGCCTGCATGGCAGGGCAGGTGAGAACGCCTGTGTACACTTTCAATCGAACTCCGTAGCGGTTCGTTTGGGGTGAGAACATGATCCGACCTCGAACCGCACCAACTGTGCACTCCGCAAGTGTAGTCTGTGTGCTTTGCAATCTGCGACGCGGCAGAACATGCAAACTGTAGCAGCTTGCAATGTTTCTCTCACAGAAATAGATAGCAGTTGCTGCTAAAGTTCGAGACGGACACTGGCAGAACACAGCGAAGTCTCAGTGAGCAGAGCAGACGTAGTAACGTTGCTCGTGAAACAATGTCTGATAATTTAGATGAATGAGTTGGTTTGACCATGGAGATGAGAGAAAGATGCACTTAGTCCAGAACACAGTACCTTTTTACCTGACACATCTGACCAATAAGCGGTGTGAGTGTTCTTGCGTGGTTTGTAATGACACATTTTGGTATGCTTGGATTTTTCCAGGTGTGAGATGAAACCAAACCATGGGGAAATCACTCCAAGTTTACAAACACATAACCTGATTCGGACCAGAGAACACACTATAGGTGTGAAAACACCCTAAACCCTGACCTGCGATTTTGCCAGAGCTAGATGGAGATTGTACTGAAATAGGAAACGCCTGTTTGAATTCGTCCATTGCACAGGCTTGAACAGGAGTGCCACCAGGATCCACCCAGCACACACTTATCTTACAGGTTGGCCAACCATCTGGCACAGAGTCAACAGTCTGCAGGATTTAATTTCAACCACAGACTCCACCGACTGATTAGCGCTTCCTAAATAAGACATGAAGAACTTCTTCTTCATGGTACACGGTTGGGCTCTGGTTTCAAAGTTGCTGTTATTTTAGTATTTTTGTCTGCAGACTCAGGAAAATTATGTACTTTCTTAAAAAGAAACCCAACTATGAAGACTTGTAGGTCTTAGCCTATTAGATTAACATTGGCATCAGGTTGATAAATGTGATATATCTTATATGTCTCAGTTTTATAAAATTCCAAAAAAAAAAAAAAAAACTTTAACTTGTAGGCCACCATTGGTATTTATGTCACAATACAATCTTGCTAGTGACGTCACATGGTTACGGTCCCATTCTTTTGACCCTACAGCGAGATAAGAAAGGAGGGAATGTAATTAGTTTACGAGAGACGTGTATGGAACTTTCACACGAAGTCGAAGGCCAGGGTTACCTGCAATAGCAGTCTCGCATGAATTAATCAAATGCAGGTTGCTTCATTAGCCTGCAAATAACACATGGGCAATAGGTAGACAGGATATACTGTAGGCAAGAACAAAAATAGCAACACAAAGGCAGATTAAACCATGTGAAACTGATACAGGGATAACACAGGCTGCAGACACAAATAGACTAATTATTAATGAGGTGCAGCTTAGTAAGACAGGCAGCAGAAGACATGGTCCAGCAAGATAACGAGCCACAGGTGTGCAAGACAAGGAACACAATGAGGACATCTAGGGGGCAGGTAAGGAAAGAATGGAACTGCAAAAAAAAAAAAAGACTTGGGACAGCAATGTGGTAGCCAAGAGAACTACAGTTCTTTCTGGCATATTTCAACCAAATGTAATTCTCATAAATGTTAGAAACAGACAAGGTCTGACAACAGGACTAAGAAACATCAGCTTAAAATGAAAAACCTTCACACAAAATCACATAACCGTCAAGAACCACTACCAGAGCAAATTCAGGAAATCAGTTGACTCACCAAAAATGTTTCTGTCAAACTAAATCTTAAAATATCACCATTATTCCACATTTAAAGGAGCAATATGTCATACTGACAGCTAGCGTTTATAATGGTTACTGCAGTGGCTGGGTTAGCTCAGTTGGTGGAGCGGGCGCACATGTGTGGAGGTTTGCTACTCAATGCAGCGGCTGCGGGTTCGGCTCCGAACTGTGGCCCTTTGCTGCATGTCATTCCCCCTCTCTCTCCCTTTTCATGTCTTCATCTGTCCTGTGGAAATAAAGGCCTAAAATGCCCCAAAAAATAATCAAAAAAATATATATAAAAAATAAATTCCAAATTCCACGGCCATCCTGTGTAGTGCACTTAGCCCAGCAGTGGTGCAGGCAGCTAACCATTGTGACACAAACACCCTACTAGCCACTGAGATAGAATGTGAAACAATCCTAGCTGATAAAGTGGAGGCTGGTATTCGCTTTACCGGGGAAGGATAAGGTAACGTCCCCTCCGACCCGAGTGGAGCACCTCATTGCTAGTATTATTAGCTGACACAACATGTTAACAGTGCTAACATTAGAACCAACCTGAGCATCTGAATGTGTAGTGCTGGAAGAAAAACACTCGGAGGCCATATAAAATGTATGCCAGAAAAATAAGGGGCTTGTTTTCATAGCGAGGGGTGTGCTCATAAGGAGGACAGACCAAGCCAGAGGTGCCTGTGACCCACCTGATCCGTGCACATCGCTCTGTCCCTCTTAGATGGAAGTGACGGCCGCCCTTGACCTGGCAAGAGGGAAGTCGAGAGGATAAGGCAGACTCTGACCTCATCCTCAATGCCGGGAACGCCCTTGTCCCATTCCCAACCTTCCACAGTGGAGTACGCCCCGTACGCCACCGCTGGTAGTTTGGCACTTGGTGGAGAGTCCCACTCCTGCTGAGCGTAATCAAAGATTGGCTCCATTCTGGGCAGCACCACAAGGGGTAGAGAATTGCAACGGATCACAAAACACACTGTTCAGATTGGATCACGCTTTTGGGTCAAAATTATATAAATTTTCAGATTAGCACAAAAAAGGTAGCCTGGGAAAATCCTGACGAACTTCTGGGAAATTTGAGATTTACAACTGAGAAGGGTCTGGTGTCAACCAGGGGACAAAAAAAGGGGATTTAAATGATTTATTAAAAATGTAATATTAACTTATAACAATAACTTATTTCACCAGTAAATTGCTGTTAAATGACAAAAACAGATGAGAAAAGGGTATTTCACAATAACTTTGAATGCACCACGAGGTTTACCGGTTTCAAGTAAACGCACCATTTAGTTTGGTCTGTGTTGTTTTTCAACAGCAGTGACCAAGAGAGTATGTCTTAATGCGTACCATACACTAGAAGACTTTGAACAAAATTTGGAAAAAGGCTAAAGTCTGACACCATCTCACATCTAAAAACAATCATCTCACATCTAATGTTAAAGACTGTCATAATATGTAAATGGCATCTTGCAGGGTCACACATTGCAAGAGTACAACTAAATTTGTTTTGAAAGATTTAACCAAGCTAGCTAGCTACCGCTAGCGTTAGCTGGTAACTTAAGGGAAAGTTTTGCGATTTTCTGTTCTGCGGTGCATGCAGATGAATGCCGGCAGTACCCGGGTTCCATCATTATCCGCCGGTAAAACTGTTTGATGACGCTTCAGAAGGGTTGAAAGTCGGCAACTTTCGCTCTCAGCATTTAGCTTACAATACCATAGCAACTATAAACAACACTGTCTCTAGCTGTTTGCTGCTTTCTGTTTGGTGCTAGAGGGGTCAAACCCATTGGTTGTTGGCAATGCTCACATGATTAAACTTCACTACCAAGACTTAAAACTTACGATAATATCAAACATGTTTGATTTTGTCGGAACGTCGAGAAGGGGAAAAAGACTTACTCTTACCCCAAATGATTGACTTTACACCATTTAGGTGTCAGCATTTTAACCATGTTTAAGCCAGTTACTAGCTAACGGTAGGCTAACATAAACATTACCTGCTGTAACGTTGTAACGTTAGTGTTAACTAGCGTGACATGCAACGTCTGTTTCGCAGCATCAGAGAGCAGAGCAGGCATTTAAGTGGCACCGAAATACCAGTTGCTATTCCGTCCGGTAGATACCGGTCGTTTACGCAGCAGTGCCATATCAGCATCAGGGTTTGGTACCCAACCCCGGCTCTAAGCCCCCTGTTGTCAGGTAACTCAATTACCAACTGCTGCTGATACTATGGAGCTCTGTAGCTGGCATCAGAACCTAGCTCAAAGCCCCCTATTCTTGGGTAAACTAACTACTAACTGCCGCTGATAAGACGGAGCTCTGTAGCCAGGGTCTGTACCCGACTCAAAGACCCCTATTCTTGCTTAACTCAGCTATCAACTGCCGTAGATGCGATGGAGCTGTAGCCATATTGTGTTGGTTGTATCTTTTCACAGCAACCCTCCATAAAGATTTATCATCCTACTTAAAGTAACAGCGACAGTACACATTTATTTCACACTATTACTGTAAAGTTTAATCCGCGGTTCACATGCGAATTGTGAGTATAGATCCATATGGACCACAGATCAACTATGGTCGGTTACACCAGTGCGGGTGCCTTAGGGTGCTACCCCCTGATTGGGCGGTTAGTGCAGAAATCTTTCTCAGGGTGCCGAGGCGGAGCCTCGAGAGGGTAAACCAACAGCAAAGCCTGTTATAGGCAGAGAACATACGAAATAGAACTCCACTGCTCACACTTTAAAATAAGACTTTTTCTTAACCCTCTTAACCCATTTTCAGACTCTGGCATGCGTTGATATTGTTGTCAATTTGATCAAATGTAAGCAATATTTTTAAAGTACTATGCCTTTTTGTATATAGCACAAGTTCAGCTACAGTAATATCTAAGTAGAATGTATTTCATGATTGTACTTTTCTTTTAAATGACTGGTAAAATTTGTAAGCTTTTTGTATTTAAAAGCTAGTTTTAGGTTAACCATCTAAATATATTGTTCAGGGGGATACATTATCTGAAAGCTCAGTCAATATGTCAGAGTATATTATATTTCTGACATAAAAAACTGAGGGAAGTGGAGAAAGAATGAAAAACACAGACATCCTTGCCAAGGTACAATGACGTGACGTGCATAACAATTAGTCCGCATGACTAATTGCGCGCTAAGTTACTAAGTGGTAAATCTGCATGATTTACCCCTTAGTAACTTAGCACGCTGTGCTTGTGTAAAACAGTGGTGGTGGATGAGAGTCCGCATAACAGTGCAGATTGAAATATCACTTTCTACATGTTTATGCCTGTTGAACAGCTGTATTGATAATGTACTGGCTTTTTACTCAGTCTGTTCTACCAGACTGGCAAACAGCTTTATTCAACAGGCTGTCAGGAAGCTCAACACCCTTTCCTCTCTCCCTCCCCTCTGCCCCCAAGAACTCTGAACATTGAACCCCCTCCCTTCCGCCCAAGGGGGTAAGCAAGCATCCGCAAAGCGTACCTCCTATGCAGACATTTTGATGCTAACGAGCCATCACCTGTTGTTAGCATTCCATGACTGCCATTCATTTTCACGTCACTTTGACAGCGAATAACTTTACATCTGAAGTGTTTAAAGACTCAATTTGTCCATTATTTATTTCTAAAGAAACACGACAATGTATACAAGGCTCCATTACCTTGTATCTCACGTTATGGTTGCGTAGCAGCCGTTTTTGTAAAAGTAGGCTAACGATTGTATCATAACCACGTGACTTTCTGTCGCATAGTAGACAAATTACCGTATAGTCAGGAAAAGCTCGCAGGCAGTTTCAACTTAAAGTAGCTGTTTAAGTTTAATTACTAATGTTAACTAGCATTTTAGTAAGCAATAATTAGCCTGTGCCTATGTTATCTCCTTACATATACATACGCTCTCCATCTCTGCAAGATTCGGAATGATTGAGATTTCTCTTGGCAAAGCTACCAGAAGACTTCTAATAGACTAGAGACACTGGTCTCCGTGGAAGTATACGTATCGATGTGTCCATTAATTTTACTGTCTATGCTTCTGCCCCCAAGAACACTGGACTCTTAACCCGTCCCGTCTGCACCCAAGAACAGCACTGGTCACTTTATAAAAAGACACAGGAACACTTTTTCACTTTCATTTCATATTTGTTCTTTATATTGCACTAATACTGTTGCACTATTTAGAAATTAATTGTTGTATATATTACTTTTCTTTTATCTTTGGTACCATGGGTCGGAGAGAAGCATATTTTCGGTTTCCTGTATGTCTGGCACATATTGTAGAATTGACAATAAAGTTGACTCAAATTCAAGATCAAACGTCATTTATCAACGCACTCAGATGATTAAGAACAGACTTGGCTGTCATCTGTAGGACTTTCTTATTTTACTCATATTGCCCATTGTCTTTTTGTGAGACACACTTAATGTAAACTTTTGTTGAAAACCTTTTATGCTTATTTTTAGGTTCATATTTGTATTTTTTATTTTTGAAATTAGTACTGTAAATTAATATGTTTACATGCTGTAATGTTCAAAAATTAAAAAGTTAAATTTTTCTCATACTGTCCATGGCTGCTGCACCTGCATTTACCCTCTGTCTGAGACACTCCATTGTAGCGCCTGTCTCTTTAAGGGCCCCACCCAAACCCAATCTGCTCTGACTGGGTAGCGTTTCTGGGTCTTCGGCCTATGTGCTCTCACCATTTCTGTACCATTCATCATTGTAGCCGCGGACTAATGGAGAATAGCTGCACTTTCTATCTTAAAAAAATCAACAATAAAAGCTTCTAAGCCAAAAACTAGACAACAATAGTGTATGGTACCCTGCCTGGAGCAGATGACCATATACAGAAATTTGGCATGGCTTGACGTAAGTTTGAGCTGAGAGCAGAAAATACTGTGGAGTGTACAGAACCGTCTGAAAGCTGAGGTTTTTGCTCACACGACTGTACAGAAGAGACAGATGAGCCTGCATTGACATAACAGCATAAGGTTGCATTTTTTAGTAAGGTCTATATAAATAATACATATAATAGAACCATAGGGAGAAATGGACTGAAATGTGGGACAGAATAAAAAAAAGAGAAACAAACAGAGCTTTATGCAACATACCAGCTACAGAAATACAAAAATATTAATAATACATTTGTATGAGCACAAATGTGTTGTGTGTGGATGTATGTGATAAGCCTACACCTGTTTTAAACCTATTGTATCTTTCCACACAGGAAAAAAACATTGTTACATTGATTTTGAATATAACATTGCTCATAACACTGATAATTACATTTTCTTATTGCCAGTCATGTGGTAAAAGGTGTTATATTATCACAGTGGATTCACTATATTGCTTGACAACAAGTCTCTCATTTTAATAAATGAGATTTGGATTTCAGAGGTAGAAAAAGATGTAATGAAGGATGATATGATATAGATGCAAAAGGAAAAGGGGGAAAAATGTGATGATGGGAGTTACAAATGGAAATACAGAGGAAGAGACAGATGGACACAGAAAAATGGGAGTGAGATCAAGAGTTAGGCAATGAGAAGAGAGAGGGAAAATAGAGCGAGATGGATGGAACCTGACAGATGGAGAGAGGAAAAAGGAGAGGAAGCAAGAGAAAGTTCAGAGATCCAAGGGTGACAGACAGAGGACACAGAGAAAACACGAATAAACATACGCTAAGAGAAATGAAAAAAAAAAAACATTTCATATTTTCTGTTTCTTCAATTCCCAACTGTATTCCCAGACCCAAACTAAATTACAAGCATGGGTACACAGTTCCACTTTAAAGTAGCCAAACCTCCAGCGGCAACTTCAAATCCTACTCAGCTACTGAACCGAAAGATCAAATAGCTGACCGCTCCACTGTCTTATTATGCTGTTAAAAGGAGATATATTTATTTTGCTTTGCTTGCTAGGCTTTTTCGGTAACGGGCCCCCAGGCGTGAGGACTGTAGTCAGAATATAATTTTGTTCTGTAAAGAGCAGGAAAATAATGAGGGGCAACAGGTGACACGTTTCCAAGAAATTACATCTTGCTGCAAACAACATATTCCCTTCATTTCATCTAAACATTCCAGCTGCTGGCTTCATCTTCCTTTGGTTATATATTATTTTCAAAAAGCTGTTAAAAGGCAGCTTGCAGACAGTGTGCATCTTTCCCTTATAAGATGATCCGTATCTACATACATGGGCTACGATACGGTTCAGAGACAATACATTTCAATATGGAACGATTCCTGCTGCATTGAGGAGACGGACTGGACTGACGTGCTGACTTGTACGGTAAGCGTATTGTCACTTCCGGTGTTCCCATGTTCCAAACGCCAGTTTGCTGCTCCAGCAAAAACTTACTCAACTCTGCTTTATTGTCTAAATTAGCGGCTATTTGGATCTCTGCTATTCCATTACAAAATTCACTTGTTAGACTTTTTTTATGCGAGAAATCAACTATGTAAAACTCAAATATGGGCCGTTTTATGAAAATGTATGGCTAATTGCAAATTTGGTAAGTCAGTGTCGGACTTCACAAGCTCCACAATCTGCCGAGACAGGCAGCGGCTGATGGCCGGGTTTGCTGCCTTCCCTGTCGGCCTCACCGCCTTCACAGACTCACTGAGCTGGAGCTGTGTCAGGATCTCCCACACGAGCTGCGCTGTGTACTTTAGAAAAGAAGAACGTTTGGAGGTTTTGCAAGGATATTGAAAATGAACCATGGTCGTAAATGCAGTGTTCCAGACTGTACAACGGAATAGCCTACTGGCAGAGAGAAAAGGGTTTAGAACGAGTATATCGGATGAGAGGGAGTTGTGGATCTAACGCAGCGCTGCAGAGGCACTGGCAGAGGACAGGCTTGCAGGGGTTAACTCTCCTCTCCCCACGCTTACTAGCTAGGTCAATATCACCATAAGGTGCCTTTGAGACTTCCCCATTTCCCCCAAAAAACGCTGAGATTTTCCATTGAACTTCATATTCATTGTATTAAGTATATGTTATGCTGTTAGAAATGCATATTGGTCAAGCTCCCACACTATTTATAAATTAACTGCAAGCAGACAATTTACATGCAAACAGCAAAATATGTCCACCCTGTCATGGACAATTTCAAAGCAGAATAAATACATTGTAATTACATAGTGATTATAAAACGTACATTTTCAGAAAACTATTTAGTCGCTTTCTCAAAAATATATTTGAGTTAATGGGAAAAGTATTTGGATAATAATGAAAATATGGCAAACTATTTGTTTCTCTATGAAATCTGCGAGAGTTGCACTTTCTTTTCTAAATAAAATCTAACAAAAAAGATATCTGGTCAAACTTTCAAACAATACTATTCGGCCCTAATTTGTTTATAAAGGAATCACACAAAAGATTTTGCTAACTTGTGAAAATAATTTGTTTATTTTTATAGAACATGAAAATAACAGGGTGGACAGTGACATGACAGGGTGGACACGTTGTGAAATCTCATTGAATGGCCTCATAAATGCAAGGAACAATGCAAGAAAATGATGTAAAAAAAATGCCTTTTCCCATGTAGGGGGAAATTACCAGTTGAACAGACAGGTTTTGATCCACTCTACCTGCATGCAGCCACTGAATAAAGATGCCCAAAATGAGACATTAATGTGGCCTTCTAGCGTTAAACTCTGTACATCATTCTGCACAGTGAAAGTCAAACATTCAACTGTAGAACAAGAAGAAAAATGTTTTTTAAGTGGAGAACCTTTGATTTGAAAAAACAGAATGTTACAGAAAGATCACTTGGACGCATCTCCAAACAGTCTGACGCATTTTTGCATGTTCATATTTTCTTCTGATATCTTCAATCAGGGATGTATGGAAAAGAAGAGCTCTTTTGATGGGTGAATTCACTTGTTGACGTGCCAACAAAGCACTGACTTTTGCACGTGGTGACTTCTTGGCCCGATAGTAACTCTTCTTATATTTCTCAGTTTTACTTTTCTCTTTTGTGAGCTGTGCCTCTAATATTTCGATCTGTGTTTTCAGTTTTCTCTTCAAACTCCTTCGAATGCTTTCCCCTTGACGTCGTTGCCTGAAACACAAAATATTTGTAAGGATTTTTTTTAGCAAGTTAATTATCAATATGTAATTTTATGGGGACATAAACAGTTGATAATTGTCCTTCAAATAAATCTAAACTTTCTAATAAGTCTCATCAGCTAAACTTCCAATGATCTAACCTGGAGGGCCCTGGCTCACGCTGATTTTCAGGAGTTTCAGCAGGAGAGTTGTGTGGCGTCTCTGACTGTAGCAAAGCACTGGCCCTGTTTCTGGCTCTGGCTTGACTTTTTGCCTCTCTCCATTTCTTTCTTTTTGCCCTCTTCTCTCTCTCTCACTGAGCTCATTGACACCCTTCTTCTTTCCAGTCTCTCTGTCTTTTTTTCATTTGACCCTTTCTTTCTCAAGGTACTTTCTTCTTCTGTCTGGGTCAGCCTCATGACGTTCCCAATATTTCCTTGCTATCTCAGCTCCTTTTGATGTCATTCCTTGAAAAAGACGATTCAAAATGTTCCCTTACACACTTTAATTGGCAGTCTTGGTAAACTAGGCTTGCCTTATCAAACTAGATTTACTGATACCGATATCGCCAAAATTTTTTTCCATATTGTCCATTCTTACTATGGAAAGCATGTACTGTTATAAAATGTGTGTAATAGCTGTTGTAATATGTGTAACATTATCAGCATGTGGCCTAAACTATGCACATGTCCTTCCTGTCATGAACCATGTCCACCCTGTCATGGAAGGCTTGCTGACAGGGTGGACAATGACAGGGCAGACATTTTTGGCTAATGTTAGCAGGCCCGGATTGGCTAATCGGGAGCACCGGGAAAATTCCCGGTGGGCCGGTCTGTTTTTTTGGCCGCGAGGGCCGTTGTTGTCATGGCACTGGGTTGAAATATGGATGCTGTCCCTAGGCTGCCTGCACTCACAGCAGCCCCACTTTTTTATTTATTATTTTACCCCAGTCCCACTCTTTTTATTTATTATTTTACCGCAGTCCCACTCTTTTTTTATTTAATATTTTCTCGCAGAGTGCAGCCTGCAGGATAATGATGACGTGATTATCTTTTGACTCCCTGGCCCCGCCCCCGACATGGCACCTTGCAAGTTGCTCAAAATAAAAAAAGTCAGATAAAAATGGATAACAGGAAGCGCAAAGGCGGCGCTGAAAAGACCAGAATAAAAAAGAAGAAAGCTTTGGAAACTGACCAAATGTTCTAAGCTGAGCACATTTTTCCTCAAAAAAACCAAATGAAGATGACGAGGCCGGTAAGTAAGCTAACGTTAGGAGCAGTGCAAGATGCTAGCGACCTTGCAAAACAACGTTGTTGTCTGCAAATCACCGTTCATGTATCAAACTTTTTCTTGTAGCTCTTCAGCAGCAGCCGCCTCTAGTCCGGTTTGCGGCTAACAGTGAAGAGCAAGGCCCAGTAACGTTACCAAGCTCCAGTCATGAGCCCAACACACCAGAATAGGCAGGTAGGATTGTCATTCAGAAGAACTAATAGTAATGAAGAGCCTGGCTCAATGAAAAATACCCTGAGATAATTAATGATACCTGATGATTCAGCAATACATTAATGAAACTGACTTGACTTGATTTGAAAGCTTTGTAAAATGGGGATATTTGTGGTGAGAAATAAATGTAAAAAATTTCATTTAGTGTCAGAAACATAGCCAGGACCCAGACTATAATGCTCTCACTGTGAAAGACACAGGTAAGCTGCTGTTGTACCATAGTGTGTGAATAAGCAAACATTATCACTGAAAGAAATGCTTTTCTTACTTAGTATTTTACTTGTTGCCAGTTCAAATATCTAAATATTCTTAATTCAAAATACATTTACTAGACAAGTGAAATGGCATAAGAAATTGTCTTGTTTTCGGAAAAAAAAAAAAGTTAAGTGATTGTTTTTTTGTTGTTGCTTAATTAAAACAAGCTAAATCTAAAACTATTATTTCTCTTACCCCATTGGCAGATAATGTAGTTTGTTTTAAGCAAAGAATCATTTAATTTTGAGGTGTTTTTTCATACTTGTTTAGTAAATGCATCTTGATGTAAGATTTTTTTTATATATATTTGGACTGGAAACGAGACAAAAATACTAAGTAAGAAAAGCTTCTTTTTTTGCAGTGATCACATTAGTTACAATATAACAACTTTCTATGCCCAAGTCTTACTAGTGACCCATTATGTGTTCACTGTGAAGCAAAACTTAGGCTACTGTTTTTGCACTGAATTGGAAATGATGATATTTTTCAAAAATACAATGAATTACAAGGCTGTAGAGAACAGTGCGCCTATTGCAGACTTATATTCTGAGGTTTTAATTACATTTTAATATAGTCAGTCGTGAACTAAAGTGGGCCGGTCTAAGGCATGAAACTCCAGGGCTGAAAATGAGTCCCAATCCGGCCCTGAATGTTAGCATTTAATGAGCACATGTTGGACCTTCACTTAGCAACATACTACAGTTAGCAAGCTGACTGTGTACTGTTTTACAAATATATTTCAAAGTTCTGATAGGTTTTTCTATCAATTTATATTTCACTATGACAGAGTAGACATGTTAAGCTTGACAACATCCAACTACACACATAATATGATGAAAATTAGGAAACATAAGTGTAAATACTTACTCTGCAACTAGACACTGCTTCAGCCTTCATTGAAGAAAGACAAAATGCTCGTAGTGATGTCACTGAAAACATCAGTGGGTTTCTTAAAGGGGCAGTTACCCCTTAATGACAGGGTGGACAGCAATTTCAGGAACACATGCAAAATGTTCAATATGATTATGAAAATGCAATATACATGATCAAAATTACTTGTTTTGTCAAATAACTTATTGTGGACAATAAAACCATGTAAAAAAAAATGTGGATTTAGTATCATTTAATCACTTATTACATACACTGTAGTTAGCAGAGCAGTGTGTGGGACATGCCAAAATCACGTCCATCCAATGAAAACAAATTGTATAAAATGAAGGAAACACTTTTTTAGAGACTTATCATTGTACTGATATGTGTGCAAATGTTTGGCCACTTATAATAAGACCTCAGACTTTCATTATTCTGCTACATTTTCACGATGACTGAGTGAGTCTGATGAGGACACCAAAGGCACTTCATAGTGATATTGACTCAGCTACAAGGTGAGTTAATTCTTTGTTGGAGGTTTTTTTTATGTCGCAAGAGTAACGTTAGAACAACACTAGTTATAACGAAAGTGTCGAAACTTTTTTATTTTGTCTCGGCTGTTTTAGCCGCTGCGGCTCTCGCCTGGGCATGTCTGGGCATGTAACAGACAGTGTGCCTGTGTGTGTGCGGTGTGCAGCAGAGTGTGTCAGTGTGTGTGTCTGTGTTTGTGTGTGTGTGGTATGCAGCAGTGTGTGAGTGTGTGTGTGTCTGTGTTTGTGTGTGTGCGTTGTGCAGCAGTGTGTGTGTGTGTGTGTCTCTAATGTGTTTGTATTGGATTCGCTCAACCAATCAGCGTGTGTCTCTAATGTGTGTGTATTGCAATTTTCCTCAACCAATCAGCGCGCAGCTCATCTAAATATTCACGAGCATACCATATTTGGAAGAAAAGCTGTCGTTCCAAATAGAGCCAAAACACAGGGATGCATAAGGGCCAAAAAGAATAGCACCTGGGCCATTTTCAGCCCAACCAATGTTACATACCCCATGAGGAGACCATAAGGAACAGTGTGAAATACCCTATATAATCATTCTATCACCCCTTTAAATATTAGATCTCTGTCTTCTAGAGCAGTATTGGTAAACGATTTGATATCAGATAATAAAATTGATTTATTTTGTCTTACTGAAACTTGGCTGGGCCATGAAGAATATGTTAGTCTAAATGAAGCCACTCCTCTCAGTCATATTACTACTCAAATTCCTAGAGGTTCAGGCCGATTAATTTATCCTAAACCTAAACTAAATTATAACTCGTTTGAGAGTCTTGTTCTTAATCTTCAACATCCAAAATGGAAAACATTACAGCCAATTATATTCGTTATTTACAGGGCTCCAGGTTCGTATTCTGTATTTTTATCTGAATTCTCCGAGTTTTTATCATGTTTAGTCCTTAAATCAGACAAAGTACTTATTGTAGGTGATTTTAATAACTATTTGGACGTTGACAATGATAGCCTTAGTACTGCTTTCAACTCATTATTGGATTCAATCGGTTTCAGTCAGTGTGCACAAGGCGACGCACTGTTTTAACCACACCCTCGACCTTGTGCTGGCATACGGTATTGAAATTGAGGATTTAATAATATTTCCGCAGAATTCGGTATTATCAGATCATTCTTTAATTACTTTCGAATTCTTACTACCTGACTATACTAAATTAGATAAAAACTTATACACTAGATGCCCATCTGACAGTGCTATAGCTAAATTTAAGGAAGAGATTCCAACAGCATTTGACTCTATGTCATGCCTTAACATAACAGAGGACCTTTATGTTAACCTCAGTCCCTCTCAAATTGATACATTTGTAGACGGTGCTACGACCTGCCTACGGACAACTTTAGAATCCGTTGCTCCCCTCAAAAAGAAGATGATGAAGCAAAGGAAATTAGCACCTTGGTAAAACTCCCAAACTCGCAAATTAAAACAAATCTCCGACGAAACCCTCGAAGTAAATGGCGTTTCCACCAAAGTGGAAGAATCTCGTTTGGATTGGCAAGAAAGTCTCAAAACCTATAGGAAGGCCCTAAGAAAGGCCAGATCAGACTATTACTCATCACTAATAGAAGAAAATAAGAACAACCCAAGGTTTCTTTTCAGCACTGTAGCCAGGCTGACAGAGTCACAGCTCTACTGAGCCATCTATTCCTCTAGCTCTGAGTGATGACTTCATGAGCTTCTTTAATGATAAAATTATAACAATTAGAGATAAAATCTATCACCTTTTGCCCTCAACTTCTAACGGTTCATCTTTAAACGCAGGAACGCTAGAAAGAACGACTATTCCCGACATATACTTAGACTGCTTTTATCCTATAGACCTTCAACAATTAATGTTAAAGATATCCTCAGCTAAGCCATCTACCTGTCTCTTAGATCCCATCCCAACGAGACTACTCAAAGAAGCGTTACCTGTGGTTAACACTTCATTACTAGATATGATCAATATGTCCTTATTAACAGGTTATGTACCGCAGTCATTTAAAATAGCTGTGATAAAACCTCTTCTGAAAAAACCCACCCTCAATCCTGAGGTCTTAGCAAACTATAGACCTATATCTAACCTTCCCTTTCTATCCAAGATCCTTGAGAAGGTAGTTGCTAATCAGTTATGTGATTTTCTACATAGCAATAGTTTATTTGGTGACTTTCAATCAGGATTTAGAAAGAATCATAGCACAGAGACGGCACTGGTGAAAATTACTAACGACCTTCTAACTGCTGCAGACAAAGGACTTGTCTCCATTCTTGTTTTACTAGATCTTAGTGCTGCATTTGACACTATTGACCATACCATCCTGTTACAGAGACTGGAACACTTAGTTTGCATTAAAGGAATCGCACTAAGCTGGTTTAAGTCCTATTTCTCTGAGCGATCCCAATTTGTTAACATTAACGATAAACCCTCCAAGCACGCTAAAGTTAGCCATGGCATTCCTCAAGGCTCAGTGCTTGGACAAATTCTATTTTCCTTATATATGCTTCCTCTAGGTAATATTATTAAGAAACACTCAATTAACTATCACTGTTACGCAGACGACACCCAATTATATCTGTCAATTAAGCCAGACGAAAGTGGTC
This sequence comes from Perca fluviatilis, assembly GCF_010015445.1. Lineage (NCBI taxonomy): Eukaryota > Metazoa > Chordata > Actinopteri > Perciformes > Percidae > Perca > Perca fluviatilis. The sequence goes on along the minus strand of NC_053121.1, from coordinate 10,644,818 downwards.
AGCTAGCTAAACTTCAAGCGTGTATTAAAGATATAAAATCCTGGATGACCCACAATTTCCTAATGTTAAACTCAAACAAAACTGAAGTTATTGTGATGGGACCAACGCACCTCCGAACTTCATTATCTAAAGATATAGCTATTCTGGATGGTATTGCCCTGGCCTCCAGCACTACTGTCAGAAATGTAGGAGTTATTTTCGATCAGGATATATCCTTCAATGCCCACTTAAAACAAACCTCAAGAACAGCCTTTTTCCATCTTCGTAACATTGCCAAAATTAGGAATATCCTGTCTCAAAACTATGCTTTTTTGCATTTGTTACTTCCAGGCTAGACTACTGTAATTCCTTACTATCAGGTTGCTCAAATAAGTCCCATCTGCTCCTCTTCGTAGTCATCAGTTTTATTTATTATATAATCAATAATATAGCGAGAGTAGAGGGAGGCAGGCCAGTACAGCCCGATCCGGTTGGGGAGAGTTCTAGCCCGACCAGGCACCTCTCTTTAACCTGCCTCTCTTAGTTATGCTATTATAATTCTAGACTGCCGGGGAAGTTCCTTCCTTCCTATGACACACTGAGCTGCTCTCTCATCTCTGTTTCCACTTGTTTCCTTTTGTATGCATCCTGTCCCAGAAATGCTTGTTACTAACCTAGCTTTGGGGGGTTTACTCCCCGGAGTCCTTATGTTTCTTCTTCTTATGATTCTCTGCAATTCCCGGCCGCGTCCTGCTGCGTCCGCCGCATCCACCGCATCCACCCATGCTCTGCAGTGCCACGTTACATCCCACAACGCCCTGCTGTGATGTTCATATGCACAGAGTAGTCAGGATCCGGTATTGGAGACTGCACTACTCAGTATGACACGATATGCCCTGCTATGACATGAACTTCCACAATGACCTTCGAAGTCACTGTTCCATTATCTTTAATGTGACTATTATTTGCCACTGTTCATCACACCCCCAACTGGCCCCGTCAGACACCGCCTACCAAGAGTCTGGGTCTGCCGAGGTTTCTTCCTAAAAGGGAGGTTTTCCTTGCCACTGTCGCAATAGCCACTGCTAATGCTTGCTCTTGAGGGAATTACTGTAATTGTTGGGGTTTTGGAATGTATAGAGTGCGGTCTAGACCTACTCTATCTGTAAAGTGTCTCGAGATAACTCTGTTATGATTTGATACTATAAATAAAATTGAATTGAATTGATTCAGTTCGATTCGATTAGGTGCAATTTGATGAGATACGATTCAGTCTGATAGATACAGTTAATATTCGTTCAATTAATGAATTAGCCAAATTCTATAATAGAAGCATTGCCTACCTTCAAATAAATATGTATTTTGTGAAAGGGACCAGGAATAGCAAAGCTAGGACATGCTAATAGTATAACTTAGACTTAATTAGCTAGATACTTATAACAAAGTAACATACACATGAGCTTCATAATAAATTAAACAGCTTCCTTGCTGCTGTAATCTTACAGACAGTTACTCAAACAAAGGTCCATGTTACAGTCATTGAGGACTCCAATAATAATCATATACAGTATTACGTAAGTACACATATGAGCACAATAATACTGTTGCATGCGTTAGCATGTGGCTAGCGGGCTTTTAAGCTAATGTAGTATATTCTAACTGAACATCTTAGAACAAATAAACGTCAATATAAATGTAACCCAAATACATATCTATATAGCCTACCAGTCTACTAACATGTTTAATGCACACGTGGATGGATGACTCACAGTAGTAGCTAGTAGCCTACAATTCACAATATCCACAATGTAAAGCTATTCCTCTTAGTCACTTTCCCAGCCAACTCCAAAAACAAAACCTAGCAAAGTGTTTTTTTTTCTGCAAACCCAAACAAGGGTGCTGATTGGCTGATCCCTGCCACCCCAAACATGAATGACCTCCTACCCCTTTTTTCTTCTTTATTGCAAAAATAATTACAGTGAAAATACATATATATCAGGGGTTAAGTGGTAAATTATGAAACAAAAGGAAAAAGATAACAAAATAAAAATCTTTATAATAATCCAGCAGTTAATGTAATTAAGAAATGTACATATATCAATGTTGAGTCTTTAAGGCTTTGGGGTTTGTAGACTACTGAATAGTTTATGTATTGTTGCTTTAAATAGAGGATTTCTGTTACAGTATTTACTTTTGTGAATGTGAAATTTTGCTAAGATAATAAAGAGATTTATTATAAAATACGGTTTACTTTCTAAAAAGCAGACATAAAAACCAAACAGCACATCTTTTTACGGTGGTGAAAAGTGGACAGAAATGTTGCTGGAGATATATTGGGCAAAGTCAGCAGGAGAGGACAGCTCCAAAATAAGTATGGTTGTTTCACAATCAAGCCCACAGAAAGAGCAATTCATGTCAATGTCATTTCTTAGTCTCTGCAAATAATGCTTTGCTGGGTAGCACCGATGGAGAAGTTTGAAACAGACATATTGAGGTTTGTTTGTGATCAAGTATTTTGAAGGTAAGGTCCAAAGTTTTTTCCACCGGACATTTGAAACAAATCTGCCCCAGTAATGGATTACAAATGGGATGGTGACAATAGCTGTGTTCAAAATCGTTCCCTATCACGGAAATAGTGCACTATATAGTGGTGTTCGAATTCTCCGCTGTAAATTTCATTCACTATATAGTCCACTATAAAATACCCACAATGCACTATTAATTTGAGTGTACATACGATGTACCCTACATTTTACTCCCGTATACCACAATGCATCGCAGCCATGTTTTCCCGGAGGAGAAGAAGAAGCAGAAATCACAGCGAAAACTGAAAAGGAAAAATGGGAGTGGACTTTAATTTCTAAACAGTGGAAATGTAACATGCAACATATATACAACCTTTTACTATTCTCCTGAGTGTCCGGTTTGTTTCAGGGAGGTATTATAAGTCATTTTCTTTTGGTTTGTTTACATGATGATGGGCGTGCCCGCCTCCGTCACACAAACAACGGGCGCATCCCCTGACGCAAGTCACGCAATGATATGTTTTCAGTGAGTGTCCGAAATCTCGTTTGGTCGTTCCCTATATAGTTCACTATTTAATAAACACTATATAGGGAATAGTGAGTGAGTGAATGAATGAGGGAGCGGTTTTGAACACAGCTAATATCTTTGATCCTTCTGTTTCGGATTGAAGGGCTGGATGCTTTGTTGAAATGACAGCAAAGTAGTCTTGCATTGCCAGACCTATCTCCGCAGCGCTGTGGAGTAAGAGCAAAGCTTCGGCCGAGTATTGGTCCATAAGATCCAGGGGTCTTTATATCAGTGTACTCGTATCTGTGATAATGCAACTGGATCCCGATTCGTATTGGTGAATCTTTACACCCCTGGATGCACCTGTATTCACCCTGTCAGAAACATTTAGCGCCTGCCTCTTTAAGCCCCACTCCTGAAAAGCCCAGTCTGCTCTGATTGGTCAGTGTTTCTGGTCTTCCACATATGGTCTACCAGCTCTTTCCAGCCAGAGAAACACTGTCACAAAGTTCAGCTGCACTTCTACCTTGAATATTACTACAATAGACCGGTGAATCCAAATCCATTCAGCCACTGTGTCAAAAGTCTATAAAACTATCTCTTTGCAAATTTGAGTATTACATCAGTAGACTATCAGCTGTAGGTGGGTGATTTCAACCACTTACCAAGGGAAAAAATAAATAAATTGAACATTTGACCTGGGGAAATGAGAACATAAACCCTTTGAAAGGTATTCCTAATGAGTCATATTAAGAGGATATTGAGCTGGGGAAACATCAGGCCCTGGAAACATCGAACCCTGGAGAAAGAGATATACTCCTGTGATTACAGTAGTAACTGTTAAATCAGTCCAGTGACACTACCATAATGAGGCAGTAATTAGTGTGGAATTAGTTTTTGCATTGCCAGACCTTCCTCCACTGCGCTGCAAAGGAGGGCCTGGCTAGTCCACACAGCATTCCGGGATAGGAGAAAAACGTGCTCTGGTTTGTTGGTTTTTAAACCAATCGCAATTGTCTTGGGCGGTGGTAAGCGCCCGACGGAGCCCCGGTGCCACTGCAAAATAGCCTCGGGAAGGAACTTGTTTTGGTGGAACGTGTATGTTCAAAGGTTGTTTTAATCGTGCAACAGAAAACTCGGGGTTGGAGTCAAACCCGCGGCCACTGCGTCGAGGACTGAGACTCTTTATATGGGTGCTCTACCAGGTGAGCTAACTAGGTGCCCCCCTTTTTTATCTTTTGTAAAGAAATTATCATGTTGTAGTTGTATATTTTTTCCCCCTCTTTTGTAATAGGGGAAGACACTGAATATGCCTTTCAGGCTTCTCTCCTCTCCTGCACGGTAATTGCCTGTTTTTAAAGGGATATTTCACTGCTGGAAAGATGAATATGTATGTGTGAAAATGTATTTTTGGCTCATGTGGATGAAAGACAACAACCCAGAATACACTTGCTTCGCTTCCCTATGAGGCCACTCCCAAGCCACGCCTACCGGTTACAGAGGGCAGTCAAGTGAAGTCAAGTCAAGTGGGTTTTATTGTCATTTCAATCATATACGCTGTATATAGTGAAACAAAACAACGTTTCACAATGGCTCAAGTGGTGTTACACATTTAAAATAGGGTGAGGCTATTTGCACCCCTGGTACAATTGGCAGTGTATGCTATTCGTACCCTGGTGCAATTAGAAGTGCTATTCGTACCCTGGTGCAATTAGAAATTAATGCCATTCGTACCCCGCCGGTGCACACAGCAATGTGTTCTATTAATACCCCGTCTGGTACAAATATCAATGTATGCTATTTGCACCCCTGTGCATTTACAGTACCTTGGCATATATTTACACACAGTTATCCATACTACTCATGTATTACACCTTTTTGTAATATTATCGCTCTGACATTCTTACCCTAACCATAACCAGTCCCACTCCTCTTGCCTAAGCCTAATCAACCCAACCAGAGCAGGCATATTCATGAGTCTTCCCCTACCACCCTGCAAAAAAAATGTGCGTTCGCGGGCCCTGACTTGCAATTGCATGCAAATTATCCAATCCAAAATGAAAACAACAAAAATCACCTCACCCAGGAATCAAACTCCCAATTCCCAGACCAAAGGTCAGTGTTCTAACCACTCACCTAGCAGTTCTTACAGAATGTTGTACAACTGTTTACCACTTGATGTCTTCAAGCCTCGGTTGCTAGGTAACCATACTGTATACAAAAATGGGTATTATGGTACTAACTAACAAACTAACGTTTGTATGCTTTCACTGAAGACAGAAAGTGCAACTTTAGTATCCATTTTCCGCTAGAAATTCAATTGTTGTAAACTTTAGAGACAAAACTTTCCTAATATGCCAGTTTCTACGGTCATGGAAGATGAACATCTGCCATGATTTGGGTGCACGCGAGAAACATTTTTTTTTTTGTTACGTCACAGGGTGTGAATAGCTCAGCTGTGTGGCCGAGGCTATTTGTACCGGGGGTGCAAATAGACACTCGGTTTAAAATACATAAAAACGACATTATATAAAAACGACATACGAGACAGACTACATTTAGTGCACACACATTATAGACTATACATAAAGTGCAATTACTGCTTAAAGTAGAGCATTTAAGACAGACAAGGGACAGGACAGATAACAAAAGACAGGGCATAAGTAGACTAACAGAGTAGTGATTGTTGTAAGTTAGGTTCACCGTGAGGTGAAGGTAGAAAAAAAGAACTTTCTTGAGATTTGCGTGGTTGAAATCACCAGCAACAATAAATAGTCCGTCCGGATGTGTGCTTTGGAGCTCACTGATAGCTCCATAAAGTTCAGCTAACGCTTTATGTCAGATAATGTCCATAATAATTGGACGAGTTTTTGACAGTTTTCATTGGTTATGAGGAGCAATATGAGAGAGAAAATAGGTAATCATTTATCATTGTTTAGGTAAGCTACATTAAACCAAAAATCTTTTTCCTCGCCATAGGGCGCAATGATGAAGAAAACATTAACGTGAGATAACTTCTATAATCGTTGGATTTCGATTTAGTTTTTTTAACAGGCTTAAGTGTTCATGACAAGATATGACCATGATAAATCTGGTGATGATTGATCATTGTTTAGATACATTAAACCACGTTAAGCTTTTTCACGTTAAGCGTTTTAGAATGTCCCTGTCGTAACCTTTGTTGGTCATTTCCTTCGCGAGCTCCTGATAAATGATGGCGTTTCTTAGATTTTTGCTATCTAAAAGAGCCGTTATATTTTTCTGGTAAATTAAATGAAAAAAGTATCTTGTCTCCTCGTTTGTCCGCTTACATCTGTTTTTGTTGACAGCTGTCATGTGTGCAAACAGAGCGGAAATACTTGGCGGAAATGAACTGAAACTTCTTCTTCTTTGTTTTATTGTTTTATTTTATGGTTATGTTGCAACCATAAAATGACCTAAAACTTAATCGGAATTCATTATTTATTTGGCAAATAACATTTCCATCAGCGTTTATCGCATAAGCCGTATATCGATCAAGAGAAAATCCGATGAGACCGAACGTATTTTCTTCGATATTCATGAAATTCAGTCGGATTTTACTGTTTCCATAAGGCATTTTTCATTCGATATCACTTAATTCGGATAAAAACGTGTGGATGGAAACATGTCAATAGTCTCCGATCTGTACCAATGTATCCCGGTGATACACATGTGCGGCAGTTTGAATGCACATAATTGTAAGGTTGCTGCTGAAAAAGTCTTTGCCAGACAAACACTTTACATTCTACTGCAGCAGCTGCTCTGGCCGCCTCTTGTTCCTCCATCATCCGCAACTGTTCCTCGCTGTATTGCGGCTCATACAGGTAGCCACGGGCATCGGATTCGCGCACCAGATCTTCAAAATCCCCTTCTGCCATATCATGTTCAAAACTACCTTCCGCCATCCTGGTTAGCCTACTAAAGTATGAATTAATTACTCAGCTTTCTCCACAGAGCAATAGCCTGTTTAGAGTCAAGATGGCTAACACTATTTGACATTCTGGGAGTGCGGTGTGAATGCAGAACTTGCTCCTACTACTGGCTGTAGTCTATAGCCTCTGGCCAAAAAAGCCTCTGATGACACAAAATGACGATTTTTTAGTCATCAGAGGTTTCTGTAACCTGTATTCCAAACTAGGGACAGTAAATTTGTACAATAACAAAGGACTATCTAAAAGGGGATGTGGAGTGTTTCTGAATAAAACAAGACCAGTGTTTTCAAAGACGGCAACCGGTGCTCAGTTTTATTGTTTTATTTTCATATTAAAATACAATTTAGATTAAACCAAACATAAAGAAAGCCAACAGAGAAAAATGTTTCTCCAGCCAGCACCCTTATAACCAAAGCTATGAAACAGCATGCATAAATGTCCACCAACTCAGTTATCAAACACCCCCTTTCAGACCAAAGATTCGCTATAAGAAAAAGTTTTAGAACGTTGCAGAAAAAAGTTGCAGCGGTCTGAACCGGCCTGTCTCAACACGACTCAAACCAGCTGATGGCGTCACTGCGACTCAGCTGGTCGAGTCTCCAGAGGCTGGTTTTAGAACATAAGGGACGTAATCTGTTTCAACAGATAATAGAGAAGTCACCTTGTAAAGTCAGCTACAAATAAATATAGAAATAAAATGATCCATTTTATTTCTATGGTAAAAACTGTTAACTGGTTGAAATGGCAGCTAGACGGAGGCTCACGTTATCCACTTTCATATTTAGATGCAACAAATGATAAATTCAGCAACAAAAAGCTTGGAAGTTGGAAGTTAGAAAGAAAGTACAAAGATTTGTTGCCATGGAGATTATACATTGTCTCGTCTCATCTCATTGGTGTGAACTGGCAGGTTTTAGAACGCTGCAGACCGGAGACTTGCATGTAGTCGCACGTTTCAACTCATCACGTGGCCAATCTTTGATCTGGACTGGGCTTAAGATTAACATGGTAACATTTTGCAAACTTTAGGCAAGCTAACAACATATGGCATTAACCTTCGCCATTTTTCTATCATCCAATTGTAAATGTAGTACTCAGCAAATTATTTCACCCAATATACAGTAACACTTTTGTTTTGATGTTCTAAGCAAATCCTACAGAGGTCATACAATATTATATATAGCCACACTCATGCATCATGCTACTTCTACTATACCTCAGATATTTTCAAGTAATTTCATGTTGATGGAGAAATTCAACACACACACACACACTTGCACACCGCTGGCACACCTATGGGAGCAATTTGGGTTTCAGTATGTTGCCCAAGGACTTTTGACATGCAGACTGGAGGTGCCGGGTATCGATTTTCATAGCGGCTCTACCTCCTGAGACACAGCCGCCCATCTCTTTGTTTTTTAGCTAGCAGAGCTCTAGAAGGTTGCAGGCTGTTTCAAGGATCTGGATCTAACAGCAGCACAAGTTTTTGAGGCTCCAGCATTGCTTGATGGTAAGCGAGTATGACAAGAGTGTCACGGGGGGCTCGGATAAACAAAGTGGACACACACTGGCAGGTGAACAGGCTTTATTGTAAACAAATGTGTCATTAATAAACACAAAGCTGCCATACGGGCAGATACGGTTACGACCCTTAAGGACACTGCATTTTTTGAGTGCACAGTTCAGTTCCTCATTTCCTCTGTGTGCCTGTCACCTGCCTCCTCTAGCATGTCAGTCCTCCCCTGAACTCAGTTTATGTCACCCTTACACCAAAAGACTTTTCAAGTGATTCCACTGTCGCAGACAATTTTCCAAAGTCTTGCTAAAGTTGGGGCGCGCTCCCGTTGTCTCAATATTTGATGTAAGGTTGTCATAAAAACTCAGTCCCAGTCATTCGTTTTCCTGTCTGCAGATATTGACTACCAAAGGTTGCCAATATGACAATGAAAGCAGCAAATAATTTATAATTTATACTGTTTATTGATCCCCAGTGGGGAAACTACAATTTACACTCTGTTAGAAATCACTACACACAGGCCTGCCAGTGCTGGACCAGCGCCCTGAGCGGTTGGGGGGATACAGTGCCTTACTCAAGAGCACCTGGCAGTGCCCAGGAGGTGAACTGGCATCTCTCCAAAGGTGTGTGTGTGTGTGTGTGAGAGAGTGTGTGTGAGTGAGTGAGCGAGTGAGTGTGTGAGTGTGTGAGTGTATACAACAGGGGACTTCAGCATCGTTACACATTTCGCCAACAGGGGACATTTTGGACTTGATGGCAAAGCCTTTTTAATGACACCAATTTCCTTTCTTGAGGAAGCCCTTTCTTTTGGATGCCCATGAGTTTCCTGAAACTACATGGATGGCAATTCAATGTTTACACAAAAGTGATTGAATAATTGAAAGTCAAACTGCATTAAGTGCACACATTTTCCTTATTTATACACTACATGCAGGAAAAGATCTTACCTTCTTGACTTGTGGTAGCAGTCTGCTCAGATTGGGTATCCTCTGAATCTGAGTCACTGAGGTCATACTGAGCTGCAACACAATGTTTAAAATGAATTCTTAAAACTGTAAAAGTATTTGTTTCCATTATCTGTTAAAGTATTTTGTTCCATTAAGTATACAGCCTGTGCTTTGTTTAAAAAAGTACAGGGATTCTTTAAATCCTTTACTTACAGTTGATGTTTGGTGTTATTTCTTCCAGGGAGCCCACTCCACCTTACAGGGCAAAAAGAAGTCTGCTCACTTTTGCCCTTTGGAGGGTTTCTTCAGTGAGTCTGTAAAACTCAAGATATACTCACTGATATTGGACCCCAATATCATGTCCCATGAAAGTTGCCAGCTGGTCTGCTTCATGAATTTGCAGGTTAAGGAGTTGTGAAACTGTGGCTACATTTTCTCAATTTTGTGGATGTGATATTTTCTGGGTGTTTGGCTCCACAACCCTCTGCATAACGCTTTAAGCTGTCACATCCTCGAATGTTGTCCTGAGATCCATAAAAGGAATGGGCAAAAATGTAGGGATTGATCAGGGATATCCCAACCTCTTCCCTGGTTTTAATCAGTAGTTCCACTGACTTGTTGGGAACAGCACTGGTCCTTTGCTGCCCCTTTTGCCCAGTACCCTAATGAATTTCTGACATAACTTCTTTTCAAAGGGTGACAGATTCTCTAGCATTTTATCCTGTTTGTTTCTCTGCAGATATGTTTTGAATTCCATTCTAGGAACTTCTCCTTCACAGTGACGATTGAATAATATCAGCTGTGTCAGCGTGACATGAGAGCTTTTTTGTTGACTTCTTCAAGACATTTCTAATGATCCTGGCGCTTCTTAATGTCTTCTGATAGAAGCAGGATTTGGGGGCTGTTTAATTTCTTTTGATACTTTTTTTCAGTGCATTGGATGACATTTTTTCTAATCCAGTTCAATTACTTTAAGGAATTGCTCTGCTCTTCCCTTTAAAGCATTGTCCTCTTGACACAGATCTTCACCTTGCAAAATATACAACACCTTCACAGGGAAATAACGCAGATTAATGACTATTGAGCATATCAGAGATGTGAGGTGGTTGCGTACAAATGAGGAAGTTAAAAATACATAAATAACCAATGTTTCTCATGTCTTATTGAAAGAAAGGGCCAAACAACCTTTTCATAAAGGGAGCAATGACGAGCGTGGTAGCTATCGCCTATAATCAAAGATGTAAGGGTTGACACAGATGTATGCTTGTAGATTACATCCCCATTGTCCAGACCTGATTAAAATGACTGCTTCAATAACCATCTTTCTACAGACCATAGGAAAGCTAGTTTTAGTCTTAATTAACCCACAAGGTTATTGATGTGAGATTTAAACACCAGTTTTTCATCAAGCCAGATGCCGCAGCACAGTGTGTTCCATTATCCAAGGCAGAAACAATATTATCAGTGACCAGAGTGATGGCTGAGATGGTACCATGGTAAGCTCTAAAACCGGACTGGTGTACATATAAGATGGAGTGATTTGCGAGGAAATCTTTGAGTTGGCAGCTTACAATAAATTCTAAAAGTTTTGCCAAACAAGACAATCTAGATATTGGCTTATAATTATTAGCTACATTTCTTCCACCCTTATTCAAGGGAAGGTGCATGTTTTCCAGACTCTTTGAACAATACAGGAAGACACAGACAGATTAAACATATAAGTTATATGTTCTGCAATTACAGGGGCAGAGAGCTGGAGAAAAGAATTATGAAGTTTGTCTGCACCAGTAGATTTCTTGGGTCAACAGCTAGGAGAGCCTCAAGTAAAAAATTAAATGACTAATTTTCAAAGAGCAGTACAGTAGACTGATTGGAGAAATATAATTACTGGGAGCAACACAGAAACAGACAGCAACATGTTTGTTGCCAAGCTACATAGTTTAGTTAAGGAATTTACCAGAATGGTCAAAGGAAAGAAAAAAAACAATGCACTCCCCTGGCTTAATACTGACATATTTAATCTGATGAAGGAAAGAGATTCTGCATTAAAAAGATCATTAAAAACCAAGTTGAATAGTGACAGTAATTCACTTCATTACGTAATAGAGTAGTCAAAGAAATCAGAAAAGCTAAAGCTATTTTTTTATAACCATTATTAATGAGGCAAATGGTAACACAAAGCTGATCTGGGAACAAATTAAGAATGTAATGGGAATTAGCTATAGGACTAGGAACCGGCTAGAGTTGAACCTGAATGGTAAATTAATGCAAGATCCAGCACAAATATCTGTAGCCTTTAATGAATATTTTATCAATTCTGTGGCTGAAATCACACAGAATTTTCCTCTAACAAGTGGAAATATTGTTAAAGTAGGTGAAAGCAAGCCTTATTTCAGCATTCAACCTACTTCTTACTTCTCAACTTAACATTCAGGCAATTATTAATTCTCTTAAAATTTCAACGGCAAAGGATATTTATGGTATGGATCCTAAAATGCTTAAATCCCTGAAAGAATTTCTAGCCTACCTGATCACACAAACCGTCAATCAGTCAGTACTCGAGGGGATATTCCCAACTCCCTGGAAGACTGCAATTTTAACTCCCATATTTAAGTCAAATGACTCTCTGAATATATGTAACTACTGCCCAATCAGTATTCTGTCTGTGAGCTCCAAGGTTGCTGAGAAATGTGTAACAGAGCTGCTTGTTTCTTTTTTAAATAATGGTCCATTTAATCTTCATCTGATGCAGTTTGGCTTCAGGGCCTGTCACTCTGCGGAAACAGCTAACTGCTTCTTTACAGAGAAGATCCGAGCACTGGTCGACATGGGAGGTGTTGTTGGTGCTGTGTTTTTAGACCTTCGTAAAGCATTTGACACAGTCAACCATCAGGTCCTTATTGCCAAACTGTCTTATTTTAATTTCTCCCCGTTAGCGACAAAATGGATTGAGTCGTATCTAACTGGCAGAGAACAATATGTTTCTGTGAGCGGTTATCGTTCATCAGCTCTTGGCTTATGCACAGGGGTACCACAAGGATTGTGAAGTCCAAACAATAATGTATGTGGACGATACCGTAGTATATGTGCATGCCAAAACAAAACATCTGGCTGCTGCCAAACTTACCACAGCCATGGATAAGATCACCGATTGGCTAAATCGTTCCTGCCTTCAACTTAATGTAAATAAAACTGTAAGAATGTTTTTCACAAAAAGACAATGTAATATTGTCTCAAATGTTTTTAATTTTTAATTTTATTTAACCTTTATTTATTCAGGGAAGGTTCGCTGAGAGGCAGCCTCTCTTTTCCAGGAACGCCCTGATCACATTCACACAGTTACGCATTCATACCTGGAAGTTGCCCAGTACAACCATATAACCATCTCAGTGCAAAACTTTATGATTGTGCCACAATTTAAGTATGGGCATTATTATCTCTAATTTAATCCGGACCTGTGCCGGAGGCTCACCTTCACCCGGACATTGCCTCCAGCCCCACCGGAGATACATTCACCGGAATTCTCACCACAACAGCTCAACAGGAATAATGTCCATCTGGTCCAGCTCTCGTCGCCCTCCATGCTCCACCAACCGGGCTGTCGACCACAGCGTGTTAGCCTGCCTAGCTCGGTCGGCTAGCACCTTCACCAGCTGTGACAACACCTCACTCAACTTCGCTCTGCTCAACATCTGTTCACTGACAGGCAAGGGACATCAATTTCAATATCACATGGACAAAATCAATCTGCCTCTCACCAAAGACTTCACTTCCTGCTTAGAGTGTTTTGGATGTCAGCAACATACAACTTTTCCCATGGACTCCAAAGGACATATTCTGGACCTAATCTGCTGCTCTGGTGTCACCCCTTCTGACCTTACAGCTGATGAACTCCCCATAACTTTCTCTTCTCATTTACAGTGAAACTCACTCTCTCCATCTCTAAAATACCGCGCCTAATTTCATTTCGTAATATAATGAATATCAACTCTCACTTCAAGTATCCCTGACACTCACAATCTATCCACCCCCGATGATCTGGTCTCTCATTACAACACTGAACTCCATAATATTCTTAATTCCTTTGCTCCGTTAAGAAACTTAGAGATCCGTTAAGATCTGTTTCTTTTTCTGTCTCCGCCCCTTGGTTCACCCCCGATCTTCGTCTCACAAAAGCCAAGGGTCGGCAATTTGAAAGTCTTCATAGAAAAATTGGTCTCACTATTCACAAATAAATGTACAATAACCACGTCTTACGTTATAAGGACTCCAGCACCAAAACCCACTACTACTCCAGTATGATCACTGCCAATAAAGGAAACTCCAAGTTTTCCCTACTTAACAATATCACCCAACCACAGGACTTTCTCCCCCCTCACTTGTATACAACCTCCTTCTGCAACTCCATCATGTCCTTTTTCACTGAAAAAAATCAAGACAGCACACACACATCCACCAGCACCGAGGATCAATCCCTCACCTCAGCATCTCAGGCAACTTTCACCCATCCACGCACTCATTCTCCTCCTTCCAGCTCCCCGCTATTTCAGAAATCACAGAACTCACCCGGAAATCCAAGCCATCCACTTGTCAACTTGATCCCCTCCCCACACAACTTGTTAAAGCCTGCCTTCCCTCCCTTGTCCCCCTCATTTCTGCTATCATCCACTCCTCTCTCACCACTGGAACTGTGCCTACATCCTTCAAAACTGCTGCCATTACTCCACTTTTGAAAAAACCTGGTGCCGACCCACCCAACTTCAACAACTTCCGTCCTATATCCAATCTACCCTTCATCTACAAAATCCTTGAAAAACAGTTGCCTCTCAACTCCATTTTCACCTAGCCCACAATAACCTGTATAAACAGTTCCAGTCCAGTTTCCGCCCACTCCATAGCACTGAAAAAGCACTTACCAAAATCACCAACGACCTCCTTATGGCAGCTGATTCTGGACTCCTCACCATCCTCATCCTCTTCGACCTGAGTGCAGCCTTTGATGCCATCTGTCATACCACCCTCCTCAACAGGCTATCTTCCATCGGCATCACCCACACTCCGTTAGACTTGTTCACAACTTATCTCTCTGGCCGCACTCAGTTCATTCACCTCAAGTCTTTTAAATCCATTCCCTCCTCTGTCACTTCAGGTGTGCCCCAGGGCCCTGTCCTGGGGCCCCTACTCTTCATAATTTACCTCCTTCCCCTCTGCAATATCTTCTGCAAATTTAACATTCACTTCCACTGTTATGCTGATGACACCCAGCTCTACCTCTCCACCAAACCCTTGTCCACTCCCCCGCCCACCTCCCTTACTGATTGCATCTCTGAAATAAAAACCTGTTCACCCAAAACTTCTTTAAATTAAACCGTAATAAAACCAAGGTTCTCCTCATTGGCACCAAATCCACTTTATCCAAAACCGACAGTTTTTCTCTGACTATTGATAACTCCTCCGTTTCACCCTCCCCCGGGTTAAGAGTCTGGGTGTCATCCTTGACAGCACACTATCCTTTCAACCCCACATCAATAACATTACCCGGTCTGCCTACTTCCACCTACGAAACATCAATCACCTCCACCCCTCCCTTAACCCCCACACTGCCGTCCTTGTCCACAGTCTCGTCACTTCCCGTCTGGATTATTGTAACTCTCTCCTCTTCGGCCTCCCTCACATATCCCTCCATAAAGTTCAACTGGTCCAGAATTCAGCTGCCTGCATCATAACTCGAATCCCCTCCATCCACCACATCGCTCCTGTCCTCCAACAGCTTCACTGGCTCCCAGTCCAGTTCCGTATACAATTCAAAGTACTCCTGTTTGCATTCAAGGCCATCCACAACCTCACCCCCCATATTTGTCTGACCTCCTCCAGCGTTCCACTCCCTCCCTCTCCCTCAGATCCTCTTTCTCCATACACCTGTCTGTCCCCTCTGCCCATCTCACCACCATGGGGAGCAGATCATTCAACCGCTCTGCTCCCACTTCATTCCCACCTTTCAAATTACAACTCAAAACACATCTGTTTAAAACCGCCTATTCCACTTAATGTCAATAGCTCTGCCTCTTACTGTTGTTATTGTTGTAGTATTCTTATTTTTTGCTGTTTTTAAAGGTCTTATGTATCCCTGTACGGTGTCCTTGAGTGCCAAGAAAGGTGCCTTTAAATAAAATTTATTATTATTTATTATTTAGATCTGTTCTTAAATATATATTTGCCCTGCAGTGCCCTGCTACATCATGTAACGCCCTGCAGTGCCCTGCTACACCATGAAATACTACAACTATTTCTAGTCATAGTTCCATTATCTTTATTCTGACTATAATTGCCACTGTTCCTTACACCCAACCGGCACCATCAGACACCGCCTACCAAGAGCCTGGGTCTGTCCGAAGTTTCTCCCTAAAAGGAAGTTTTCCTCACCACTCAAGGTGATTTAGTACCACTGTTGCACTAAATGCTTGCTGTTGGGGGAATTACTGGAATTGTTGGGTATTTGTAAATTATAGAGTGTAGTCTAGACCTACTCTATCTGTAAAGTGTCTTGAGATAAGTATTGTTATGATTTGATACTATAAATAAAATTGAATTGAATTTGAATATTTTTAAAAGCGGCATGTTTTTTTTTTAAAGCTAGTTCGACCTCAGGGATAAAAAGGGTGTCATGAATATCACTATCAAAAGGTCACGAAGAAAGGCTTGTGCATTCAAATTATTTAGGTTTCTCTTAATTAAAACACAAGCAGAGGATCTATTGACATGGGTATGATGAATGCATTCTATGGGGCAGTGATCGCACCCAGGTCAAGAACTCCACAGGTAAATATGTTATCACTCTTATTAGAAAAGATAAGGTCAATAAGTGATGATTTTGAGGGATTCTTTAAGTTTGGCCCGGTGGGATCAGTTACTAGATGTGTGAGATTATCAGAGGCACTTGTCAGCCAATCCAAATTAAAATCACCCATAACTATGACTATTCTGCATTAGTATATAAAAGAGAGATGCACACTTGCATGCACACATGCTGCATAGCTAATTCTGTTTATAATTAAATCAAGCCAGTGAGCGGGGTCGATGTTGCAGCGTCTGTTTTAGACCTGGAACTGCCAAAACCGTACACATTTCACCAAACACAGAGGTTGTGTGATAATAGTATTTCTGTGCAAATTAGCACCTCTGTGATTTGTGGTTGTATTGGCTGCGTTGGCAATTATAAAGTAAAGTTATGACAGAGCTTTGACATTATATGCGGGGCATAATGTTAGTAAATTTGAGAAAAAATAAACCCTATTCACACGGGATTACCCCGTCCACATCTGAGCCGGTGTCACCCCGTGCCCCCATTTAGCCCCCCTCCTGTGTTTAGCAGCCCATGGCAGCGGCTCTTTCTTGAGCTCAGCGCCCTTAGCGGACACCCCCCCCCCAGCGTCGCAGAGCAGAGAATACTGCTTTTTCTTTAATTTTACATACTTGGCAATTTTTGGAATCATTCAAATTTGGCTGTGTGGTATTAACACATTTTCGTGTGTGTATCTGTGTGCGTGTGCGTGTGTGTGTGTGTGTCGTACCCTAGAGGGTGAAAAATCAATCTCAACCAATTAACTTGTCCAAACAACCTGTGGTAGACAGCGACAGAGAGAATGACAAAATGTACCATGGAAATGTCTGCCCCAGCATTACCCAGACAAAAGACCTTTAGTCTGTGTTTAATAAGAGCGAGTGACATTGATACAAGCCTCTGCACTGACACTCACTCTGGCCTTTGACTAATAAAGTGTCTCATTAATAAGGTTATAAGTTTATTTATTTATATTCAAATTGTGTCACCCTAAGCTTTTAAAAAATAATACATTAGTTGATGTTATACTCAAATGTTCTTAATTCCTCTTGATTCCAAAGCAATTTCGCAGGAATGAGAGTATTATTTTGTCAAGGCGGAGAAAGGAAGATTGCCCCTGGAAATGATATTTGATATCTAACCAGAAGGGAGCAGTGAGACTCCAAAACAAATTATTTGCAATGAACCTCAATAAAGTGTTGTAGCTTATACGTTAATTAGTGATGGCAAATTGAAGCTTCGTGAGCCATTTTATGTATTTTCTAATCCCCACTAGATCTTGGTGTAAAAAAAAAAAAAATGGCTCTAGTAATGGTAATTCATTGTGCTTCCACCCTTTGTTAAACAGAGAGCACCATCTAGTGGGCTCAGAAAATAAAGAAAATGGTTCATAAAGCTTCATGAGGCTTCATTTGGCCATCACTAACGTTAATGCAAACAACCCTAAGCTCCGCCCCTTCGCCATCAATGATCCAATCAGAGCTGAGCAACACATGGAACAACTTTCCTGCAGTAGCCTAAATGCCTCAGATTAGCTGCAACAGCTAAACATCTGTCTTATCTTCATCTACATAAATCCATAGTTCGCTTAACATCCAAAAGTAATTACAACATAATAGTCATATAAACAAACCTTTTGTTCAGTCAATTAATTAATATTTAGGAAAGTTATTGCAGTGTACCTCAGATTCGCTGAACTGGTTGTGCAAAAGCAATAGATACTGTACATTCTGTTTCACAAATGATCTAGGCTTTTACACCAATGCTTGACATTGACGCTGCCATGTTTTGACAAGTTTTACAACCAAGCAACAGTATCTAAGAGCAAATGGGGCTTAGATTTGGCTACATGGTTACTTACACATTGAATTAACAGGATCATCCCATTAGACAAGGGTTTTTGGCTACATAGCAAAGTTAAGTTCAATAGTTACTCTAGTTTTAGCTTTGGTTTCGCCTAATAAATGACTTTCTGCACCAGCCACTAGTATCCTCTGACTATTCATGATTTCACACTTTACTATGGTGTCAGTGAGATTGTTGGGTCCGCTCAAGACTTAATCTACCTCTGTACCAAAACTCTCCAGAAATCTCTTCACCCCTCACCCAAAGGGATTTAGCAAATATTAGCTATACATATTAACTAGTTGTGTATATACTGTATTTTTCAGTTGTTTGGTCAGGTCTTGATTCGGTCTCGCACTGGTCTGGCCTTGGTCTTGTTTCGGTCTCAACCCCTCAAAGTCTTGGTCTTGTCTTTCAAATATATGAATTAAATATATGAAATATAGAGATTCAATGAGAAATAACATTATTCCTAGGGTTCGTGGTTTGATCCCCTGCTTCTTCTGTGTCTCTGAGTAAGAGACTGAACCAAATTTTTATTTAAGTGTATGCTTAATGAATATAATGTAATACATGAAATTACAGGGAGCTTTTGAAAAATGTTTTGTAAGACACGCTGAAATGTTAGTTAAACTGTTGTACTTTTCCATCCCGTTTTCTACACCTGCTTATTACATTTTACTGCATATTGTTGTGTATGAATGTACCTACACAGCAGTTTATATTCAATTGCTGTAACATCTTCCTTTACCGCAGCTTTCATGATTTCTCCTGGATACACAGACCACTTTAGCAACGCTGAGCTGCTTAATCACCATGCGGAGGATCACCCTGCCAATTAGTGCGACACAAAGTGACTTTCACGACCCGGTGGGCGCAGCATGTAGCCAGCTAAGTAGGAATTATTCACCCTGCATGTATAGAAATCCTCATGAGCAGCACAACTGTAGCAGTCACACTGATGGACCGACAGACTCGCATATACTAATGAACTCACATATGACCTGGAATGGAAAGTAGTATGCAGTATGCATGATACAAAGGCAACGGCATGTATGTACGTAGTTTAATGTGAAATGTTATACTGTATATGCTCTGATTACACTCCAAACTTATTATCTATACATTGTATGCAGGTGTCAGTTTTATTTACATTACAATGCCTTCATGAACCCATCAAATTATTATAATTTAGATTTATTTAACAGCCACAGTCACACATAAAAGCACATATATACACAAATACACAAAATATTCTTAGACACAATGAAAGATGGGCCCAGAATAGAACACACTGGCATAAAAGTGCCTATATACCTATATATGGTATGAACACTGGCTCTTTTCCATGGAAACACATACATGCATTAATAATATGCCCTATGAGCCTGAACTCACCAACACACACTCATGCAAATACTTTGTACATCTTCTAGCTCCTGTATACTGTACATTTGAGCCTTCAAAAAGCTAATGACTAGCTTCCTCTGTAAATCATCTTGGGTGTTGACGGGCAGCACATTCACAAAGCCGGTGATAATGATGGTAAGTGATCAGGGCGGCTAATACCAGGGAGGACTGTTGCTGAAAATCAGCTCTTTGCCTCGGGGTTCAGTTGCAGACAAAAATATGTTAAACATATTTAAAGATATGATATAAAAGATTTGATTAAAGAATCATTTGACAAATATTTGAGTGGGCACAAAAAACATGCAATGTTCTTATTTCATCTGCTTTAATTCATAATAGGCTGAGACCTGATAAACTGTTAAACTAGTAGAGAAGCCCTTTGCAGGACACAGGAACAGTTTCTTTCTTTGGATAGTTGTACGCCAATTTCATACAAAGTGTTAATTCACAGCATTTTAATGGTTATGAATGCAAGCTGTAGATATAAAACTATAACGTCACACAGCAGTGCTTTGACCAAAATGCTTATGTCAGCATGCTCAAAATGACAATGTTAACATGCTGATGTTCAGCAGGTTTACCATGTTTACCATCTTAGTTTAGCGTGTTAGCATTCGCTAATTACCACTACAAGACAAAAAGTACAGCTGCGGCTGATGGGAATGTCATTGGTCTTGCAGGTATTTAGTAAGAATGCAAAGCAATAGATAAATTACATTTTGATCTGACGATGGTGCTAGAGGAAAAGTCAGAGGATCACCAAAGTTCATACAATTCATCCTGAGGGAAACATGAATGTGTGTACCAAATGTAATGTGAATCCAACAGTTGTCAAAACATTTCAGAGGACCAATAAAGTCAGTTGGATTCATTCTGAACATGTCTGCCTAAATTGTTCTGGCATTCCATCCAATGGTGATATGTGTACCCTAAAACTGTTGTTACTAAAGCAGGAGCACAACTTACTGGATGTTGATCACATAAATCTCCTCGCCCAATGACGATTGTATTCTGCTTCTTTTCCTGCTTCCAATTTGAGAATAACTTAACAAGCCAGTGATGTGAAATGAAAATATAAACTGATAAAAAGGCCAGAAAGAGGAACTGATTGGAAGTGGCTGGGCATTGTAGAGGAAATATATACTCCATGGAAAGACTAACTTATTACCTTAGAACCAAAGCAGGGATTCTGGATCAAAGCTGTGAAAAATTGACTGTTTAAAAGACATGACAAATCAAATCATGGGTTGAGTCTTTAGCAAACGTGAAAGGAAAGGGACGAGCATTGTAAAAAGATCAATGTGCCCCTTTTTTATTTATTCTTTATCAACAAATTATGTTTTTCCCTCATAGAAGTCTATGTTTCCAATTTGGATATGAACACTGATGTGCAGTGACTTTTTGTTCATGTCAGAGAAAATGAAAAGAAAAGAAAAAGTTTCAAAAAAAGAAAATATAAACTGAAATCTGCATAATGCAGGTACTTAACGCTATAGTGCTTCAATAACATTAAACCAACCCAGCTAACCCTTGGTGCAGTTACAAGATAGGGCTGCCATTATCTTTATTTTCTTTCTTGTTAACAAATTCCAAAGAAGACCAAACCATCAATGTGTGAGTCCATCTCTTATTTCTAAATTCTTATTTCTGTTCCCATGTTCAACAGCGTGGCTCATTGGTGTGTTTTTAATAGTTTTACAGTGGAGCTCTATTGCTCAGAGGAATGAGATATCAGGCTTTGGATTAACACACAATATTTGTTAGTAGAATACATTCATTGTTGATTTTGGTCTTTTCATTGTTTGTTGACAACAAGAAAAATACCAGAATATCAACACAGTTATCCTTTAAAGGGAAACTACAGTTTTTTTCAACCTGGACCCTATTTTCCTATGTTTTTGTGTCTAAGTGACTGATCGGAACAACAATCTTTGAAATTGGTCCAGTATTAAGCAAGATCGCTACAGTCGGCAGTGGCGAAACAAGCTACAATGTAAGTTATGGGGCAATTGTCCAGCTTTTGTTCCATAATGTTGTCAGACACTTAGAATATTAATCTAAGTCTGTCAGTGGCAAAACGAGCACTTTGTGAAGGTAAATACAAGCTGGACAATTGTCTTGTTAATATTGTAGCTTGTTTTGCCGCTGATGACTGCAGCGATCTCGCTTAATACTGGACCAATGTCAAAGATTGTTGTTCCCACCATATCAATGCAAAATGTGCACTGTCAATGACATGCACTTGCAAAACTCACAAAATTACAACTCCAAAAACACTGACAAGAACAAAATTACATGAATGCACACACAGATGTCTGTGGTGGAATTTCCAATAACAACATGTTGTGGTAAGATGAGACAAGGGGAAAGCTTAGGTAACATCAGGTTACTCGGAGGTCATAGGTCAGGTAGTCTCACATTGCCAGACCTATCCCCTGTGAATTAAGGTCTGGCTACACAACACATACATTCCAGGATAGCAGAAAAAAACTCTGGGTTGTTTGCATTTCTTTAAACCAATCACAATCCTCTTGGGCAGCGCTAAGCTCCAGACGCAGTGACGGTGGCTCTCCATCGGAAGGAACTTGTTTTGATGGAACATTTGGACCCTGCAAAAAAACAACACTACAATATTAAATGAAGTTAACTGCTCACACAATACAGTACA
This sequence comes from Perca fluviatilis, assembly GCF_010015445.1. Lineage (NCBI taxonomy): Eukaryota > Metazoa > Chordata > Actinopteri > Perciformes > Percidae > Perca > Perca fluviatilis. Next base: position 10,622,626 of record NC_053121.1, on the reverse strand, counting down.
GTGAATATATAATAATATAAATAAGTTGGATACATGGTTAAACGCAATTTGCTCTTACCAGTGTATAGCTGTGTGTACATCGCCTATAGAAATCCCTGCCAATCCTATAATGTCCCAGTTAGTAAATGCTGTAAACATATTCTTTGTAAATCTTCAAAATCATTCCCTGAAAGAACAAATCAGGCTTGCCTTGTTGCACGATTCAAATATTCTTCAAAACGTGCCATTTTCAGCATTGTTGTGGGTGAGCATTTGTGTTTCCTATGTTATGGCGACATCAATATCTTTGCATAACACAAACTTCACAGCATCAACAGGAGATACACAATACAGAGTTGGGATGGCACAAAAAAACTACACTGTGGTTAAACTGTAATGATTAATCTGAATTCTCCTCGATTGAGATTTCATTAAATGGTTCTGTGGAAATCATCAAAGTCTCCCGAACCTTCTTCAGAAATCCAAAGTTTTTCCATAACATCATACTGTACAAGGTATTTTACACACACATATACACACACACACACACACACACACATGCAATACATAACTGTCAAGTCTTGTTGCAACAGCTCCTCATTGTGTGTTGATTAATGACTCCATGCATCATTAACCTTCTGACACAGACCCAGGAAATGACTGCTGTATTTACACATACACACATAGATGTTTCTATGCACTCACACATTACTGAGCAGTGCAGCTGCTTTCCAAGTTCAGTATTTTAATATTACCAGATGATTAGGGGAAACTTACACACACACACACACACACACACACACACACACACACACACACACACACACACACACACACACACACACACACACACACACACACACAGTTTGCCTAGGTTCATTAATTTCACATTATCAGGTGATTAGGAGTTGTGATTAAGAAGCTGGTAGGAGAAAAATGAGACAAGATAAACATTGATTCCTATTTTCTTTTAAACTCTTACAGATCTCAATGAGCTGTGAAAAAATATATAATATACTGTATTTCTATAATATATTGTATTTCTATATATATACACAGTACAGGCCAAAAGTTTGGACACACCTTCTCATTCAATGTGTTTCTTTATTTTCATGACTATTTACATTGTAGATTCTCACTGAAGGCATCAAAACTATGAATGAACACATATGGAATTATGTACTTAACAAAAAAGTGTGAAATAACTGAAAACATGTCTTATATTTTAGATTCTTCAAAGTAGCCACCCTTTGCTTTTTTGATAACTCTGCAAACCCTTGGTGTTCTCTCAATGAGCTTCATGAGGTAGTCACCTAAAATGGTTTTCACTTCACAGGTGTGCCTTGTCATTTTTTCCCTTATTAATAAAAAAGCAAAGGGTGGCTACTTTGAAGAATCTAAAATATAAGACATGTTTTCAGTTATTTACCACTTTTTTGTTAAGTACATAATTCCATATGTGTTCATTCCTAGTTTTGATGCCTTCAGTGAGAATCTACAATGTAAATAGTCATGAAAATAAAAAGGAAACCCATTGAATGAGAAGGTGTGTCCAAACATTTGGCCTGTACTGTGTATATATATATATATATATATATATATATATATATATATATATATATATATATATATATATATATATATATAGTACTATAAAAATGCAATACCAAACAGATTTTTATAAGCAGCAGAAATGCATGCATTGCAACAAAATATGGTTTTAAAGTTTAACTGAAATTGAGTTTTGCATAGGAACAATAATGTAATTCTGTCATCGTACATGTTTTTCCATTTTCAAAAGAAGGTAAAGCAGCTTTGGACATCTGTCTTAGTCTCTGGGTGGGCATTTTCCCATGACATGACATATGGAGCTCGACTGACTAAAGAACATACTGATACAACACACCCCCCCACCCCCCTTTTTAATGAGTCCACATATCGTTAGCTGTCAACCACTTACATGCTGTTAAATGTGAATAAATCTCAGTGGAAACTATTTTGATATCCTATGATATGTAATTTCCTCCCTGGAGGAGAATAAAGTATGCCTTTTTCTTCTTCTTCTTCTTCTTCTTCTTCTAGTATGAATTATTGTAAAGGGAAGTGATGTTTAGTTGTGTGTGATAGCAATTTAGCTAACTAGCTTGCTATTATTAGCACAGATTCCCTCATTATCAGTATTATTTCAACACATCGTCAGGCACCTGCACACTCACCCCTATTTTCCACCGGGTGAATCTGCGCTGCTTTCTGGATGCCCCCGCGACCCCTGCGAGCAATCGCTGCCATTCAAGTCAATGCTTGATATTCCACCAGCTGCACCACGGCACGTCCCAGAAGCGTGCATAAAGCGGCTCTTCGTTCTGCTCCGCTAAAGATACGTGCCAGATCTATTTTCACATGTGCCACGGGGCGTTCAGACAGCCGGGCAGGAAGTAAAACAGCGTGACTGTCCAGTCAATTTACCCAAAGACCCCCAATATCGTTTATGTCTCCTTTACAACACCACGGACAACGAGAGATTAATCTCGGAGGTTGAAAAACATAATAGACATCACAGATCTTCAGGACAATGCCAGAGAAGGCATGGAGTTTAACTGTAAGAGTGCTTGGAGTGAAAGGTAGATACTAGCTTATTGAACATGTGATTGTTCTGTAAAGTACTTGTAGAGGGGGCTTCCGGTTTGGATCATGTAGTGACAAGACGTGCCAATGAGAAGCTCCTGATACTTTGGACTTAACTGCGATAAAACTCTCTAATATACGTACTGGCGTCGAGTTAACAGTTTCAGTTGATTTATTTTTTCTTATTTACTACCGAAATTGCACGTTCGGAACATGCCGAGCTCTCAAAAGACCAGAGGAGATACAGAGCCGAAGAAACCAACGCTGAGTAGCAAAGTGGCTAATATGGCGTCGGCTACAGCTAGTAGTGAACTCGCTGCGATGCTAACAGCAGAAATGGAAAAACAACGCGAAAATCTCAAAGAAGACATGGCTACACTCATTCAAGCATCTCTGGCACCTATCCAGTCATCTATAGCTAGCTTTCGGGAAATGGTGGATACACTGGGACAAAGAGTTACATCTGTGGAGATCACTGCAGGCGAGAACTTTGAAGCCCTCTCTAGAGTGGAGAAAGCCGTCTCTGAACTACAGGCGGTGAATGCTACACTGGTAGACCGCATCGACGACTTGGAGAACCGTTCTCGGAGGGCAAACCTACGTATAATAAATGTGCCAGAGGGCAGTGAACCCAACGATGATATGGTAACTTTCGTCTCTACGCTGTTGAAGGACATGATGGGGAACCAGGTGTTTGCCACCCCGCCCGAACTGGACCGGGCGCACCGCGCTCTAATGCAGAAACCCAAAGATGGGCAGCCACCTCGAGCCATCATCGTTGCTTTTCATAAATATCAAGACCGGGAGAAGGCACTACGCTGGGCTAGACAGAATGTGATGCAGTATAAGGGACATGCACTAAGACTATATCCTGACCTCAGTGCTAACCTCTCTAAGAAACGTGCAGCCTACAAGAACGTCAAATCAGCCCTGTATCAGAAGGGAATCCAATTCAGGCTTCTCTACCCGGAGCCGCGCGAGGGTGTCTTATGGAGGGGATACACTGATGTTTGAGACACCGTCGGAGGCTGAGGCGTTTTACACTCGTAGTATTGAGAGGAAGGCCGGCATCTCTGCTGGTCCTGAACATGAGGACTAACTGAACGCTGGCTATTCAATGACGCCGGGTAAAGTAACAGTCATAGCTAACGCAGTGTCGCCTACAGTAATTCTTGATTTGCTACGTTGTCATGTATGATTAACCCTGGGTGTTTTAAGACATTCAGATTTGTTATTCTATTAGGGCATGTTCACGTGTTATTACATAGGGCTGAATACTGGAGCTTGATTTACGTTCAGAGTTTGTTTCATTTTAGTCAGGAGCTCTCAAAAGCAAAGTTTAGGAAATTAAGGTGAAGTGTTGGAAGTGTTCAGAAGTGGGACGAATCCTGCGTGCTGCCAGTTTGGCAGAGAAAGGGAATGTTTTGGGGATGTGGGGGCTAACGACTGGACCTTTTTTTCTTTTCTATATTTACTGTAAACTTTTTGGATTTCATTATATGCTGTCTGTTGAGGGAGGTAGGCGTGACATGTGCATGGTTATGAACAAAATGAGTCTTGAACACTGTATTCATAACTTTATTGTGTGGCTATGACTAACAATTTAAAGGGTGGGTGTGGGGGGTCAGCGATCAGGTTTGTATCATGGAACGTTAAAGGGCTCAACAGTCCATTAAAGAGATCTAAAATATTTACCCACCTTAAGAATTTAGAGGCTGATATTATATTCCTTCAGGAAACCCACATACGTAAATCTGATCAACTACGTTTAAAAAAGCAGTGGGTGGGGCAAATCTTTCACTCTAGCTTTAATTCTAAAGCAAGAGGGACAGCAATACTAATACACAAGAGAATTCAGTTTGCCTCCTCTGGGGCTATATCTGATCCACAAGGCCGCTATGTTATAGTCCCCGGACGGATTCTCCAGACACCGGTTATACTAGTGAACTTGTATGCTCCTAACTGGGATGATGTGGGGTTTGTGCAACAACTTGTTTGTAAATTGCCAGATCTAAATTATCATTTTCTGATTTTAGGGGGTGACTTTAACTGTGTCATAGACCCCAACTTAAACAGATCCAACCCTAAAGTACATACCCTTTCAAAAATGGCCAGTACATTTTCAAGATTTTTCGATCATGCAGCATGTGTGGATCCCTGGCGCTTTTTTAATCCTCAGTGCAAGACCTTTTCTTTCTATTCTAACGTCCATCACTCGTACTCAAGAATTGATTACTTTTTTATTGATAAAAAACTGATGGGCTGCTTGGAGAAGGTTGAATACGGCGCCATCGTAGAATCGGACCACGCCCCCATACTTATGGATCTCTTTTTCAATCACAACTACACTGGTCGTCCTCAGTGGCGCTTTAATTCTACATTACTGTCAGATGGGAAGTTCTGCAATTTAATCTCTGTGGCCATCAGCAGGTTTTTGGAAACTAATAAGTCAGACTCAGTTTCTCCGTCATTACTTTGGGAAACATTTAAAGTGGTTATTAGAGGGGAAATAATAGCATATTCGGCCTACCAGAATAGAGAAAGGAAAAAAAAAAGACAACAGTTAATAGATTTGATATTTGATCTAGATATGAAGTGTTCCACATCTCCAAGCCCATCACTCTATAAAGAAAGAATTGACCTCCAAACTCAATATAATTTACTTTCTACTTCGGAAACAGAGCAACTTATTATGCGATCGCGTGGGATGTTTTATGAACATGGTGAAAAGCAGACGGCCTTTTAAGCTCATCGACTAAAATCTAAATCGACATCACAACATATTTCTCAAATCGAAGACACGACAGGAAAACTGACTACAGATCCTCTCAAAATAAATGATATTTTTAAAGATTACTATTTTGATTTGTATAATTCAGAATCACTTAAAGACTCATCACTCTTTGTAAATTTTTTTGATAAAATACGAGTTCCTACCCTCTCTGATGGCCAAAAAGAGCAATTGGATCAACCGCTAAGCCTTGAAGAAGTTGCCTTTGCCATCTCTGCAATGCAAAATGGGAAGGCCCCAGGGCCAGATGGCTTCCCTATGGATTTTTATAAGAAATTTTCTGGTCAACTAGCCCCCCTGTTATTAGATATGTTTAACCATTCCTTGTCCCAAGGTAAATTACCTGGATCCCTTACCGAAGCATCTATTACACTTTTGCTGAAACCTGGTAGGGACGCATTTAAATGTGGTTCATACCGACCTGTATCACTGTTAAATTCTGATGTTAAAATACTTTCGAAGTTGTTAGCGATGTGATTGGAGGCACCCTTGTCATGCCTGATTTCAACCGACCAGACAGGTTTCATTAGAGAGCGTTATTTATTTTCTAATGTGCGACGTCTTTTAAATGTACTTTACAGTCCTTCACCTAATGTCGTACCAGAAGTTGTGGTGTCGTTAGACGCGGAAAAAGCTTTTGACCGTGTAGAATGGGATTACCTTTTCTTTGCATTGAAACAATTTGGTTTTGGTAAAACATTTAGCCAGTGGATCCAACTTCTTTACTCCTTCCCACAAACATCGGTGATCACAAACCAGCTCCGCTCACAAAATTTTCCCTTATCTAGAGGCACCAGACAAGGTTGCCCACTTAGTCCACTTTTATTTACATTAGCAATAGAACCATTGTCCCTCGCCCTGAAATCTACACCCTCCATATAGGGTATTCCTAGATGGGGAGTGGAAAATAAACTATCCCTTTATGCGGATGATATGTTGCTCTACATATCAGACCCACTGTTAGGTATCAATAAAATACTTGCACTGCTGCACACTTTTGGACAGATCTCTGGCTACAAACTTAATTTATCAAAAGCGAATGTTTGCCTGTAAATGAGTCAGCGAGGAAGATCCCAGATCATGCTCTACCATTTCATATATCAAGGTCAGGTTTCAAATATTTGGGCACTAATATAACTCCTGTCTTCGAAGATCTTTTCGATGGGAACTTTGCCCCACTCATTGCCAAACTTAAAGCAGATCTACAAAGGTGGGATATCTTACATCTGACCTTAGCTGGCAGAGTGAACTGTGTCAAAATGAATATATTACCGAGGTTTAGGGCTGCACGATTATGGCCAAAATGATAATCACGATTATTTTGATCAATATTGAGATCACGATTAATTATCACGTTTATTTGTTGATTTTAGCCAAAACAAATATTATATAATTATAACTGCTTTTACATCCATATTGTGCTACATTCCTACTAATACATCCATATTGTGCTACATTCCTCCTTTATTGAAGGATACTGTGAAGGAGTATGCCATTTCAGCTGTTGTGCGACCGCTTTCCACACATGCATGTTTGCCGTGAAAGATACAGGCAACGCAATTTTCTGTTCACGTTAACGGCGCATGTGATGCCTGGTATCTACCAGACGAAATAGCTACGCGGATTTCTGTGGCTCATTACACTGCCACTTACATGTCTGCGTTGCGCTCTGATGCTCCGAAACCCACGTTAGAGGCAACATAAACATCGCTGAATGTCACGCTAGTAAACACTAATGACACGTTATACAGCAGGTAGCGTTAGCCTACCGTTAGCCACAGTAGTAACTGGATTAAACACAGCTAAAATGCTGACTGCTAAACAGTGTAGTGTGTCTGTATTTCACTGTAGGATTCCAACAGCGGGACGTCCAACAGTCTGCTGCTAAAGCTATGAGCTAAAAGACACAAACTAGCACCGGTCACTGCTGTTGTCTGAAAAACAACACAGCCGGGACAAAATGTTGCGTTTACTGGTAAACTGGTAAACATCGTGACCGGCTTATGATGACCGACTGTTACCTGTTGTGGAATTTTCCTCACGTTACTCTGTCCTCTGTGACTGTCTACATCTAGAAACTAAGCTGCGCGGTGCAGGCAGGGAACAGCTCTGATTGGCTCATGGAGACATGTGATCAGACAGTGGTTTATGGAGCGCTAGATTGGCTTTGCAAAAACTGTTCTATGAAGGGAATGACGCATTTTAAATATCGCTCGATCACACAAATTTGATCGTGGGAAGCCAAAATCGTGATCGTGATTAAAATTCGATTAATTGTGCAGCCCTACCGAGGTTTCTATTTTTGTTTCAATGTCTCCCTATTTTCTTATCAAAATCCTTTTTTCATCAGATAGACACGTTAATTTCAAGATTCATATGGAACGGTAAGATTCCTAGGATAGGTAAAGACCTACTCCAGCGACCAAGAGCAGTAGATGGGTTGGCCCTCCCTAATTTTCGGAGCTATTACTGGGCAGCAAACATCCACAAAATAACACATTGGGTGCAATCTCCAGATACAGATTGGTGCGAGTTGGAGAGCAGGTCATGAGTGTCGGCCTCTCTACATGCTCTGGTCACATCTAGCCTCCCTGTCAAGATTTTTCAGTTTACATCTAACCCAGTGGTCATCTCCACTCAGTTTAGAGGGCATGCTAACATGAAGAGAACACTTTTGATCCAGAGCCCGTCTGTATACACATCACACGTTTTACCAGCCAAATTAGACGAGGCCTTTGCAGGATGGCATAGTAAATGGATCCACAGATTTGGGGATCTTTACAGGAATGGCATATTTTCTAGTTTCGATGACTTGAGTTCTAAATATGACCTTCAAAAAACGGACTTATTCCATTACTTTCAAGCCCGCCAATTTGCTAAGAGCCATAGCTCACAATTTCCTGCTCTCCCGGAGAAATCCCTAGTGGACTCACTTTTAGAAGTTCCTTCTGGGTTGAAAGGTTTCACAGCCCATTCATATTCGATGATTATGTTACTTGATGATGTCAAGATAGACAAGATCAGAACTGCGTGGGAAAAGGAACTTGGAACTGGAATCTCAGAAGACGTTTGGACTAAAACTCTAACAAGAGTGAACAGTAGCACTTCCTGAGCAAGACTGGGTTTAATTCAATTCAAAGTTCTTCACCGCCTACACTGGTCTAGAGCTAAGATATCCTCATTATATCCTAATGTTGATAGCAAATGTGTAAGACGTCATGTTAATGTAGCAGACTTGACACACATGTTTTGGTCATGCCATAAACTAGCACGATACTGGTCAACTATATTTGATGTAATGTCTGAAGTGCTTAGGACAGCTTTAGAACCATGCGCTACAATTGCCATATTTGGTGTACCAGATGAAGGCACAAACTTGACACAAAATCAACTCAACATCATAGCATTTGTCTCTTTACTGGCACGTAGACGTATTTTGCTACTTTGGAAGTCAAGCTCCCCGCCCACTGCAGCACAATGGCTTAAGGATGTAATGCTGTTTTTACATCTAGAGAAGATTAAATTTACAATAAGAGAATCTAACAAATTCCTCTCAGTGTGGGAATCTCTATTGTCATACTTTAGCCCCCCCCCCCCCCCCCCCCACTTCGTAGTGCGTAGTGAACCATCCTGGCAGACTCTGAAGGATTGACTGCCCCTCCATATTCAAGCTGCACTATATATAGACACCTGGCTAAATAGTATTCCCCTAATGGTTGTCGTCAATCAGAATTTTGAAGGCGTGCCGTCCTTCCACGGTAATTATATTTGTTTATGTTTCAATTCTAAGTATGTATTTTCTTTATAATTGTCTGCATTGTTAATCATTTCTTATTTGGTCCAGTCGGGGTGGGATGGGGTGGGTTGAGAGGGGACTGTTTTGTGCAAGAAAAAGGAAAAACTCATATCTGTAACGATGTGTCTGTTCATAATCTATATTTCTCAATAAAAAGAGGTTTAAAAAAAAAAAAGTACTTGTAGAGACAATAAAATCTGCAAGTTGGGCAGGCAAGACGCTTTGCTTCTGAGACGCTCCTGGTGTGGTGTGGCAGAGGACAGAACAAAACAGCACAGACACGCCCAGTGGAAAATGATTGTCAGTGTTGTGTTTGTTCCACATTCTTATAGCTAGTGCTACCTGGCCATTTGCCATCAACATGCTAACTAATGACAAATGACTCAGAACTCATTCATTCATTCATTCATTCAACTTAAACTGTCATCACATACAGCACATCAAATCTAACTTCTAACTCATAGTGTAGTTGGTTTACAGACTGAAGATCATTTTTCAGTTCACATACCCAACAAGCATTGACCATTCCATTGATGAATCATTCATTCGGGTTAACTGATACGAGTCAAACATGAGAAGTATTAGCCGTTTTTCTCAGGGCTTCCATGAACAATCATTAATCTTTTATGAAGGTAAACAGGAGCGAGTGTTCACCGGGGCGGAAAGAGCAGTGACTGAGAAAGAAAATAAAATGAAAGGGAGACGGGACTGTAGACCTGTTATTTTCATTAATTAAACATTTCAAAACAAAACAGAGGAACAAATACCTTAAAGTCCCCCTCCACTGAAAAATGTGTTTTTCTTACGTTTATGTCCCCTAAAATGTCTAACCTTGACTATACTGTATCTGTGTAAAGTTTGTCACTAGAATGTTTTACATTCCTCTCCTAAAGGGGGTGATGTCTACACCTCCCTGAAATTTGAAATACAAACGTATCCAAGGCAAGCTTAATTAGGTACGTCACTAATTGCTGTTTAATACGCAAAAGCCAGCAAAGAAACCTGAAACCCCCAATAGCAGAAATGACAGTCAGTACAGAGAGTGAAAATGCAACAAAAATGGCAAAACGGGCTGTCTGTAACTGTTGTTAGCTTGTAACTGGCAGTGGCTGTCAGCCACTGCCAGTTACAAGCTAACAAACAACATAAACAAATAAAAAATACAAACTACACGTAAAATATTGATATTTATGCTAGTTGCCAATTTTAGTGCACAACAGTACCTGTCTAAGTCTGACTGACGCCATGTTTAGACAGGAAGCCAAAACTTACTTATCGTTCTTTTACTGGTCAGCTGAAGAACTGGCTTATTGATGATAAGATATGTGCACTGCCTGCAGATTTGTTTTGTCATGTTGCTTGTTGTATGATGATCTGTTGTGTTTGTTACTTGTTGTTGTGCATTGTTTGTTTTTTATGTTGGTCAGTGTATGTTGCTTTTATATGTTGACTGTATTGTCATTTTATTGTATTTTATTTTTTTTAGGTTGCCATTTTCAAACTGGCCAGGGTCAATCTGGCTCATTTACAGTTGCTTTGCTGTTGATTCATAAGCATTGTCCCTGTTAAATAAATACATTTAAAAGGTAAGCAGATACACTGTTGTAACTAGAGATGGTCCGATACCACTTTTTTGCTTCCCGATACCGATTCCGATACCTGAACTTGCGTATCGCCCGATACCGAGTACCGATCCGATACCAGCGTGTCATATATTTCATTATGTTTTAACATCTGTATACTACTATCTCTGTATGGATGTGATATGATTTCTTTCTTTGTTGTCGGTCTGGCTCAGGTTAAACTCTTTGTGAAACATGAACAAACGCAAACAAGGAATGCCCCAGAACTTTCTTTTATAGTTTTAATGAAAAAGAACATAAATAAACTACTTTAACGTAGATTTTCTTTAGGGCTTCATTACGTGGTATCGGATCGGTGCATAAACTCCAGTACTTCCCGATACCGATACCAGCGTTTTAGGCAGTATCGGAGCCGATACCGATACTGGTATCGGAACATCTCTAGTTGTAACCCACACTCTACAGTTTTTCTCTATGAGATTATCTGCATGCACGTAACCATACTCTCAGGTGGAGATCAAACAATTAGTGATTCCACGCCAGCACAGGTGCTTTATAGGGTGTGGCCGGACAAGCTGGCGTGTCTTAAAGAAGTATCCACGTACTCAGGGGGATCATCCCTCGTACATATGGAATATGATGCGGTGGGGAGAGAGAGAGAGAGAGAGAGAGAGAGACTTTATTATTACTCATGGTCCATTTAGAAAAAAAAACCAACACAATTAAAAAGTACCGATACAAAAGAACAGACACCAATTAAACAAGACAAGCACTGAACCTCGGGTCATTCACCCATCCATCCATCCATCTTCGTCCGCTTATCCGGTGTCGGGTCGTGGGGGGAGCAGCTCCAGCAGGGGACCCCAAACTTCCCTTTCCCGAGCCACATTAACCAGCTCCGACTGGGGGATCCCGAAGTGTTCCCAGGCCAGGTTTGAGATATAATCCCTCCACCTAGTCCTGGGTCTTCCCCGAGGCCTCCTCCCAGCTGGATGTGCCTAAAAACACTCCAGGCACTCCAACGGTTTCATGCTGAAAACCATGGCCTCAGATTTAGAGGTGCTGATCCTCATCCCAGCCGCTTCACACTCAGCTGCAAACCGATCCAGTGAGTGCTGAAGGTCACAGGCCGATGATGCCATCAGGACCACATCATCTGCAAAAAACAGTTTTGACATCCCCAGCCCACCAAACTGCAACCCCTCCCCAGCCCGACTACGCCTCAATATTTTGTCCATAAATACTACAAACAGGATTGGTGACAAAGTGCAGCCCTGGCGGAGGCCAACCCTCACCTGAAACGAGTCTGATTTACTGCCGAGAACCGGGACACATCTCTTGCTTTGGTCATACAGAGATTGGGGGGAGGCTGAGAAGTGTGATACCCCTGTAATTAGCACACACCCTCTGGTCCCCCTTTTTGAACAGAGGAACCTGTCTGCCACTCCTTAAGCACTGTCCCAGACTTCCACGCAATGTTAAAGAGGCGTGTCAACCAAGACAGCCCCTCCACACCCAGAGCTTTCAGCATTTCTGGACGGATCTCATCAATCCCCAGGATTTTACCACTGTGGAGTTGTTTAACTACCTCAGCGACTTACACAAGGGAAATTGACGACAATCCCCCATCATCCTCCAGCTCTGCCTCTACCATAGAGGGCGTATTAGCTGGATATAGGAGTTCCTCAAAGTGCTCCTTCCACCGCCCTATTACCTCCTCAGTTGAGGTCAACAGCGACCCATCCTTACTGTACACATCTTGGATGGTTCCCCGCTTCCCCCTCCTGAGGTGGCGAACGGTTTTCCAGGAGCACATAGGTGCCGACCGAAAGTCCTTCTCTGAACTTCTCCCACACCCGCTGCTTTGCCTCTTTCACGGCAGAGGCTGCCGCCCATTGGACCCTTTGGTACCTTGCAACTGCCTCCGGAGTCCTCTGGGATAACATATCCCGGATAGACTGCTTCAGTCGGACAGCTTCCCTGACCACCGGTGTCCACCACGGTGTTTGTGGGTTACCGCCCCTTGAGGGACCTAAGACCCTAAGACCACAGCTGCTCCCAGCTGCAGCTTCAGAAATGGAAACTTTGAACATTGTCCACTCAGGTTCAATGCCCCCAGCCTCCACAGGGATGCACGAAAAGCTCCGCCGGAGGTGTGAGTAGAAAGTCTGTCGGACAGGGGCCTCCTCCAGACATTCCCAATTTACCCATACTACCCGTTTGGGCTTATCAGGTCTGTCCAGAGTCTTCTGCCACCCCCTGACCCAACTCACCACCAGATGGTGATCGGTTGACAGCTCCGCCCCTCTCTTCACCCAAGTGTCCAAAACATACAGCCTCAGATCAGATGAAACGATTAAATAAAAATAATATAAAAATAAAATATAAAATCGATCATTGACCTTTGGCCTAGGGTGCTCTGGTACCAAGTACACTTATGAGCATCCCTATGTTCAAACATGTGTTTGTTATAGACAATCCATGACTAGCGCAGAAGACCAACAACAGACAACCACTCTGGTTTAGATCAGGGATGCCGTTCCTCCCAATCACACCTCTCCATGTATCTCCATCATTGCCCACATGCGCGTTGAAGTCCCCCAGCAGAACTATGGAGTCCCCCACTCGAGCCCCATACAGGACTCCATTCAAGGTCTCCAAGAAGGCAGAATACTCTGCACTCTTGTTTGGTGCATATGCACAAACAACAGTCAGAGTTTTCCCCCCTACAACCCGCAGGTGTAGGCACTCTCGTCCACCGGGGTAAACTCCAGCATAGTGGTGCTCAGCTAGGTGCTTGTGAGTATCCCCACACTCGCCCGGCGCCTCACACCCTGGGAAACTCCGGAGAAGAAAAGAGTCAAACCCCTATCTAGAGGTATGCTTCTAGAACTGACTGTGCATAGAGGTAAGCCCCACCAAATCCAACTGGTAGCTCTCCACCTCCCGCACAAGTTCCGGCTCCTTCCCCCACAGAGAGGTGACATTCCACGTCCCCAGAGCCAGCCTCTGCCGCCCGGGTCTGGTCCGTCGAGGCCCCTGACCTTCACCGCCACACCTGGCAGCGCACCCGACCCTAGCGGTTCCTCCCACAGGTGGTGGGCCCATGGGATGGAGAGAGAGGTGCCATGTAGCTTTTTCAGGCAGTGCCTGGCCAGGCTCCATGGCAAACCCGGCCACCAGGTGCTCGCTGATGAGCCCTCCATCTGGGCCTGGCTCCAGACGGGGGCCCCGGTCTTCCTCTGGGCAAGGTTCCTCTATCTCTTCCTCGTTCACTCATAGGGTTTTTGAACCATTCTTTGTCTGCCCCCTCACCTGAGACCACTTTGCCTTGGGAGACAATACCAGGAGCACAAAGCTCCAGACAACACAGCTCTCAGGTTCATAGGGACGCACAAACCTCTCCACCACGATAAGGTGATGGTTCCCGGAGAGGAACCTTGTAATCAGTTTTACAACAAAACTGTCATTTTACAACTGAACCTTGGGTCAATCAGTTGTAAAATGACAGAGTTACAAGAAGAATTCAGGCGACCAATACATTTATACATTAGATTCCTCTGTAAAGCAGAGAATGTAATAACTCCTGCTTGACAAAACTATTTAATTGCACTACACCCCTTGGTTTTCTGAGTAGTATACACAAACAATCATTATAAGCAACTTATTGAAGTTTGCCTTTTTGAACTTGACCCACAAAGGGGGCAGTGTAGAAAGCAGTACAATATGCTTTAAAGAGATTTTCTTGACAGTATCAGAACACCAAGAGAACTTCCCTGGCGAAGCACGTTCGCGTATTCATGCGGCGCTGCCTATACATATCATCATCATCTGACATTTGATCCATTAAGATGTGACCCAAATACTTAATTTTACAACAAACAGCACTTGCCCTGCCAGATGGAAAAATAAGGTCCTTATCCTCTTTCACTCTACAGATCATAACAAAACTCTTTTTGGCATTATATTTCACATCAAATTTAACACCATAATTGGAACATATATTCAACAACTCCTGAAACCCCGCACTGCTAGGAGAGTCAACAGCCAAATGATCAGCATACATAAGATGCACTAGCATGTTACCAATCATACATCCTGTTTTACACTGCCTTTGCTGATCAGACAGGTAATCCATGTAAATACTAAAGAAGGCCGGTGATAGTATCCCCCCCTGACGGACTCCCTTACCAACACCAAAAGGAGTAGAGAATACATCCCCCCCCCCCATTTGATCTGCATGCTCTGATTGGAATACCAAAAAGCCAGGATTCTAATTATACTGTTAGGTACTCCTCGTCGGCTCAATTTCAAAAATAGCTTGTAATGGTTAACTCGGTCAAAACCCTTGGAGGCATCAATAAAACCAATAAAAACAGAGGAATTTTGTCTTCTGTAGGTTTTTACCATTTCCTTTAGTGCATAGATACATAGATCAGTACCGTGTAGGGCCTTGAAGCCAAACTGGTTATCACAACTGTACAAATAAACACACAACCTATGTAATAAAATTCTTTCCAGGACTTTTGATAATACACTAGCTAAAGCAATAGGTCTATAATCATCCACACTCCGCACCTTGCCCGCTTTATCCTTAATGACAGGCACCAAAGTAATGGACAACAGAGAGTCTGGTAACAAACCATGAGTCATAAAGCAAGTAAAACAAATGGCAAGAAGAATTGCAACCTTTGGGAAGGGCCCATTTCAGGTGCTCTGCAATAATTTGATCTGACCCACTAGCTTTATTATCAGCTAGCAGTGTAAAACCTTGATAGATCTCATTAGCTGTGATTCCCAGAGACTCTCTCTATGTTGCATGGTAATGATGCACTGTCCCTGTTCAGAGCTCTCACCTCCTTCCAGAAGCCAGTAACATAATTACCAAGGAGCTTTTCAGCCATAGAGTCCGCTCTTATTTCTTGCTCATGTTTGTTGACATAACGAAGTGCATATTTATAACTAGCATTAGTACGCTTTTTGAGTTCCAAGACTGGCCCCTCTCTGGGCCTGTCTGAACCCAGGCCTCAAAAGCATTCTTAGCTTCAGCATGATGAACATATTTGTTCCACTCTGGCTTGATGTTGTGTCTTTTATAAGGATAAATAAATAATGGCCTACTGGCCTCATACACAGATCCCACAATATGTTCATACATGGCACAAAGGTCCTCACAGTGAGAGCTTATGTTACAATTTACATCATAACACAAAATTGCATCCTTAGGCAGAGATATATTGCTCAAAAGTACATCAGATCTTCTGCAGTATGAACACACATCTTCATTAGTGACCTTAGACCAGTCCAGTTTAGCCTTACAGGCCCCATTAACCCCCTGAGACATCTCAGGAAGGCTAGCACAGTCAAGTAAGATAATAAAAGGAATGTGATCAGACATAGATGCCCCATACACAATCTCTACTGAGCTCAGGCTAGAATGCGCATCAGAGGTACTGATGCAGTGGTCTAGCCATGATGTGGTGTGCCAGGCCTCACTTATGTAAGAGTGGCTATCTGCAGGTAAGAGCCTTTGGCTGGATAGTATAAGATTATTATCATCACAGAACTGTAGCAAATGCCTAGCAAATAGTGAATTCCTGTCTGAAAGATCAGCATTCATATCTCCCACCATATAAACACTTGTGGGATGGTTATTGGAAATAAAAGAGTTTATGAAAGCCGGCCCAAATGTGGCCCACGTGCAGTTCTCTTATGGCTCACGTTTGGGCCACATTAGGGGGACCTGTGGCTGAGTTTCGGATGCCACACTCACCTGAGGTCAGCGCCGTCATTCAAGGCCAAACGTGGGCCATAAGAGAACTGCACATGTGGGCCACATTTGGGCCACATTGGGGGGACCTGTGGCTGAGTTTCAGCCGCCACGGTCACCCTGAGTCAGCGCCGTCATTCAAGGCCAAACGTGGGCCATAAGAGAACTGCACATGTGGGCCACATTTGGGGGACCTGTGGCTGAGTTTCGGCCGCCACGCTCACCCTGAGTCAACGCCGTCATTCAAGGCCAAACATGGGCCATATGAGAACTGCACATGTGGGCCACATTTGGGCCACATTAGGGGGACCTGTGGCTGAGTTTCGGATGCCACACTCACCTGAGGTCAGCGCCGTCATTCAAGGCCAAACGTGGGCCATAAGAGAACTGCACATGTGGGCCACGTTTGGGCCACATTAGGGGGACCTGTGGCTGAGTTTCGGATGCCACACTCACCTGAGGTCAGTGCCGTCATTCAAGGCCAAACGTGGGCCATAAGAGAACTGCACATGTGGGCCACATTTGGGCCACATTAGGGGGACCTGTGGCTGAGTTTCGGCCGCCACGCTCACCCTGAGTCAACGCCGTCATTCAAGGCCAAACGTGGGCCATAAGAGAACTGCACGTGGGCCACATTTGGGCCACATTGGGGGGACCTGTGGCTGAGTTTCGGATGCCACACTCACCTGAGGTCAGCGCCGTCATTCAAGGCCAAACGTGGGCCATAAGAGAACTGCACATGTGGGCCACGTTTGGGCCACATTAGGGGGACCTGTGGCTGAGTTTCGGCTGCCACGCTCACCCTGAGTCAAAGCCGTCATTCAAGGCCAAACGTGGGCCATATGAGAACTGCATATGTGGGCCACATTTGGGTCACATTAGGGGGACTCAGGGAGAGCGTGGCGGCCGAAACTCAGCCCCAGGTCCCCCTAATGTGGGCCAGATATTTGGCCCAAATGTGGCCCACATATGCAGTTTTCTTATGGCCCACATTTGGCCTTGACTCAGGGTGAGTGTGGCGGCCAAAACTCAACCACAGGTCACTTTATCAAAGTAGTGAAATTTATTACATCTTTTTGATTAGTATTCTAACATGTTTCAAACTGGGCTATACAGCTGAATAACAGTGAATTTAAACCAGGCAGTTTAAACCTCACAGTAGTACCAACATAGTCAGACTTATAAAAATGCAATGCAATAGCTACATAAAGCTACATATAAGCTTTTTAATCGAAAAGAATATTTTCAGATGTAACCCCATTGTAATCATCAATATTTGATAAGTAACTAAATTAATTAAATTTTTCCTCAGTGCCTCTAGCACCTAAACATTTATTTTGTAATGTAATTACATGTATCTAGTTACATGCAGTTTCTTTCTCCCAAACACTGGTCTATATAAACACAGTGAACAGGCAGCTATCAGGGTGTGGCGGTTGACTGATGTGTCCATGAGACCCAAACAGTTTAGAATGTAACCACAAGTTCTGTGGCTACAATTTATAAATGTTCCCTAAATACCTCAAATTCCTCAGTTACTGCAGTAAGGAAAATCAGACAGGTGTATGGTAAAAGTTAGCTTGAAAATGAAGTGTTTAGGCAGCTTGGACTGAATTTTGTAATGCTTTTTATTTGCATATGTGCTCCTTATACATTTAACAGTTAAGACTGGTCCTGGCTGGTTTCTGTCTCAAGTTCTCTGGCTGTTTGTCTTTTTAACTCTGTTACTTTGGAGCTTGTTTCAAGCTACAAATTGCCTTAAACCTTTTCAAACTCAAAGGTGGGCCTGTGTTGAGAATACCTGACCAATTTGGTGTTCCTAGCTTCATGTTTAGGCTAAGCGTGCTCAGTATTATAGTTGACATTTTAAGTAAAAAGGAACTTGTATTAAACACATACCAATATTGAACAACATTTGAAAACACACTAAAAGTAAATGAATCTTAACATCTACTAAAAAAGAACATCTAATAAAAAAGGAATCTTAAAGTACTAAAAAAGAACATGTTATAATACAAAATTAATCTGAACCAATCTATAAAACACAATAAAACAACTATTTACGTGTGTGTGTGTGTGTGTGTGTGTGTGTGTGAGAGCGAGAGAGTCTGTGTGTCTAGGGATGCTGGGCTGCACCCAATACGCTGCCCTTCTCGCCCTCTCCGAAATCTTTTTAGACAGGTGGAGTTGAGCCTCGAACGCAGTCTGCACCACCATCAGCCTGCCGTACTGGCTGGTCCTGAGGGCCTTCTCTGGTGTCTGTTGAGGAAACAAAACACAGAGTGAGGTCTGGTGTAACAGACATAAAATGGACTGAATCTTTAAAGTACATATCTTAGAATTTTACTTACATTTTGCAGCCTCGCCATAAACTCCCTCTGCTCCTGCAGTCCTGAGGTCCCTGACTCCTAGTAGGGGACAGGGGTTTCGTCCTCGGAACTGGAGGAGGACGCTTCTGTTGACGCTGGTGATGGCCAGTGTGGGTGAGGGCCTGGTGGAAATGCTCCCTTATCCTCTTTGACTGGGCCACGTTCAGGCTGAGGGCTTAGAAGCAGTCAGCTGTGGCCGTGTTGTGGCACACAAGGTGGCCACCATCTTCCGCTGCTCGGCAGGCAGGTTGTTCTTGGCCTTAAAACAGTAGAAGAAAAAAGATTGCTACTGTTAGTTAAGCCAGCAGAGTTTTAATGAAAGCCAGCATGAACAGATGAGTGACTGAGGAGAACTTATCATGGTCCGGCTGGGTCCTGGGGCCTTGGTGCCACTCTCGTGGCCTTTTTGTGTGTTTTGTTTTGTGCTTTGTTTTATTATGGTAGTCTTGTTTGTCTGTTTTGCTCTGTTCCCTGTTTTATTTTGAAAGTCTGGTTTTCTGTCTTGTCTGGTTTTACTTCCTGTCTTTTTGGTTTTCCCGCCCTTGTGATTGTCTGATTTGTTTCACCTGTTGTATCACCTGTCCCTTGTTAGTCCTCGTTACCTCTTGTATTTAGTCTCTGTTTCCCTTGTCTGTTGTCGGATTCTTGGTTTCTGTTTGGTGGTTCTTGTCGTGTTCTGTCCTGCCTGAAGTGTTTTCCTGGTTTAAATAAATCTGTATAACTGCATTTGGGTCCTGACCTTCTCTCCAACCTGACAGAACTCACATGTGCAGACACAGCGGTCCTCAGGTCGGTGAAATTGGGGGACCCTTTAAAAAAGGAACATGCCGACTTATTGGGAATTTAGCTTATTCACGTTAACCCCCAGAGTTAGACAAGTCGATACATATCCTTCTCATCTCCGTGCGTGCTGTAACGTTGTCTGACGGCTCCAGCATATCAGCCCATAACAGAACATGCAGGTGAATGGTTCCAGCAATCCTACTGCTCTGAATAAGTGACAAAATAACTCCACATCTCCTTATTTATATATTGTGATTTAGAGTCATAGCGCAGTGTAAAACAAATATACGTAATGAGACACAGCCATCTTTAACCGTAAACAAACTGGTAACTATATTCTCAGGCGGAAGAATATAGTACTTGGGCGGAGTGATATGCTCGCAAGCCTGTCTGAGAATATAGTTCCCAGTTTGTTTACGGTTAGAAGATGGCTGTGTCTCATGTTACGTTGTTTTTTGTACACGCTGTGACTATACAAATCACAACATGGAAATAGGAACATGTTGGCGTTATTTTGTCACTTTGTCACAATTCGGAGCAGTAGGATTACTGGAACCATTCTCCTGCATGTTCTGTGCTAGGCTAAGCTAATGCTGGAGCCGTCAGACAGCGTTACAGTACACACAGAGATGAGAAGGGTATGTATCGACATGTCTAACTCTGGGGGTTACGGTGAATAAGCCAAATTCCCAATAAGTCGGCGTGTTCCTTTAAGGCCCATCTCTGCCCACGCGTGAAGAAAACCAGCTGGTTTGGTGGCTTGCTGGCCGCCCACAGCTGCAGCCACCTCTCCAGCCAGCGAAACTAGTCAGCCCCAAATTACAATTGTCTTGTGTTCCCTGACACAGAAAACAGACAGACTCTTTCAGAGAAAACAATAACAAAAACAACAGACTCACAAGCAGTGATGACAACAGGACACGAGTCGAGATTTTAATACTTACAGAGATCACAAACCCCTCATCCCCAGGCTAGTGCGCCTCTGCGGCCTCCTCGACCTCCTCGACCTCCCAAACAAATAAACACAGATAAACAAACACAAAGACACATCACTTTGCACGTCATGCTTCCGTTGAAGATGGACTATTTTAGCTATTTTGGAAAGAGGGATGCACACGTACCCAGCAGCTCTGGGATCCTCAGTTGTGTATAAATCAGAGTGTACACCACAGCCCCGGGCGGGAACCGGTAATGTGTCCGCCTGTCTTTGTCAGCATTACATTTTGCATTTTATATTTAAAAAGGAACTACATAAATTACTTAATACATAACTTTTAGTAACGTTACACAAACAATTAAAAACACATGCAATATGGAAATGTGAGCATTCAAAATAGGCTACATGATAGCTGAATACAAATTTCCCTCCTTTTTTTGCATGTTCACTGTTCAGCAAGCAAGATGGCGGCGTTCGCCTAAAAGACATAACGTAAAGGACGGTGACAGTTGCCGGTGAAAAAAAGCTTTTGCCGCCCATTTTTTACACTTCTAAATTGAAATATTCAAAACTAATTTTGATGTCCGGTACGTTAATAACGGTTCGTTGGGCTATCGTTAGTAACGTTTTATTCATAAACCTCTCCTTAAACTAGCTAGCTAGCCAAGTTAAATGTCAGTACCCTTCAAAAGCTAGCTAGCTAGGTTACGTTAGCTAATGTAACGTTATAGAGTTTATTCTAGAAACACTGTTTAAACAAGCAGATTTTCAGACTACAAACAAACTACCAGTAAAATGAATGCTTACCTCGCCTCCCTGCACCAGGAACTGAATTATCGTTTAGAGGAGAAAATTAGCTGCCCATGGTCCGATGCCAACTCACCGACAGAGAGACGATGTGTGGCCGTCTGGGTTACGCCAGTTGATGAGGCGCGCTCGTTTTTTTCCTGTGCGAAGTTCCAGCGGGCGGGGTGCCAGATGGAGCGCACTCCTCAATGTGTTTCTGTCTCCGCCCGCCATAGTTCTTTGCTGGTATATATTTGCAACGCATATCGTGTTGGATTTAAATTTATTAACGTTTCTTGAATAAAACAAACCTAAATCAACAGGTTAAAAATCGTTAGTCTGTTTAAGCTAAAGCTATACACATATGATATGATCTGTAATGATACGAAACAAACGTTTTTTATACATCTTTCATGTCACGTTTTTTTACTCTTCCCTTACCATGTCATGACTCATGAGTGTGTGTGTGCGTGCGTGTCTGTGTGTGTCTGTGCGTGTGTGTGTGTCTTGACAGGCTCCTAACATTTGGGCCACGTCTGGCCCACACAACACTCACCGTAACTCAGGCCGGGCCCGGCTCCTTACATTTGGGCCACGTCTGGCCCACATGACACTCACCGTAACCCAGGTTGGGGCCGACTCCTTACATTTGGGCCACGTCTGGCCCACATGACACTCACCGTAACTCAGGCCGGGACCGGCTCCTTACATTTTGGCCACGTCTGGCCCACACGACACACACCGTAACTCAGGCCGGGACCGGCTCCTTACATTTTGGCCACGTCTGGCCCACATGACAGTTGCCATAACCCAGGTTGGGCTTGGCTCCTAACATTTGGGCCACGTCTGGCCCACATGACACTCACCGTAACTCAGGCCGGGACCGGCTCCTTACATTTTGGCCACGTCTGGCCCACATGACACTCACCGTAACTCAGGCCGGGACCGGCTCCTTACATTTTGGCCACGTCTGGCCCACACGACACACACCGTAACTCAGGCCGGGACCGGCTCCTTACATTTTGGCCACGTCTGGCCCACATGACAGTTGCCATAACCCAGGTTGGGCTTGGCTCCTAACATTTGGGCCACGTATGGCCAGAGGTGTCAATTCCAGGTCCAGAAAGTAAAGGTCCTGCCATGTGTTTATTCCACCAATGAACTCAGCCAGCTGATTGGTGGAATAAACACATGGCAGGACTTTTACTTTGGACCTGGAATTAACACCTCCGCGTTATGGCCCACATGACACACACCGTAACTCAGGCCGGGGCCGGCTCCTTACATTTGGGCCACGTATGGTCCACATGACACTCCACCGTAAACCCAAGTTGGGGCCGGCTCCTTACATTTGGGCCACGTCTGGCCCACACGCCCCGTAGTAGGTTGGACCCGGCTCCTTACATTTGGGCCCACGTCCTGGCCCACATGACAGTCCGTAACGGGCGGGCCCGCTAATTGAGTTGATGACACCAGCAGTGTCAACATTTGGGCCATGTCTGGCCCACCGACACTCACCGTAACCCAGGTTGGGGGCGGCTCCCTACATCTGGCCCACATGACGAGTCGCCATAACCCAGGTTGGGCTTGGCTCATAACATTTTGGCCACGTCTGGCCCACACGACACCCCGTAACTCAGGCCGGGACCGGCTCCTTACATTTTGGCCACGTCTGGCGCCAGCGTTGCACATAACCCAGGTTGGGCTTGGCTCTAACATTTGGGCCACGTCTCGCCCACATGACACTCACCGTAACTCAGGCCGGGACGCGCCCACATTTTGGCCACGTCTGGCCCACATGACACTCCACGTAACTCAGGCGGGACCGCTCCTTACATTTTGGCCACGTCTGGCCCCACCCCCCACACACACCGTAACTCAGGCCGGGACCGGCTCCTTACATTTTGGCCACGTCTGGCCCACATGACAGTTGCCATAACCCAGGTTGGGCTTGGCTCCTAACATTTGGGCCACGTATGGCCGGAGGTATCAATTCAGGTCCAGAAGTAAGGTCCTGCCATGTGTTTATTCCACCAATGAACTCAGCCAGCTGATTGGTGGAATAAACACATGGCAGGATTTTACTTTCTGGACCTGGAATTAACACCTCGCGTCTGGCCCACACGACACTCACCGTAACTCAGGCCGGGCCCGGCTCCTTACATTTGGGCCACGTATGGTCCACATGACACTCACCGTAACCCAAGTTGGGGCCGGCTCCTTACATTTGGGCCACGTCTGGCCCACACGACCCTCGCCGTAACCCAGGTCGGAGCCGGCTCCTTACATTTGGGCCACGTCTGGCCCACATGACAGTCGCCGTAACCCAGGCCGGGCCCGGCTAATTGAGTTGATGACACCAGCAGTGTCAACATTTGGGCCATGTCTGGCCCACACGACACTCACCGTAACCCAGGTTGGGGCCGGCTCCTTACATCTGGCCCACATGACAGTCGCCATAACCCAGGTTGGGCTTGGCTCATAACATTTGGGCCACGTCTGGCCCACACGACACTCACCGTAACTCAGGCCGGGCCCGGGTCCTTACATTTGGGCCACGTCTGGCCCACACGACACTCACCGTAACTCAGGCCAGGCCTGGCTCCTTACATTTGGGCCACGTCTGGCCCACATGACAGTCGCCGTAACCCAGGTTGGGGCCGGCTCCTTACATTTGGGCCATTTCTGGCCCACACGACACTCACCGTAACCCAGGTCGGGCTTGGCTCCTTATAGTTGGGCCACGTCTGGCCCACATGACAGTTGCCATAACCCAGGTCGGGCCGGCTTCGCTACATTTGGGCCACGTATGGCCCACGACACTCACCGTAACCCCAGGCCGGGCCCGGCTCCTTACATTTGGGCCACGTATGGCCCACACGACACTCACCGTAACCCAGGCCGGGCCCGGCTCCTTACATTTGGGCCACATCTGGCCCACATGACAGTTGCCATAACCCAGGTCGGGCCCGGCTCCTTACATTTGGGCCACGTCTGGCCCACATGACAGTTGCCATAACCCAGGTCGGGCCCGGCTCCTTACATTTGGGCCACGTATGGCCCACACGACACTCACCGTAACCCAGGCCGGGCCCGGCTCCTTACATTTGGGCCACATCTGGCCCACATGACAGTTGCCATAACCCAGGTCGGGCCCGGCTCCTTACATTTGGGCCATTTCTGGCCCACATGACAGTTGCCATAACCCAGGCCGGGCCCGGCTCCTTACATTTGGGCCACATCTGGCCCACATGACAGTCGCCATAACCCAGGTTGGGGCCGGCTCCTTACATTTGGGCCACGTATGGCCCACATGACAGTCGCCGTAACCCAGGCCGGGCCGGCTCCAACATTTGGGCCAATTAGTACACAGACAGTCGCCACTAGGCGGCGGCTCTAACATTTGGGCCCCGATGTGCCCCATGACAATCGCCGTAACCCAGTTCGGTGGCGCCCTCACATTTGGGCGCATTATGGCCCACATGACAGTCGCCGTAACCCCAGGCCGGGCCCGCCTTACATTTGGGCCCGCGTATGCACAGTACCATAGACCAAGTGGCGGTTGGCGCCGCTCCTACATTTGGCCGCCGCGTGTAGTCCACAACGATAGTCGCCGTAACCCAGGTTGGGGCCGGCTCCTTACATTTGGGCCACGTATGGCCCACATGACAGTCGCCGTAACCCAGGCCGGGCCCGGCTCCTTACATTTGGGCCACGTCTGGCCCACATGACACTCACCGTAAGTCAAGTCAGGCTTGGCTCATTTCATTTGGGCCACATCTGGCCCACACGACAGTTGCCATTGCCGGAACTGAGCCGTAAGTGCCAAAAGTGGCCCAAATTTGGCCCAAATGTGTCTGCTATCTGGGAGTATATTCATCTTCATTTTGATGTGACTCATATGTGGGATATACATTCAGGATAGTAAACTCCTTATTGTTAATAGTTATCTGGACAGCAATACACCAGTCAACTTCCAACCTGATGACACTAATTACAGAGTCCAGTTTTTGTGACAAAGGATAGCCACGCCTCCTTCTATCCGTCCTCTTGCTATTCCCATAGATAGGTCTGTAGTGGACTTACCAGCCCCATGGAACCCATCACAAAAGGAGTTCAGTTTCCCCAAATCCTGTTTTGATCAAAAAAAGTTTCTTGTAAACATAAAATGTCACAGTTTTGTAGTAGGTTATCCACCACTATACGCCGGCTTCTGTCTCCTGCACTATTGCCCAAGAGTAGGCCACGGCAGTTATATGAACCAACCCGCATACAATTTAGTTGGGAAGTGCAGTTGTATCCGCATTCTGTGTTATCCCAGGAATAGGCCTAGCTGTGCTAGCCCAGATCACTCCCACTTTGCGTGGCTCATAATATCGCCTCACCACAGATCCTTCAGGCCACAATTCTGGTTTAGACAACTCCGCAACTTCGTTGCACTCAGCCCATACTTTAAACAAGCTGTATCTGTTGCTCATGGTGACAATACGCTGACAGTTGACATCCCGGCCAAGTTGTTCAGATAAGTACCCAGAAAGTGTCTCAACTTCAAGGTGAGAATTTGGAAGCAAAAACACTTACCAACTTCGTTCGAAACACCTTTATATTCCCTTGTGCAGCGTGCACATTTTACCTTTGTGGCAAAGCCTGATTAAAACTAATTGTTGAAATAAATTGTTTTGTGTATCTTTTTTTGCTAATGACATACACGGTAGTTAATCTAGCATACTTTCATTAAATAAATCAATTCAAGCTAACATTTAAGAGCCTACAATTAGGCTATACTGAGCCTGATCTATTTTAACAGATTTTCTTAAAATTAAGTTAATACCTTTTCGAAAAATGTCACCTGGGGTAAAACTCCCCCTGCTGCTACCCTGATTTGCATTCGTATAGCTCACAGCATTATCATTTACATGTTAAAGCCTCCCCTAGAATTAGTGGGAGCGGGGGTCATGGGGGGACAACTGCCAAGCAAGGCCCACTTCAATTTCCAACAATTCACGTCAGTTTTCGGTGTTGCCTGTAAATTGCCGTGTACAATGATAAATCTGAAGTTCCACGACAATCTACAGTGCCGCTTACTGACGAAAATCACACTTTTCATGCAGTCCTGTAGATTGTAGGTTTTAATCGAGGCCTATGATTAAATCCAGGAGCTGCAGAGCCCTGATCCACACCATCCGCCATCTTAGACATAGTCTCAATACGATAGAGAACACCAACAGCACTGACAGACCAGGATATTGAATCCAAAATATGGTCATGTTTAACTTCCTTGTCTGAACTTTTAAGGAATGCCTCTGCACCTCATCAGTTAGGACCTGCTCTCAGTCTGAACATTTGATTTTTCTTTTTCTCTCTGCCATTTTTCTGCATGTTTTCTTGGCCCAAAGGCAACATTTATACTTTGCCACAAATCACATGCAAAAAAAGGGAAAATCGCACTCACAAAACGTTATGGCTTCATGCTGTTATGATATTAGTGCTGTTATATTATTAGCACAATCACATCACATATTTTATGAATCGGACCTTGAGATGGGGCAGATAGCAGTTGCAAGTGATGTGCAATTCATGGTGCTATCAGCAATCCATTCTTTGTGAATTTGTCCATGAGTGTATGATGTATAAGGGCACGCACGCATGCACGCACGCACACACGCACGCACGCACACACGCACACACAGATAAGCATGGTATATCTAAGGCCTCAACAAAAGTAGATTTCATGGAAGACACCATAAAAACATCTGTAACAAAATGTGGAGCTGCAACAGAGACACATAGCATTCTCAAATATATTTGTGGTGGTGGTTAGGGACTTGGTGGAAAGTCTTGTTTGGATTTGCTCTGAAGTGTCATTTGATCTATTTTTGTACACTGTCAGCAGCAGCAGTGTGTCCACAGAAAGCTGGACTCACAAATGTAAGATCTTTTGCCTCTCTGTTCCTCTTGGTTTGCTTTGGTACAAAGCACCACAGCCAGTATGTTAACCACAATGCTGTGTTCTTTTCACTGAGAAGCAAAGATTTTGAAATCAATGTTTTTCAGTCTTGGGAACTTTTGTGAATATAGCATTTCAGATGCTTTTTGGAGTTATTGTTAAGTAAATGTTGCATTGAAATAAGCAAGAAGAATTCCACTGTGAACTGGCCACCATGTAAGTAACACTGGACATGATACCAATATACAAGGCTGGAGAAAAACATACACTTTCAAACTACAGACCTGTTTCACTGCTCTCCCATTTCTCAAAAATACTAGAAAAAATATTCTCTAAAAGGCTCGACAACTTCATTACTCAAGACAATATACTGTGTGATCAGCAATATGGTTTCAGGGCTAATAGGACAACTTCACATGCACCTATTCATTTTATAGAAGAAATAACAACAGCAATAGAACAAAACAAATATGCAATGAGGATATTCTTGGATCTTAAGAAGGCATTTGATACACTAGACCACAATTTATTGATCATGAAATTACACAAATATGGAATTAGGGGGACTGCACTTTCTTGGTTAAATAGCTACTTACATAATCAACATGTTGAATTGCAAAACCTTAAATCAAAGTTTAAGACTATCACCTGTGGTGTCCCCCAGGGCTCAGTGTGGGACCATTGTGTATGGGAGGTGTCAAAAAAACTGAAAACCATTGTATTTGCTGATGACACTAATTTAATCTGTTCTGGGGAAAATCTGGAACAACTCTTGGATACAATGGAAAATAAATTAAAAAAGATGAAGAGCTGGTTTGATGCAAACAAACTAACATTGAACTTAATTATAATTTTTGGCAATCGTGCAAAAAACTTATGATAAATGACATTGAAATAGAAAAAGTTAAATAACTTTAAAATTATTTCTGGGAGTAATAATCAATGAAAAATTATGTTGGAAGCCACATATACATTATATTAAGGCCAAAATATCCAAATCAATTGCGATACTGTATAAAACCAAATACCTATTAAATCAACGCTCATTGTACACGTTGTATTGTTCCTTCATACTGCCTTACATTACTTACTGTTTGGAAGTATGGGGAAACACTTACAAAACGAACACTGAACCTATAGTCATCCTTCGAAAGAGAGCCTTAAGAATTGTAAAGAAAACTACTTATAGAGCACCAACTAATCTACTTTTCATCAAACTAAAAGCACTAAAATTCAGAGATATTGTTGACTTAAACTGCACAAAATTATATACAAAGTAAATAATCAACAGCTATCGAACAGTATCAGTAAGGGTTGTTTCAAATGAGAGAGAGCAAACGTAACCTAAAAGGAACTTTTGTACTTCAAAGGAAACTTATAAGAACAAATGCTAAATATCACTTCATCACAACCAAAGGAGTTAATTTTTGGAACAGCTGCAGTGAAGAGATGAAATCATGTACAACAATGAGCAATTTTAAAAGAATGGATACGAAAAGGACTTGAGGTGTTAGTATTGTATAGGCTACTGACTGTATGGTTCCTGGGCTTATAACCTAAGTCTAGTTTGGATGGGTTATTATTCGGTTTGATATAGATAGACGGAAACGAAGAAGCCAGATGGAAAAGAAAAGAAAAAAGAATGTGCATGCATGTGTTTATGTGAGTGTAGGTAGGTACAGTGTTGTGCCTGAACGCGTTCATTGAACGATAATGAACTCGTTCATATTTGGGACGAACGTGAACTGAACGTACTGTATTACTGCCTGATGAACGTTACTGTGAACTCGTTCATTCTGGTGTCTGTGAACGGCACGCTCTCTCAGTTTAACTTCGTTCAATAGGGTGCCAGATTTCTATAGAGCCTTCCAGGCGAAAAAACACCGTAAACAGGGAAAAAATACCCAATCTGGTAACAACATACACAGTACATAACACCAGCCATCAGTGTCGCACCACCGCATGCGTCATCAAAACAAAAAGCAGCAAAGAGGCGACAGCAGCATGGTGGCTTCGTATGATCATTTAAACGAGTTTTATGACAAGGTCGGTGAGGATGGGAAAAATCTTACATTTCTGTGCAAACTTTGCCCGCTGGCTTTCAAAAAGAAAATCTGCACTTCAGTCACATCACATTGAACTGATTGGATATGAAGATGAAATCTGACGCATAGTTTCAGTGTTAAAACTGATAAAATAATTGCTGGCTGTGGCAATAATTTTGAAAAATAATAGCTCGAAGCAACATATGGAAAAAAAGAACTATGAACTAGTTCATTTTTGGAACTGTGAACTTACTTCAAAATTTTGAAGTATGAACTATAAACTGAACTAGTTCATTTTAAAATAAAAAATTTTAAAACTAGTTCATGTAGAAAGTGAACTTTCCCAACACTGGGTAGGTAGATATACGGTGTATGTGTATGTAAACATGTATAAATAAGTGAAGCATTAAATTGTTTTATTTAACTAAAGGATAAAAATAGAAAAAGGGGGTAGGACCAGAAAGTGTTTTTTAACTTCTTCCTACTCCTTTTTGAACATGGGAATTTCTTATTTGAATCACTTACAATAATTTTGAAAGATTGTACTGAAATGTACATGTCCTTATTTATCTGTTATTTAAATGTTACTATATATATATATATATATATATATATATATATATATATATATATATATATATATATATATATATATATATTTACTTACATGTTCAAAATAAACTACTACTAAACTACAACTAAACTCGAAAATCTTGCTGACATGATTATTTTTTAATTTATAATTTGGGGACCCCAGTGAATTAACCGTGTGGGGAGTCTTATTGATAGAAACATTTATGAATGAAGTATTGATTGAACTGTCACTGAGCCTTATTTTGCACATGGGCTTAAGTTTCAGTTTATCAGTTTAGTTTAATAACCTTAGCTGTCGGTGCTGCACCATAAAGCACCTGGAACATTTCATAATCTGCTTCATGATCTGACATCTCAGAACAGAAAAAAACCCTCTCCACACATTTCAAGATAACAGCTATTATGACTGTGAATCCATCTTCTTTATCTCCCTAAGTAATCTTTATCTGTACAGGGAGGATTTCATGGATAATTAAATTCTTCCTTTTTTCTTTTCTTAAAAAAAAAAAAAAAAAATGTATCGGTAATATTTTAGATAAAAAAAACAACCTGTAAAACAAATATCAATGCCATTATGTTTTTTTCAATTCCTTATTACTAACATTCTAATGCAGTAAGAGTTGGTGTGAATTTACGGAGAGGATGGGGGGGTTACCCCCCCCATAATCAAATCATTATTTTGACGTTTTTTTCACCTGTTTCAAGAAGTTATTATTAGGTCTTTGTTGCTTTTTTGGACAATATTTTTAACATTTTGGTCGCCTTTTCCTTTTTTAAATGCATGCAGACATGTCCCGAGAGCTCCCTAGATAGTTGGAGATCTCAACCCCCCCCTTCCCCCCCCCAATATTGAACCTAAAGTTGTGGGCCCTTGTGCATGCACATACTTTAGCGCAACAGTTTGTAATTTTGTCTTATTGGTACAAACCAACCTCTTATCCGACAGCTCTCTACGTCGGTCATATAAGTTCAAGTTCAAGTTCATTTATTTATATAGCACATTTAAACAGCCACTAGACAGACCAAAGTGCTTTACAGAGCAAGCATGTAAAAACATAAAACCAGCAAGACAAAGCAAAAACATGGAATAAAAACAACAAAGCTAAGAGCAACCTTAAAACACTGACTCAAGTATACAAAAGAAGGACCACCCTAAAGAGGAAATCAATACGCTAATGAGAATAAATAGGTTTTTACCAACGACTTGAAGATAGCAAGGTTGGGGGCTGTTCTAATCTCTAAAGGCAGGGAGTTCCACAGACGAGGCCCTGCCACCGCAAAAGTGCGCTCCCCTCTCTGCTTTAGTCTGACACGAGGGACTACCAGCAGAGCCTGGTCGTGTGATCTTAGGCTTCTGGGCGGGGTGTACGGATGAATAAGTTCGGATAGGTAGACTGGAGCTAAGTTATGTATAGATTTGAAGACAAAGAGAAGAATTTTGAAATCTATTCTCTGTCAAACGGGCAGCCAGTGAAGAGATTTGAGAATGGGGGAGATATGGTCATATTTGCGACAGCTAAGAATAAGTCTGGCCGCAGCATTTTGGACTAACTGAAGACGGGCAATTTGGGAACTAGATATACCACAATAAAGTGAACTGCAATAATCTAGCCGGCACGTGATGAATGCATGAACCGCCATTTCCAGAGTTATCGGGGTGAGAAAGCCTTTGATTTTAGACAATAGACGAAGTTGTTAAAAAACGGAGCTGATTACAGATGAAATGTGTTTATCAAATTTTAAGGACTGGTCCACAAGAACACCCAGGTTCTGTACTCCTACAGATCTAAAAACAGTAAGACTCCCCAAGTCTAGGCTTGTACACTGGGACCTTTCACTCGGGCTAAAAACAATGACCTCGGTCTTATGGTCATTTAAATAGAGGAAATTTTGAGCCAGCCATGCCTTCACCTCCTCTAAGCATAGCAGGAGAGAGTTTAACGCTGCCGGGTTATTTCGACTGATTGGCATGTAAATTTGGGTGTCATCCGCGTAAAAATGAAATGATACATCATATTTCCTTAAAATAGCGCCCTTTGGCAGCATATAGAGAGAAAATAGAGAAGGAGCCAGAATGGAGCCCTGTGGAAGACCACAATAATAATAAAAATATAAGAGCTGTATTAAGTTAGGTTTAAGTTGTTAATGCAAACCAAACATTTTCTGGTTCATCATCATTCATGAGTGTCTTTTATTGTGAAGCAGCCGACAGCGGGACAGTTTCCAAATATAAACCAGCTGCTCTGCTTTGAACAGAGCTCTGGGGCCTGTAGTAGTAAACTCATTACCAGTAACTGTGGTGATCACTGTGACTGAGATCTGAAGTAGGGCTGGGCAATATGAACTAAAAATCATATCTCAGTATTTTTCAGCGGAATGGATACACAATATATATATATATATATATTAATAATATATACCTAATATATATATGGTATTTATTTTTACAAAGTGGTCTAAATGTTCAGTTGTAAATCAAATGCCACATGTGAGATGTCACAAGCACTTTTATTAAAACAGATTTTGATCAAAATAAAATGCAAAGACAGGGTTTCCTTCCCAGAAATATACAGCTGCAAAATTATTCATAATGTATTTATTCAGTCAAGAGAAGGTTATTATAATTTAAGATGGTTCTCTATCTTTGAAACTGGTAAAGTGAGGACTAATGTATATGTGTTTCAGTTTTGGGGTTTAAATTATAAAATGAACTTAATGATGAGTTGAAAGTGTGTATGTCTCTGTTAAGTTTTTAAAAAAAAGCTTTACAATCTAAAATAGTTCAGGGTTATTTTCATTTTTTATTTATTAAACAGGAAAAGATTAAAGACAATCGGGCCTGACTCGGTGTAAAACTGATTTTCAGCAGGTTCCTGCTCTGCAGAACAGAAACACCACATACACAACCAAAACTCCTAGACAGAACAGTAACAAACACACAGACCAGGAGAATGAGCAACAGGGCAAAGCCATAAAGCTGACTCAATGGTCACAGGTATACCTCTCCATTAAATAGCGAGCAAATGTTAATTTAAATGATCTTATTGACGTTAAAGTTCTGATGTGCTGTGGAATGTCATTCCAGACTTTAGTGAGCACATAGAAAAAAGATCTCTGTCCATAACAGTTTCTAAAAGCCGGTAGAGGCAAAAGTCCATTTGTAGCAGATCTCGTAATGCGCTCAGACCTTGAACTGGGTTTTGGAACCAACGTAGACAGAGCAGCTGCAGTGTGACCATTTAAAATTTGATAATACAGTTTTATCCCATGGCTTAATTTATAATTCTCAAATGTCAAGGCATTACACGGAGATAGTGCAGTACAGTGGTGAGTCCATCCAGGAAGCCTAACATGTAGCTTATAGGCTTTGTTATAGAGTCTTATTACTGGTTCAAGAATCTCATTTGTTGTAAGTGACCAAACAGGTAAACAATACGACAAAGTGGACATAATGATGGCATAAAGATAAGTCTTTGAGACAGAGAGCAGCAAATATGGTCTAATTTTACTATAAACAAATAACTTAAAAGGACCTAAAATACTGCCCTGTGGAACTCCCGTAGAACACACTCGTGGCTGTGAAGTTACTAAACCGATTTTCACAGTCTGAGATCTATCACTTAAATATGATCTAAACATATCTATTGTAGAGGAGGACAAATGAAAAGTAAGTTTATTTAACAAAATTTGATGATTAACTGTATCGAAAGCTTTTCGAAAATCTATGTATACAGTTCCGGTAATCTGGACGCACGTATTTGCTCAGTGAAAAGCAGCAGAGCCAACATAGTTGACCGCATAGGTCGAAAGACATGCTGGTGATCACTGAGCAGATTATTGTCTTCAAGGTAATTGACTAGTTGATTATATAATGCTTTTTCAAGTAACTTATACTATATGTATACATATATGGGTTATGAAGTAATTTTATTATAAATGTAGAATTACTGGGATTGTACTCAAGTATTTAGTTTCATTTATTCGTTTTGTTGGATTTCTGGGTGATTATATGGGTATTATAGGATAGGCAAAGATAAGCCTTGGCTTCAGCCTATTGCTTTTTGGTTTAGCTATAGTGGCACAGTGTGGGTAATTGTTTCTTTCATGCATGTTAACCAAAATAAAATTATTCATCATCATCATCATCATCACCATCAACACATATAAATGAAGAATTATCTAAAATAAATAGCCTAGGCCATATTAAAAAAACGCTTATCTCTGACAAAGCTTATTTACTTTTTTTCCAACAACAATAACAGACTGATTAAAAGAGAGAGAGAGAGAAAGAGAGACAGACAGACAGACAGACCGACAGAGGGAGAGAGGGGGTGTGTGATGGACTGAAGTGTATGATGCAACAACTTTCTTTGATCATGAAGCCGATTGTTTCAGAACAATTCTCTGGTTTATCTGAACTACACTGCAGACTGGATTTTCTACTCACAGAGTGGTAGCTGATTCCTTATGAACTGGTCCAGCGCGGGTTAAATGCGCATCAGCAGCTCAGCAGCGTTACAAACATCTTGTTTATTTAAATGTCTGTATCGTCACATAACCATGATAATGTGGCCATGGGTCACATCTCTCGGTCCAGCAGGCTCCATCTCACACGCTATTACTGATAGAACTGAAGTTAGTTGCATTCAGTAAATTCTTCCGTGTTTTTCACCGTGGCGGCTGCCATAACATAGGCTAAAGTTACCAGCGGAAACACTGGTACAAATACAGGTTTTCCTCTGATGAATTAAAACTTTAGACAATCTCTCCATGCAGGAGAGCTGTGTGTGACTGAACAACCCGTTCTCACTCCTGTAGAATATTAATAGTTAAAATTGTTTCGTGCTCATGGCAAAAGAGCTGCGTGCAGTCATTGAGGAAGAGAAAGTTAGTTTAGGCCTTATGTTACGCCCCTGAAAAAGGGGAGAAATAATCACAAGAGTGATGCGCAGGTGTTTCCTCACTGAGAACTTTAGTGTAATGAGGAAAAGACCGCGATTCCCCCGGGAACTTGGGTGGAGACCAAAGCAATCGATCTCAGGCTCATAGATTAAGAGCATTTAGTAGATCACAGATGAACACTTTTACCCTTAAATTATGCACCACAAAATAAAGTAATGAATATGTTTACACATTCTTCTTACAATTTATATGCGTGACAGATTTTAACAAAATGATAATGAACCTTTATCAGACTCTCTAACACTATTTACCATTTTTTTAGAATCCTCACATGCTACTTACTAATACCTTTAGTGTATAACAGGCTATGAGTATTTCCTTTACCCTGTCACACTCTCCCCGACAAAACAAATGTCGTCCCGACATTACCAACATTGTCTTAGTAAACAAGTCTCTTATGCACTGGACCTAGAAAATCCTCTTCTGTAAGATAGTGCTTGAGCAGAGGTCAGAGGTCACAGTTCAAATATAACCAACAAGTTATATTCACAGTCCATATGTTGACAAGCTGTATAAACAGTCCATAAGCAGTCTCTTCTCATACTATTGAGCAACAGTCCATCGGTTTCAATTATATGTATGCATGGTCTGCAAATTGTCTCTTGCAACAGTCTGTGAAATCAGTCAGCAGTTCATAGTCAAACATGTCAACTCTGTAGTCTCATGTTTGCTGAAGTCCATACATGTAAGATGGCTGAAGGTAATATTGCTGTGGTGATGGCAGCCATGGAACCAGTCCTGGTGCAGGGTAGACAGGTAGCAACTGTGGTTGTGGCTGGATACCGTAACAGGAAGGGATACCAAGCTGATCATAGTTAATACGTCTTGGAGGGTGTCTCTCTCTTTGTGGCAGCTGGTAGGCTGGTTCCTCAGGTTCAGCAGCAGCAGTTAATGAAGGAAAGGCATTCGGTGGATGATCATCAGGCAGATTTTCAGCAGGCAAGTTCACCTCCTCAGCAGGCAAGTCTTTAACTGTTGTCTCCTCCAGCTGCTTTTCAACAAGAGGCTGTGCCGGTAGCGTATCAGGAACTGGCACCAAAACTGTCCGTTTTACTGGTGGGGGGCCTGGTTCAGCATACCTCTCCTCGGGTACTGTAGGAGATGTGGGGACCGGTGGCGGCTCATGATGAAGGTCATATTCATCCTCGCTGTCTCCATCAGAATCTAGAGGCTGTGATGCAGGCTGAGGTCTCTCTTTTTTCTTATTCTTGTCATCTTTAGTCATTTCTGGTTGTGTCTCAAAAGGTAAGTGGTCACAGGACATGAGCAGGTTTCTGTGCAGGACCCTGGAGCGTCCCCTACCCTTTTCTGGTCTCACTTCATAAATTGGCAGGTCTAAACCCATTTGTCTCACTACTGTGTGAATTGTATCTTCCCAATAGTTACGGAGTTTGCCTGGTCCTCCTCTTGGTGTCAGGTTTTTAATCAGAACTTGCTCGCCAGGCTGTAGCACCGAACTCCTAACTTTAGTGTCATAGTACTTCTTACTTCTTTCAGCAGCTTTCTGAGCGTTTTCATTTGCAATGGTGTATGCTTCCTTCATCCCTTGTTTCCATTTCTCCACGTAGTCTCGCTGGTTACTGGAACCGGTCTCTGTGCACAATCCAAAGAGCATATCAACTGGAAGCCTGGGTGATCTCCCAAACAGGAGATAAAATGGTGAATAGCCAGTCACTTCGCAACGGGTGCAGTTGTAGCCGTAAACCAGTTTGTTCAGAGACTGCTTCCAATTTGACTTTTGTATCTCAGTTAGTGTCTTTAGCATTTGCAACAAGGTTCTGTTCATACGTTCCACTTGACCGTTCCCCATTGGGTGATAGGGTGTCGTTCTGGACCCCGCCATGCCACTGAGTTTCTTTAACTGATGGAACAACTGATTTTCGAATTCTCCCCCCTGGTCATGGTGGATGCGGGAGGGGAACCCAAACTTCAGGGCAAAGTCATTGAAGATGAGATTTGCAGCAGTTTTTCCTGACTTTGATGTGGTGGCGTAGGCTTGAGTGAAACGCGTAAAATGGTCAACAATCACGAGGATATACTCATATCCCCCTTTGCATCTGTCGAGATGGAGGAAATCTATACATACTAGTTCAAATGGTTGTGTTATCACAATGTTTGTCAGAGGAGCTCTTGTTTCATGGCCTGGCTTTTTCTGCTTGACACAGCTACAAGTTTTAGTCACATAATGCTCGATGTCAGATTGCATATATGGCCAAAAGAAGCGGTCACGTACTAGTGATACAGTGCGTTCAGTACCTTGGTGTCCCATGTTATTGTGCAACTCTTCCATCACTTTACTTTTGTACTGCTCTGGTAGCACTAACTGCTTGCGGGCTGTAGTGGTTCTGTACAGAATGCCATCACTGTCTATTGTCAATTTGTCCCATTCTCTGAATAGGCATTTTGTCTTTGGACTGAAGTCCTTTTGCTCTTTAACCGGCGGTTTGGAACCAGACAGTTTGAAATCGAACACAGGACGGATGACTGGATCAGTTTCTTGTGCTTCTCTTATCCCATCTTTTGGAATCGAGCTGATTTCTGCAGTGGCTGTCTCACCTTCAGCTGATATTGACATAGATGCAACTGAAAGTGACCAAGGTGCAAAAGACTCTTTCTGTACCTCAACTGCTTGTATCGTAGCAGCAATGGTGTCTGGTGGAAGCTCCTCAGAACATTCTCTCATCAGTGACTCTACGTCCAGTGGCATCCTCGACAAAGCATCTGCATCACTGTTCTCTCTGCCTGGCCTATACTTTATTGTAAAGTGGAAATCAGCCAATTCTGCAACCCACCTGGAAGTGGTTGCGTTCAGTTTTGCAGTAGACAGAATGTAGCTGAGCGGGTTGTTATCGCTGTACACAGTGAAGGTCGGAGCATAGTACAAATAATCATGGAACTTATCAGTGATTGCCCATTTTAGAGCTAGAAATTCTAGCTTGCCAGAGTGGTAGTGATAGTTCTTTTCAGCTGCTGTTAAGGTGCGAGAGCCATAAGCAATAACCCTAAGCTTCCCATCCTGCTTTTGATAAAGAACTGCTCCCAAGCCTTGGTGTGACGCATCAGTGTGTACAACAAATGGCTGAGTGAAATCAGGGAAACCTAAGACTGGTGGGTGAAGCAAACAGTCAATCAGCTGTTCAAGTGCCTGTTGATGGTGGTCAGTCCACAGGATTGGCTTATTTGAGGGCACCACATGACTTACTTTCTTTGTTTTTGTTTTTCGTGGGTGGTCAGGTACTTTCTCTGAATCTGCTCTCAGGAGGTCATAGAGACAGCTGGCCTTCTTAGAGAAGTCTTTGATGTACTGTCTGTAGTACGTGAGTAAACCAAGCATTTTTCTGAGCTGGCCCACAGTCTCTGGTCTGATTTCTTTCAATGCTCTTACTGCTTCAAAATCGGCTGGGTCAACTCTGCTGCCCTCTGCAGACACTATTCTGCCCAAATAACGGACCTGGGATTTAAAGAGATCACACTTACTTGGCTTGAGTTTGATGCCATACTCTCTGAGACGCTGCAGCACTTTTCGCACATCATTCACATGGCTGTCAAAAGTTTTACTGAAAACTAGTGTGTCGTCCAGGTAAGGAATACAGATATTATCCCGGAGTCCTTCCAAACATTCCTCCATACAACGCTGAAAAGCTGCAGGAGCATTCATGAGGCCGAATGGCATACGTATCCATTCATAGAGTCCCCACGGGGTCACAAATGCTGTCAGTGGTCTGCTTTCTTCAGAGATGAACCCCTGGTGATATGCTTTTCCCTGATCTAAGAGGGAGAACCAGGAATTACCACCTAAACTGTCCATGATGTCTTGGACCGAGGGATGGGCTGGCAGTCTGGATGTGTCTTTCTGTTCAGGTCTCTGTAATCTATACACAACCGGAGGGTTCCGTCCTTCTTCCTAACGCACACGACAGGTGAAGAGTATGAAGAGGTTGACTTCCTAACCCAGCCTTGGGCTATGAGGTCATGAAGGTAACCTTTCATCTCCTGATACAGTGGCCTGGGCAGTGACATGTATGTGCGGTTGACTGGTTCAGAGTCCTTTAGAGAAATAGTCATTTTCAATCGTTCAATGCAACCAATGTCATTGTCTGATCTGGAAAAGGAGTGGCACTCTTCCCTAAGCATTTGCCTCACTACCTCTCTCTTCTCTTCGGATAGGTGACTTAAATCTACTGGTGGATCCCACTGTTCAGTAGCGTTACATGGAGTTTGAACGCTGGTGTGATTCACTGTGGCTGGAGTGACAGCTTTTTCAAAGACTTGGGCAGGTAACACAGTCATAAGGGTTTGTACTGTACCGATTATTGTGCGTCCTAGCAGGGCAATGTCGTGGTCGGTGGGGTTAGATACATCAAGCATGATAACTGGAAAAACACCTTTCCTGACTTTGACTAGTGTGTCAAAGAACTCAAGTCCATCTGGCCACTGAGGGTTCAGGTCTGGCTGAAAAAGCATTGTCATGTCCTCTTTGAAAGGCTGGGAAGCTACACGGCATTCAATCTGAATACTACTGTGTTTTGGTACAGCAACCTTCTCTTTCTTGGTTTTCACCGCGTATTCATCTGTCTGTTCTGCACTAACAGCCTGTATAAAAGCTCTCACCTTGTTTCTTTTAAGGCTTGGGAAAGCTTTTCTCACTGTACTGTACCGTTTAGTCTTTTCAGTCATTGTCAGGATATGCTCGATAACATTGAAACCTATGATGGGAGATAGGTGACAGCCTTTCATTACCAGCACTGGGATGATCAGTTCCTTTGTTTGGTCAGTTTCAGAGGCTAGCCGAAAAGTTGTTTCAATCCATCCCAGGTACGGCATTTCAGTCCCATTTGCTGCAGTCAATCTTAGATCATCAGGTGAGTCCAGGATTTCTGAAACATCCCTCAGCCTTGCGTTTGGGAGGGATTCCTCTTTCCATCGTTCATCAATGACCGACACCTGAGAGCCTGTATCCCATAGAGCTTGGAGGTGGCGGCGATTCAGATGACACTCAACAAGGCACTGTCTGCCGACTAGCGAGGTGACCTTATGGGTGTGGCAAACTTGAGCTAGGGATGGTAAAGAGTGGGCATTTTCCTCTGTGCAGGAAAGCTTTTCACTGGTAGAGTCAGTTTTCAGGTTAGTGCATTTTTCCTTATGTCTAGTCCAATGTTGTTTCTGACATGCTTTTGAACAGTACAGTGTCTCTTTACATGATGAGCATTGTTTCAGGTTATCAAATGAATCTTCTCTGGCACAATTTGCACATTTCTGGGACTTTTTGCTAGCTACGGTTAACACTCGTCCCTCAGCGGTAACCCTTTCCCGTTTAAAGGGGCCTCCCTTGATGGTCTGACTCGGATTTTACATCAACCGGTTTTTTTTCCGCCCCCCCCCGCGGAAGCAGTGTGTGCAGCGTGCATCAGTGCTGGCCTGCTGGCAGACACAACACCTCCTTGGAGCTTGAGCAGAACGGTTGGCATAAAAGTTAGTTGCATATTGATGCTGCACAGGGTCAGGTGCTTGGGGCTGACTGTAGTTGCTGTAGTACTGCTGCTGAGAAACAGGTGGCTGGGGGTCCCTATCTGGCCTTCTAACTGGAGGTGGGGCATAGGCATAAGGTGGTGACTGAAACATAGGCTGCTGTAATGTCTCCTTAATCTGAGCTATCTCTGCACTGAGACCTTTTAGAGAAGCTACACCTGTCTTGAGTTCAGCTAACTCTGTTAACAGTTCTGCGGGTATCTTAACTTTGGCTTCCTTCACAGGACATTTTGCAGATGGCGTATCCTCTGACTGGACTACACTTACAGTTGTAGCAGGCTGTGGGGCATTAAACCTCTTTTTGTTTCATCTTTCTACCTCATTAGCACAAGCAATGTTAAGCTTCTCTAGCAAAACCTCATCTGATGTTTCGCTATCTAGCAGGAGAGGCTGAATGTCTATCCTGATACTGTCACTTTGGAGACCTGTAAGGACTGTGTGTAAACACATGCGCTGGACTAGAGCAGGGTCAGCCCTGATTCTGACTCCTGGGACGCAAACAGTACTTTCTGCCTCAAATCTAAGACGTGCATCAGGAAGCTTTGAGGGGTCTCCTTGCTATGCTGGGCTTCTGAAGCTAGCTGTTTGTAAAGCTCTGTTGCGCTCTTTTCTTGGAAGTGGGAATGCAGGATGCATCTAAGTGTGGGCAGAGTTAGCTGGGGTTTACCTTCCAAGTAGCTGCGTAGCTGTGAGCCTGGAGAAATAGCCCTGAATACTGCATCTACTATTTCTACCTCAGGATAGCCTCTGTTAAGTCCATTTTCAATCTGATGGGCAAGACTGGAAAAAGACAGTTTATCTTTCTGGCCCGGTTCACCTATCTGACAAGAAATTTTAAACTCTTTGCGCCAGTATGGGCTGGGCTGTGCACCGGGTGAGAACTGCATGCTCCTCTGAAGATGGGCAGGGGGTTGGGGCTGTCGCAGAGAATCCCTGACTTTGGCTGCACTGACTGCAGGACTCCGCTCAGTTCCCAGTCCTTGTTGTGGGGTCACAGTTCTTAGTTCCTCTATTATGTGATGTGTTCCGGCTGTTTCAATATCATGGTCAGTTTGCCCTGTTTGGTAATCTATGCCACTGATCATCTCTGTCATTTTGTCTTTAAGTAGCAACAATTCCGACATGCCGCCATCTTCTAACTCTGCAACTTCTTCTCTTTCAAGGAACATCATAATGTGAGTCATCAATGATATGCGGGATTTGTCTTTAACATCTCTTCTCTGTTCGCCTGATATGTCAAGGAAATCACATATCTCTAGTAACTTGTCTTTAGTCAAGGCGTGCAATTCTCCTACTACCTCTTCCTGTAGTTCTTCCAAGGCGGTTGTCATGTTGACAGGACAGGAGGCACTTTTACTGTGCAGGAGTTGACTCTGAATTAGATGGTCTTTACGGTCTCTGATGATCTCTTAATGGCCTCAGCTGACACGCACTTAACCACCAACTTCCAGCTCTCCTCGAACAGCAACACCCGCCTCACTGCAGCCTGCCTGGGTTGTTATGTGGGGATTTAGCTGGTTCAGAATTCAGCGACCAGGATATGGAAACCAGACATCTGAACAGCAATCCCAGCGGTGCCTCCAAAAATGTTACGCCCCTGAAAAAGGGGAGAAATAATCACAAGAGTGATGCGCAGGTGTTTCCTCACTGAGAACTTTAGTGTAATTCCATTTTACAACAGTACCACATTTTACACAACAGATCTACAGGAAATGGTTTTGTAGGGTACAAGGCTTATAAAAGTTACAATAACGTACACTGTAATTCACTAAAACATATAAAACTTTTTCAATATAACTGTTAAACACCAATTAGTTTTAGCTCAGTAAACTATAACTAAATGTATCACAAATGTCAATAAAGTGCTTGAAACACATTGAAACATTATACAGATAACACCGCAAAAGAGATATTAAAGTGATGGTTCAGAGTAATTTCACCCTAGGGTCCTTTGCACCATGACCTCGAGCCAAACACCCCCCCAGAAGCTTTTTTCACCTGGGTCTAACATTGGGAGAGTTAGCGTGGAGTAGCGTTAGCCGCTGAATAGCTTAGCGCAGAGGCTAATGGATCCGAAGTGTCTCTATACATTCCCCATTAATAATGCCGGAAATAATACAAAGGTCTACACAGTATATTATATAGGTTATGCACTCATAAAACGATGGATTGAAAGTTTGTAATGTACACAAAGTTTATTAATAAACTTGTTTGTTGGCTTCTGCTCTCTGCTGTTGTTGTTGCTGCGCTGAAAGACGAGTGCTTAGGGACATCTACAAATTACAACACCGAAAGAGATGCAACAAAAAATTTTTAATTTAACTTATTTTTTAAAGTAAGTGCTGTAGTATAACTAGCAGGAGACAAGTAATAATTGAGGTAAGTTTGGAGACATTACCTTATTTAATCATTAAATTAATAAATATTTTTGTTGCATCTCTTTTCGGTGTTGTAATTTGTAGAGGTCCCTAAGCACTCTTACTGCCCGGTAGTAACAGCAGCAGCAGCAGCAGAGAGCAGAAGCCAGCAGGCAAGTGTTATTTACATAAACTTCTGGTGTACTTACAAATTTTACAACCCATCGTTTTATGAGTGCATAACCTATTTGTACTACTGTAGACGTTTGGTATCATTTCAGGCATTATTAGTGGGGTATTGTTAAGAGACACTTCGGATCCATTAGCCTCTGCGCTAAGCTATTCAGATGATAACGCTACGCTACGCTAATGCTCCCAATGTTCGACCCAGGTGAAAAAAGCTTCTGGGGGGGGTGTTTGGCTCGAGATCATGGTGCAAAGGACCCTAGGGTGAAATTACTCCGAACCATCACTTTAAATGCGTACATGTTAATTCACAATTGACATAAAATGGCGTCTACTCTCAGTACGGAGGTATTCTTCTCTGTACCAGATAGACCTGTTCGAGTTGTGATTCACTCGGATCTTTAACCCGAGTCTTTAAACTGACTCTCGAATCACGAGTCTCTAGCAACATTAACCCGGTTCAGTTGAGTCCTACTACAATTCAATCTAACATGATAACAGCGGCACACACAAACCTCTTGCAACATTAGCTTCTACTATTCCTAGCCATCTTCGCTGCAAAAAGCTTTATAACTTACAATTTCGTAGTTAACAGCAACTCCACAAGTCAACTCAAGCGCCTGAGTGAGCAGAGAGACAGTCCCGACCCGCAGACTCAGAGCCGGAAGCTCGCAGACCGTGGGATTCACTCGAGAACTCACGAGCCCTCGATGACTCGTGAGTTGTTGGTGATTCATGAGTTGTTGATGACTCGTGAGTTCTCGCGGGATACAGTAAATCCCGCGAATCAACTGAATCAGCCGGCTACGTTGTCGCGAGTGGATCTGATTCAGACGAAGCGAAACAGCGAGCGGGTGCAGCTTCTCCTCGAAGCCTCAGGGTAATGCAAATCAACAACAAAAGCCATTCTTTCACTTATGAAATAACATACAATGTTCTGCACGTAGCCTAGCTAGGCCTACTGTAGGTTTGGTGTATAAATGTAGTATGCTAAATGCAATCAGGTTGAGCAGACAGTCTGAAACATTACAAGCTCGCCTCAGCTTGGCTTGCAGACAACTCATGAGTTGTCGACAACTCACGAGCCCTCGATGACTCATGAGTTGTTGATGACTCGTGAGTTCTCGCGGGAGTCAGTAAATCCCGCGAATCAACTGAATCAGCCGGCTACGTTGTCATGAGTGGATCTGATTCAGATGAGCGGAAGGCAGCGAAGCGCAGCTTCTCCTCGAGCTCAGGGTAAAGCAAATCAACAACAAAAGCCATTCTTTCACTTCTGAAATAACATACAATGTTCTGCACGTAGCCTAGCTAGGCCTACTCTAGGTTTGGTGTATAAATGTAGTATATTAAAATGCAATTAGGTCGAGCAGACAGTCCGAAACATTATAAGCTCGCCTCGCCGACAACTCATGTTTTTTTTTTCAAAACTTTATTATTCAAATACAGATGCACATACACATTTAAAACATGGAATTTACATTAAAGAGATTTTAAGTCATTGTAAATGTTCAGAGTCCAGATGGCTTTCTTATTTGTCAGTCCTATTAAAGTTAAAAAATATAATTCCATGTCATTTTTAAATGAATATTCGGTTTTCTTTCAGACCATTTATATTTATGGATATTTTTTTCAAATAAAATTAAAAGATTCTAAATGAAAACATGGCATTTTATCCAAATCAAAAGCTCGCCTTGGATGTAACATACAATACTGACTCAAGTGATTCAAGTGACTCGCACAACCCGGATCAGTTTAGTGAGTGACTCAGAATAACCTGAATCCTAAAAAGGAATCGAGTTTGCCAGGCCTAGTACCAGAGCGGGGCTCCACTCACACGCACGCACGCACACACGCACGCACGCACACACATTACG
The DNA here is from genome assembly GCF_010015445.1 of Perca fluviatilis. NCBI lineage: Eukaryota > Metazoa > Chordata > Actinopteri > Perciformes > Percidae > Perca > Perca fluviatilis. Next base: position 10,577,710 of record NC_053121.1, on the reverse strand, counting down.
TTCTGCAAACTTAACTCTAACTTACTTAAAATGTTACTAACACACACCTTAAACACTATTGACATGTTAGAAAGTAGGAAGTTATTAAATGAACTCCGTTTTATCAATAACATACCTGAAAAAGGGGAGAAATAATCACAAGAGTGATGCGCAGGTGTTTCCTCACTGAGAACTTTAGTGTAATGAGGAAAAGACCGCGATTCCCCCGGGAACTTGGGTGGAGACCAAAGCAATCGATCTCAGGCTCATAGATTAAGAGCATTTAGTAGATCACAGATGAACACTTTTACCCTTAAATTATGCACCACAAAATAAAGTAATGAATATGTTTACACATTCTTCTTACAATTTATATGCGTGACAGATTTTAACACAATTATATGAACTTTATCACTCTCTACGAACTATGTACCAAGTGCATGATCCTTTTAACCTGAGCTATTTTAGAATCCTCACATGCTACTTACTAATACCTTTAGTGTATAACAGGCTATGAGTATTTCCTTTACCCTGTCACACTTACATGGCATAAAAGTGCATTGTGTACCATGACAGACAAGCAGAAAAACAGGAAAGACAGTTAAAGTTACGGGAACAGAAAAGGAAGTTGCACCACACAGAGGCCCCAACTCTAGCGTGTGTGTGTGTGTGTGTGTGTGTGTGTGTGTGTGTGTGTGTGTGTGTGTGTGTGTGTGTGTGTGTGTGTGTGTGTGAAGTAACAGAATACACCCCCCTGTGAGGGGAGGATAAAAGCTTAAGGGAGAGAATACTGTAGATCGGGGCTCACTTCAGACGAGAACTTGGTGGACCGAGCCCTGACTTTATGTCTGTTGCTAGGGAAACTTAATCTCTGTTTTGTGAACGCACAGCTGTGTTGTAATGTTACAATACAGATTAATTTGACATTAGGGCCTTTTTCAGACAATTCAAACTGCAGTCCCAAGTGGTAAAATACGGATGCTTGGTCAGTGGCTCTCAGCGTCAGATACGAAGCAAAAATCACCCTTCAGTGTATGCATGGAACGCACTGGGCATGGCAGTAACTCGACCGCGGTGCTGTAAGATGACATAGTATTAAGAGCAACAATGGTAGTGAGTAGTATGACTCGGGTAAGGAGTTTGGTTGGGGTGGTGGATGGGTCAAACAACACAGCACTTTCACCCAGGAGGCCGGGGTTCGTGTCCCATTCTTGTCCCACATGTCACAGAACCATACATTTTATAACCCCACCCACAATCTTTTCCTAAACCTAAATGTCCCGTTCTTGTGCTGCATGTCCGTCAGTACATCCCGACCCAGAGCGTCAAAAGTGACGTCAAGAGTGCCGATGCTAAAGGAGACTTTTAGTGTGAATAACAAATGCCAAAGGCACATGACCAAGCGTCTGTATTTTACGTGATGGGAGAGTGAGTGTGTTGGACTGAGTGGGGGCGGTGCTGCGCGGAGAGAGAGAGAGGAGAGCAAACACAGGCACGGAACATTATGCAACATTAACCCATATCAATGTAAACGGTATTGTCTAATCTCATATCTCGTCTGAAAATATAGCCTATCGTTTAAGGTAAAATACCGATATATCGCCCAGCCCTAATCTGAAGTTTAATAACTTTAAAGTGCAATATAAAACCCTGTTTTAGCTTCAACATGCTCCCTTCACAAATTCAAAAAACACAATCGAACCCTGAAACTCCCACAGAAGTTGTAAAAAGAAAGCACATTTCTATCCCACTTTTCACTCTACACAGCCTGCAGCATTTTCAGTAATGATAAAAATTCTCATTTGTAATTCAGGATTCAGATATTTTAGGGTTATAAAATACAAGCTTTTGATTTAGATAATTAGTTGCTGCTATGATAAAAACTAGCAGGGGAGCAGACTCAGGAGTGAGTAGTTGCATTGTGATGTGAAAGCCACTGCAGTTTCTCGTTGATAATGTGACATCCCGAGAGGCTTTATAACCATCCGCTCTGGGAGCTGACCATTTCTCTCCAGCCAGTCATCATGCTGTCCACTGTTTTTTTTCTCTCTCTCTCTCTCTCTCTCTCTCTCTCTCTCTCTCTCTCTCTCTCTCTCTTTGCTTAGGGCTTCTAAAGTATGGACTCCACTCCATGGAGTGAAATCAAGCTAAGCACATTTAGAAGCAGGAAACTAGCTTCTTATTCTTCTGTCTGTCAAAAGAAAGGGGTGTAGCCCTTTCTAGAGACAGTCCACGATCTGGTACAAAAACGGTACAGTTGGATTTATAATGATCACTGCAATTCAAAGCAATATGAATAAATCCAGCTGTGGTTTTAGATTAAGTTCACATTCAATATTATTGTATTGTATCAATTTCGTTATTTGTCAATGTCCATAAGGGTCCGTGCAGACAGCTGTATGGACAAACGTGTGCTTCCTTCATTAAGGTTAACATACAAACCAAAATACTTCAGGGACAAGGGATATTTGTCATTGTCAATCTTAGCAAAAGAGTTACTCGCTCTTGTGCAGCATGCAAACGTTTTTATGTTTCTTTTTCTTCTCTCAGACCTTTCTTACAGGCTCATATTACATAATCACCGCCTTCTTGATGTTTGGCAACCAGTCAAGACGAAAAAGTCTTGCTTTGCCAGACCTTCCTCCACAGCGCTGCGGAGGAGGGTCTGGGTAGTCCACACAGCATTCCAGGATGGGTGAAAAACGTGGAATATTTTTTTTTTTATTGGCATTTCTTTAAACCAATCACAATCGTCATGGGTGGCACAAAGCACCAGGCAGAGCCACGGTGCCGCTACAAAATAGCCTCGGGAAAGAAATTGTTTTGGTGGAACATGCACACGTTTAAAAGTTGTTGTAGTCATGCAACAGAAAATTCAGATTGGACAGATAGTCTAGCTAGCTGTCTGGATTTACCCTGCAGAGATCTGAGGAGCAGTTAACCATAATTCTTATAAATCAACCAGAGAAAAATTCTAACATAAAGAAAGCGGAAGGTGCCGGACAACCGGCCGAAAAGAGTGAATCTTCCAGAGCAATCCAGGATGTGGAACGTCGTGGTTCAGACAAAAACAGTGATTTTAAAAAGGTCCCATGGCATAAAAATGTCCCTTTCCCCTGGCCTGCCTATGGTCCTCCAGTCGCTAGAAATGGTGATAGGTATAAACCGAGCCCTGGGTATCCTGCTCTGCCTTTGTGAAAATGAAAGCTCAGATGGGCCGATCTGGAATCTTCTCCTTATGAGGTCATAAGGAGCAAGGTTACCTCCCCTTTCTCTACTTTGTCCGTTCAGAGAATTTGGCCCACCCATGAGAGAGAGACATCATGGCTTTCAAACGAGCAAAGTGGCAGGTGGTCAAGGTCACACCCCCACTCTCCACCTTGCCCCCCCCTCTCTCCTCCTCAATAGCTACAGACACAGAAATGGCACATACTAAGGAAAGCTCATTGTGGGACTGGCTCTAGTGGCTGTAATTCTGCACCAAGGCTGAATTTAGGGAAAGAGACTTCAGATACAGTATTAGGGGACCACTAAGGCCTATATAAAAGCATCCAAAGATCACTATGTCATGGGACCTTTAAGAACTGAAAAGGACTGCGTTTATAAAGCCAGAAGTCTTGAGGTAAACAGTACACTTGCACAGTTCACGTCACAAAGGTAATTACTGGGAATTTGTAGCTGCACTGAGTTATGTTGCAAAAAGGCTTGTAACTGTATGAAACCAACTTTTTCCAAAACCTCTGAAAGAAAAGGCAGATGAGAGACTGGTCTAAAATTGGACAACACTGGACAACACTGTGACGATTGAAGAAATGATTGGCGATTGTTTTTTCCTAAGCATATATTACAGCGATTTTAACTAACTTATTATCAGAACTTATCACGCTCACATAAACAATGGACCCACAAATGCACAACTCAAGTAAGTAAAATCCAAAAGGTTTATTGAGCACAGAGAAACTCACAGGCAACGGTATCCACATAAACAGGCGGTAATTGAAAATCCCAAAACAGTCAGAGGTCCAAAAACACAGGAAGACAAGATACACTGGGACCTGGGAATAATGCTCAACCGCTGTCACAATGGAAACAGACAATCTCACAGTGAGGTAGGGAACAGGTGGGTTTAAATACACAAAGACAGAGGAGATAACGAGACACAGGTGAAACACATTGGGGCGGGGGAAGGTAATCACTCACGGCGGGAAGGCAGACAAAGACCAGGAGGTAAACAGACCTGAAACGAGACAAGATGGTAAGTATCAAAATAAAACAGGAAGCGGAAAACCAAACATAAAAGGAAAAAAACAAACTTGACACAGGAGCAGGATGTGACAGAACTAAATAATCTAGAATTTGCGCCCTACTGTTTATTTCCTGGTTGAACGGTAATTCAGTGAATTTAAAATCCTTAACATTAATTACAAAGCAGTTTGCCATCTCTTTTTCATGGATGCTTCGGTGACACCCACAAAATAAGTTTTGTGGAGATTATTACTTTTTGTTTACTTTCCTTCTATTGCAATAGTATTTTATTTTATTCTGATTTATATAATTGATTACTAATGAGAAATTACGGAAGAAACACCCAATTACATGTATTTTCTAAAATGGACACAGGGTGCAATTTGGTGGGCTGGGGATCTTATCGCTGCTTTTTGCAGATGATGTGGTCCTGATGGCAACATCGGTCGGTGACCTTCAGCGCTCACAGGATCGGTTCGCAGTCAAGTGTGAAGCGGCTGGGATGAGGATCAGCACCTTTAAATCTGAGGCCATGGTTCTCAGCAGGAAAACGAAGGAGTGCCTACTCCGGGTAGGGAATGAGTCCTTACCCCAAGTAAAAGAGTTCAATTACCTTGGGGTCTTGTTTGCGAGTGAGGGGACAATGGAGCGGGAGATTGGCCAGACAATTGGCGCAGCGGGGGCAGTATTGCATACAGATCCAGGGTACAAGCAGCCAAAATGGGTTTCCTCAGGAGGGTGGCTGGTGTCTACCAGCCACCAGTCTAAGCGACTTTGAGTCCATGAAAAGCGCTATATAAATTCAATTTATTATTATTATTATTATTATTATTATTACCTTATAGATAGAGTAAGAAGCTCAGTCATCTGTGAGGAGCTCATAGTAGAACTGCTCCTCCTTTGTCAAAAGGAGCCAGTTGAGGTGGTTTGGGCATCTGGTAAGGATGTCCCCTGGGCGCCTCCCTAGGGAGGTTTTTCAGGCACATCCAGCTGAGAAAAGGCCTCGGGGAAAACTCAGGACTAGGTGGGGAGATTATATGTCCACCCTAGCCTGGGAACGCCTCTGGATCCCCCAGACAGAGTTGGCCATTGTGGCACGGGAAAGGAAAGTTTGGGGTCCCCTGCTAGAGCTGCTGCCTCTGCAACCCAACCCTGGATAGGCAGATGATGGAAATGTTCAATTATCACATTAGGAGGCAGAGAAATTGCTAAACATGACGCACAGATCAACAGAAAGCCGGAGAGTGAGAGAAGCCACTGCTAACTGCTAAACTAAAGTAGCTAACAGAGCTAATAGCGTGTAAACAACTGTGAGATTAGCCATGAGTGCTTGAGTGAACTAGTGTAACGTTAGGTTTGAATGTAAAGTGGATAATTAGCCACTGTAATGAAGAATATGACAAGACTTACTGTCGAGCTACTGTCATTTCATTGATGAAAGTGAAAGCTGCTCCGCATATCCACAATACAGTACGTTGTGTCCATGTGATTAACAAGGATTGGATGATTTGAAAGTATTAGAGATCGCCCAAGCCTAATTTTGACGTGAACCATCACTCCTGTAGAGGAAATTGTCACTGCTGTATCCATCTGTTTAACCCAGGATCTCATATCTCATGGCAGAGTGTACTGGCAGTTTGTCCAGCCTCAGTGTGCCATATTCTGCTCGCTAATGTGAGACCCACAGTGAGTCTTTAAACCATCTGCTCAGAGACCTGACCATCTAAATGCCAGGCCAATGCTGTTAAAATGTTGGCTGTAGGCTCCTTTCTTTCTCTGTGTCCTTTTTCTTTCCTCTCTCTCTCATTCTCCATCACATAGACTTACCCCCATAGCTCTTCCTCCCCTCATCTGCTCCCTCTGTACTTGTGTCTCTGTCCATCCATCCTTCTCTTTCCCTGCTCGTCCTCTCCTGTCTAAGCCTCCCCATCTTCCCCCGTCTGTCTGTCTGGTCCTCTGCCTTCACCCCCTTTATGTCTCTCTCTTCCCCTGAGGTGGAACTACCAATTATGATAAAATGAACCATGACAGCCTGGACATCTGCTGAAAAGTGGACTTTATTGAGGGGATTCATTCTGTTGTCTGCTGAAATACAAGGAGAGCAGCAGAATGATGAACGGTACGGCGAAGGGCCGGGTCAGGAAGAATTCTCACAGAAGTCTAATGTGAAAGATGGATATGGAAATATTAACAATAATATGCTGCTATCAAACTATTGAATGTACTGATGAACGAGGAACTTCCATATTACCTCTGCCACTGATGAGATGCACAATAAACTAGCTTCCATATAACCTCTGCGACTGATGAGATGCACAATAAACTACTACAACTATGTTATCCTTGCCTCCTACAGTATGTATCAAAGTGATTCCCAATCTTAAAAATGAAGTTAGCTGTAGGCTGTCAAAACAAGGTTTGGGAAAGAAAGTTTTGGTCTACTACTGAAATAATTGACACACTAATGTTAAAGATATATGTAACGTTTCAGAGTGGACCTGTTATATATTTTGTTGTGTTATGTACTTAAATTGCACCAAATGTGTCCAACAATGGTCAAACCCAGAGAAATCTGTAATTTTCATCAAAGAACAAGGTCCGTGTCAATGGCGTCATATGCCCTTTCCGCCTGTGTCAATCAATTAGATCTTGGTCTTTTTTTTAACTATATATGTTAACCAGATAAAGGAATTTAGTTATTGGACATATGGATCTTAAGTTATTAGAGAAAAAAGTTGAGCTAACAGAAGCTCATGTCCAGCCGAACAGCTGGAGTTTTACGTGAAAATGCTTTATTTAGCATTGTTACTGGAAAACTAGATTAAAAAAAATATTGTTTAAGCCACATTCTGCATTAACAGGCAATTGTACACTCATACATTGAGGGTGCAATTTTCCGGGGATTTTCCCTTTTCTGGTCTACAAACCCCTGCCTCTGCTGAATTATTTCTATCCCCAGTAGGGACAAAATGACCCCCCCCCCACTCAAAGTGATCATCTACTTCACCAATAGCCTAGACAGCCCAATCTGCCAGCGAGATGATTTCGCCTTGCAGCTCAGGCTGGAAACCTGTACATTTATCTATCCTGTTTCCGTTACACATTTGCGGGAACCAATCACAAACTGGCTTATCCACCTGTCGCGCTATTGGCGGGTTTAACACGATGACAACAGAGAAGCGAAGGCAAGCAGCTTTTTGTTTACATTCAACACGACGGCCACCGAAGCGCAGGTCAAAGGCAAGTTTTCTCTGAAAACAGAACAGAAACTTGCCCTGGAACAATTCCTACAAAAGAAGGATGTGTTTGCCTTACTACCGACCGTTTTCTTTTTACTACCAACTCTGCCTAGCTCTGCAAAGTATGTCACCCGGATCGTTGGTCTGATTGGTTGAAGGACTATCGAATTGCGTACAGAGTCATTTGAACTATGCCCGTTGATCACGCCTCTTGTGCAGTAGAAAATACAGAGCAGACTCCCCAGACTAATGTTCAATCTTAAAAGATTGAGCTTGGTCTGGTGATAGCCAGACTACCAATAGCCTACAATATATAAATGATATACCTAAAATAGAAGTAGTCTATTTTAAACTAAGTAAAGTGTTGTGAACATTAAAACATTAATAGTGAACATTTTACAGAATTGTTCAGCATAAACATTTTTTATTTGCACATTCATTCAATACAACATGCACATTAGATGAATATCAACACACTTTTTCAGAAATAGGCTAGAATATTTAAAGATTTATAATGAAACACTAAAATCATGAGATATGATTATATAGTATGTTGGTAGAAAAGACAATCTTCAGGGGATGAGGGCATGTAGACATGTTGGAACACATGACACTTTGGATCAGATCTTTCTTGTTATATTACACATAGTACACATCTCGATATAATAAAACTACTAATGACTGTAGATAACTAAGTTATGATTAATTAAGTTATGTTTAATTATTCATTTTGTCAAGAACTATTTTAGAAAATGGGAAACGGCACAGATTCAACTGGGACCGGGCACGATATATGCCATTCATGTTAACACTATAATATAACTTCTATAATATGTAGAAGTGTAAAATCTGGAAAACCTTTCCTTTACAGACTTTGGACATTTTATTATTTTCCCATCACTCTCTCTCTCTCTCTCTCAGACATTAACACCATCTATTTTCAGTTTTCTACTGTATGTTTTAAATAATTAAGCTCACTTCTGTATTAATTTCATTCTTTTGTACTAGTTTCCACTCAAGATTTAATGACATTTATCTACTCCGCTCCTTTCAAGTTTGTCACTCATTGTCATTGATGTTTTTGTTATTTACTCATCCCTTGTGAGGATATCTATATCAGCCACTTGGGATTTCACTGCCCTGCTTCCATTCCTTTTTCTTTCTTACATACAAACAGGATCAAGCTAAACCCAATGATTTGTTTTGATAATTGTTCAAAGATACAGTACATGCCAAGCATTTCACTGTGAGCTTTTTCTACAATTATACCAACACTTCAATTCACTGATAATATCAAAAGGTACAATCATCTTATCTAACCCCCATCATCTTGAAATGGAATCTAAAATGTGATAACAAGTACAATCTAATATGAGGGTGAAGGGAGGCTTGTATCATGTTTTGTTGTCATTACTTAGAGTTCCTCATGGGGACAGCAATAACGCACTATAGCTTTAAAGGAACATGGCGACTTTTTGTGACTTTAGCTTATTCACCGTATCCCCCAGAGTTAGATAAGTCCATACATACCCTTCTCATCTCTGTGCGTGTCATAACTCTGTCAGACGCACCCACCTCTAGCCTCCCTTAGCACAGATGCTGTGGGTAACCGACTCCATCTAGCCTACTGCTCCCAATAAGTGACAAAATAACGCCAACATTTTCCTATTTACATTTTGTGATTTGTATAGTCACAGTATGTACAAATAACAAGGTCACAGACACAGCCATATTCTAACCGAGTGATATTACTCCAACTCTGAGCGAACTCCAGGCGAACTCTCTGCTCCTCACAACGAGGCTTCTCAGGTGCTGCGGGCAAATCACTCCGCCCAAGTAGCAGAAGTAGCAGTGCTTTGCCTTCTGAGAATTAGTTCCCAGTATGTATACGGTTAGAATATGGCTGTGTCTCATGTGACCTTGTTATTTGTACACGGTGTGACTATACAAATCACAACATGTAAATAGGAAAATGTTGGCGTTATTTTGTCACTTATTGGGAGCAGTAGACTAGATGGAGCGGGTTACCTCCAGGACCTCTGCTAAACTAGGCTAGCAGTGGGTGCGTCAAACAGAGTTACGACACACACGGAGATGAGAAGGGTATGTATGGAATTATCTAACTCTGGGGGATACGGTGAATAAGCTAAAGTCCCAATAAGTTGGCGTGTTCCTTTAAGGTAAATGGTTTCTTTTACGTTAATAGTGCCATTGTTGCATTGTATCAAAAGAATCTTAAAAATGAGAATCTGCTGTTGACCACACCAGTCTAAAACCTCACTACAATGGTGCTACATACAGTAGTATAGTGTTTAAGAGTTGTGTTCTGGTTTTCAATTTTGTTTTCGCTTCTCTGCCCTTTATGCTCTGGGTGCTTTAGCTCCCTTTATTTAAACACTAGGTTTAACATGTCTGGTATACTTTCACGCTTTGTTTCTGTAGATTAGGCCACTGACCATTCAGAGTCGATGTTTATGTTGCTGGCTTTTTATGATGGGGTGAAGGGCCATTCACATTGTACGTGCAAACGGCAGCGCTGCGCTATGAAACCCATTATTGTCAATGGCTTGCGCGCACAAGAACTGGTCTGCCGCTGCACTGAGTAAAGCACAGGGCAAGCGGCATTTTATGGCTGGCCGCTCTTGTGCGTGCCGCGGTCAAAGTTCAACATGGTTCAACTTTGACCGCGGCACGCGCAAGAGTAGCCGCGGTGCACTGTGACGTGTCTGAATAAAAAGTAAACACCCGAACACACGTGGATCCACAAATGGAACAAGGCTTTCTTTTGTTTCAAAGAAACATTGTCTCCAACAAATTGCTACTGTGTATCCTACACAATGTCGCATGTAGCCTACTGATGTAATGTTGTATGTCTGCTGTAAACACCGGACGCAGACGTGACGTGCATTCAAATATTGGCGCATGTATGACGTAAATTTGCGCTTCATCAGATGAAGGTCTGAGACCGAAACATTGTATTTTTCTAAATAAATTATTGCTTGCGTAATGGTCAGTGTGCGGGACTTTCTCTAAGCTTTTGATCTGCTACTTTTGATCATATCCTACGCACCTGCCTGACAAAAGAGGTGTGCAAAAAAGCTTTCCTACGTTGTACTGCTGTAACAGAAAATGATAATCGACCAAATGTGCTTTTCCTGAATGGGATTAGAAGGTCACCTCGTGTGGTGCTTCTGGTGATCTGACTGCTGTTGTGACATTGGATTGAGTTTAAAGGAGGAGGAGCGGTGTTATGCAAAATTTGTAGACCAGACAGATATCTTTGTATTTGATTACATCTTCCAAGCTCAGCAGTGTATGGTTATTTAGGATAATACTGTCACTACGTTTACAAGCAGCAAATAACCCGTTCAAAACCGGAATATTAGCAATAACCCAGTCGCGCACGGCCATGTAAACACCGGCAAAAACACGAATATGCTCATATTCCTGTTTTTAAAAACACGAATATGCTCATATTCCTGTTTTTAAAAACCCGAAAATGATCCCTGGGTTACCCCTTTTCTAACCCGAAATTTTGGTCATGTAAACGCGTATCGGCATATCCCCATCAAAAGGAACATTGATTTGTTTTCTGCGTATGTTCTATTCGCAAGGAATCTTGGTCTTTTGAATAGAGGAACTTCTTGTGTGCGCCAGAAAACCTGCCAGTATACCGGAAGTAAACAAGAAGTAAACAAGAAGTAAACAAGAAGTAAACAAGAAGTAGAGGTAAACATGGCGAGACACAGCACAGCACCACACTTTTGGAGCGAGGAAGAAACCAATTTCTTTATTAGTGTGGTGAAAACCATGAATATAATGTCTTTTGTTGACGGCAGAAAGTACTGAGATAGTGAGATTTATAAGAAGGTGACCGAAAAGGTACGCGAAGCAGGGTTTGTCCGTACGTCCAGACGCTAACCGTGCGTCGCCGTTTACATCGGGATATTGCCAATTGAAAACAAATTCCATGTATACAGGAGTAACTCTCTCTGCTCACGCATGTAAACCGAATGTTTCAGAAACCCGAATAGTGACCTTAACCCGACCATAACCCGAAAATTGACAGCTTGTAAACGTAGTCATTGATGTGAACTGTCCTTGCTTCTGGTCCAAAACTTTGAGGGTTTTCTTGTGAAGAGTTGCTAATGGCTTTAGTGAGAGTTGCTAATGACTTTAGTGACGAGCTGTTAGTTTGTCCCCAGCTTGTCAGACAATATGTTAGATGTGACATAATCATGACATACATAAATAATTTGGCAGCATTAAAAGTTTGTGCATTTCTAATATTTAAAATTGGCAAGACTAAACTTGACCCTATTGCACACTTTCTTAATATGTGCTTTGAAAGAAAGATTAGAATCAATAATAATGCCCAGATACGGTCCGTATACTTTTTCGTTCATTTGATTTTCATTTCATAAACAGGTATTATAAAACAAAAAGCAAATGGTTATTTGATTTTCGTTTTAAAATACAACATTTGAAATTGAAATACAAGGCATTTTTTCCTTTTCATGGTCAAAAGGGGATGGGAGAAATTTAAATGCTATGATTTTCATTTTCTATTTCATATAACAATAATAATCAGTCGGGAATAGAAATGAAAAAAGGCTTGTTTTTTCATAATCAGAGACCTGATGTTGTCATTCCCAAGGCAACAGCGCCATCGTAGCCTGCCAGGGTTTCAGCCCAGGCTAAAATGACTTTGGAAACCTAACCTAACTCTTGATAATGCTTGGGGGGAATTTTATTTCATAATGTCACATTTATTTATTACCCTCTCTCCCTGCCTCCCTCTGACTCTCTGTCTCTACCCGCCGCGGACAACTTCGCCCCAAGAGAGTCGAACCAGCTGAGGAAATAGACTTTCACTTCACGGCTGTAACGTTATCGTTACGCCACCGTTAACAATCCCAGCAAACTTTCTGTTGCTGCCGTTAAGCTTGCTGATCTGGCAGAGAGTCACCGGCGGTTCGGGATCAGATCACGGGGATCAGACCTCCAGTGCTGGGTCTAATATTCTAATATTAGCTGCTGCAGCTAGCTAGCAGCTAGCCACCAGCCCTGTGACCTCGGTCCCCGCAGTTCGCTCCCCGGTGCTGACTGACTCTGGTCCGTCTGCAGAGCTGGCATTACCCGCTCTAGCTGAGCTGGGAATCTGCCGCGCTCGTGATTTATTCATATTTTCTTTTCTTTGCAGTGATATGCTATGATGCACTGATGCCAGGCAGGCTTGCTCGCTGCTTTTAGTCTGAGTCTGTGAGATAACCAAACTTCCTTTGAATATAACATGCATATAAATAGACAGAATAAATAAAAGTTCCCTGAAATAAATATAAGTAAAACATATGTATTTAGGCTATTGAACTGTAATGACTAATGTCTGTGTTCATATGTATTGCCTCATTTATGTATTTCATGATCTATTTCATAGCCATCTTTATGTATATTTATGTAAAGGGGGCAAAAAACGGATGATCAGTCGCTCAGGAAGTTATAGGCTACAGTTTCCCTCAACTGCAGCCGGGACATTCTAAAGCTTAACGTGGTTTAATGTACCTAAAGAATGATCAATCAGATATCAGTCACTTATCAGTCAGATAACGTCCATAATAATTGGACTTTGGGTTAGATTTTTTGACAGTTTTCAGTGGTCATGAGGATCAATATGAGAGAGAAATTTGGTAATCATTGATCATTAGGTACATTAAACCACGTTAAGCTTTTTTTTCACTTTAACGTTAGAATGTCCCAGCCACAGTTGAGGGAAACTGTAGCCTATAACTTCCTGAGCGACTGATCATTCGTTTTTTGCCCCCCTTTACATAAATATGGCTATGAAATAGTCAGCACCGGGGAGCGAACCAGGGACTCAGGTCACAGGGCTGGTGGCTAGCTGCTAGCTAGCTGCAGCAGCTAATATTAAAATATTAGACCCAGCACCGGAGGTCTGATCCCCGTGATCTGATCCCAAACCGCCGGTAACTCTCGGCCAGATCAGCAAGCTTAACGGCAGCAACCGAAAGTTTGCTGGGATTGTTAACGGTGGCATAACGATAACATTACAGCCGTGAACTGAAATTCTATTTCCTCAGCTGGTTCGACTCTCTTGGGGCGAAGTTGTCTGCGGCGGGTAGAGACAGAGAGACAGAGGGAGGCAGGGAGAGAGGGTAATAAATAAATGTGACATTATGAAATAAAAGTCCCCCCAAGCATTATCAAGAGTTAGGTTTCCAAAGTAATTTAGCCTGGGCTGAAAGCAACACTGGTAGGCTACGCTGGCGCTGTTGCCTTGGAAATGACAACATCCTGTCTCTGAATATGAAAAAAGCAAGCCTTTTTTCATTTCTATTTTCGAGTGTTTTTTTTTTTGTTATATGAAATAGAAAATGAAAATCACAGCATATTTTAAATTTCTCCCATTCCCTTTTGACCATGAAAAGGAAAAAACGCCTTGTATTTCAATTTCAAATTTGGTATTTTAAAACGAAAATCAAATAACCATTTGTTTTTTGTTTTTTAATACCTGTTTATGAAATAAAAATCGAATGAACTAAAAAGTACACGGACCAGATACTTAAATTGTGGCACAATACTAATGTTTTGACCTGAAATGGTTATATTCAAAACAATGTTACATTGTCTTTTTGCGAAAAACATTCCTACAGTTTTATTTACATTAATTTAAAAGGCAGGAATAATTTAGCCAATTTAGCCATAGCAAGTTTGGCAGCAGCCAGATGTTTTGTCTTCGCATGGACATATACTACAGTGCCGTCCGCATACATTAGTGTTTTGATATCAGGGCAAACTGTCAGCAGATCATTAATAAATAAACTAAAGAAAAGGCCTAGTATCAATCCTTGTGGTACCCCTGTGCATAAGTTAAGAGCCGATGAACGATGATTGTTCACAGAAACATATTGACTTTTACCAGTTAAATATGACTTGATCCATTTGATTGCTAACAGGGAGAAGTTAAAAGCAGACAGGTTGGCAATAAGGACTTGATGGTTGACTGTGTCAAAAGCTTTATGAAGGTCTAAAAACACAGCGCCAACAACACCTCCCTTGTTGACCATTGATCAGACCATCTCTTAAAAGAAACAGCTGTTTCCGCAGAGTGATGGGCCCTGAAGCCAAACTGCATCGGATGAAGAGTAAATGTATCATTATTTAAGAAAGAAACAAGCTGCTCCGATACACCCTTCTCAGCAACCTTGGAGATCACAGGTAGAATACTGATTGGTTGGTAGTTACATACGTTCATAGGGTCATTTGACTTAAATATGGGAGTCACAGTCTTCCAGGTAGTTGCGAATATCCCCTGAAGTACTACTAGTACTAGCAGTTTTCTTAACCAAATTTCTTTTTTTACAGTGCTTTGATTTATTTATATTTAATTTAATGCATGCAAGTGGCCATTGCACTCATCCTTGTTGTGGAGCACCTCCGCACTGTGGAGGAACCACTCTACCAGTGACGTGTTGTTATCGGAGTATATAGGGGAGCGCACACCTGAGACGCATGGCAACATGTCCTGGTTGGTGTGAAGAAGACGACGACAGCCTCGCCCCCCATGAAAAATGGTCAAAACAGAAAAGATATGGTAATATAGAACAATGTCAAAAAATAAATAATAAATAAAATAAAATATACATTTACACATACGGAGGAAACATACACGTTAATATAAATTTTGATTCTGATCACATTATTAACATGTAGCTGGCTGATCTGGCTGCAGAAAAGCAGTTATAGTCGCGCTGTCTCATACATATTTTATAATGCCAAAAAAACAATAGCTACACTAAATGTTAAAGAAAATATTTTTCTACAAAATTAAAATCAACCAAAAAAGTCGACCAAAAAATGAGGCTTTCATTTCCAGTCAGACTTACGTAATCCCCCAGATATCATGCAAAGGGCCAGTGAAGGTGTGTCCCAAAGCCATATGGATGAATGTAAAGCAGTGTTAATAGATCACACAGGGAGCAGGGTGGCTCACATTCATCAAAAACCTTTTCTCATTAAGTATTAAGGGCAGGCCGATAGAGGCTGAGGGACGGATCGATCCACTGAGCCAAGGATCTTTAACCCAGATTGTTAGCTGCTGGCTCGACTGGGGAGAAGCAGTGTACACACACACACACACACACACACACAAAATAATAGCGGAATGTACACAGACACATACACTGAATTCAATTAAATTTTATTTATAGTATCATTTCATAACAAGAGTTATCTCAAGACACTTTACAGATAGAGTAGGTCTAGACCACACTCTATAATTTACAAAGAACCAACAATTCCTGTAATTCCCCCAAGAGCAAGCATTCAGTGCGACAGTGTCTGAAAAAAAGAAACTGAAAACATTACTATACTGTATTTGTATTACTCTTTTGGTCGAAAATTTGGTTCGGTTGTTTTTTTGGATGGTTTGGACTTTCTGACAAAATACAGGATATTCTAGCAGGCTATCATTGTGTTGTAAGACCGGGTAAGTTACTTTAAGGAATAGCTCAGTGCTTAGCGTGTACATGAGAGAGAGTGACTGTCGGCTATAGGAGCAGAGAATAAATTAGCAGTTTACTTGTTAAGTGGTAGTAAATGTACAGTGTATATTTCAGTTTGTCTCTGAATAAATGCTGTAGCTCCTCAAACCCCAAGTAATGTAGCACAGGGAGAGCAAGAGTCAGCTGGAAAAAAAACTCAGACACCAGAACCGGGGTGAAGTTAGTTTAACATTTAGGACAGAAATGGGAAGCCTGTCTACAAACCAATCAATTAAGTCTTTGGTGCGCTTGCATAACTGCAATGTGAAACCAAAACTAGCTGGATCAAATGTACACATTATAACAAAAACATGAACCTTGGTTCGGACTTTCAGGTGTGAAAAGGCTGGGCGGGGCCAGCTAGAGAAACAATACTGCACATTCCAGTGGGCTGCATATAACGGAAGTCAACCCAAAAACCTTTTGGCGGATGCACCACTGAGCAACTCTCATAGGAATGAACGGGGCTCCGCTGTCTTATAATACATCTATTGGGTTAGGGGTTCTTTATGGAGCCAGTGGAGTCGCCCACCGCTGTAAATCAGATAGAATGCAGGTTTAAGGCATTTCTGCATTGGCTTAATTTTTCAAGTCCAGAAGTTGCAGCTTAGTATAAACCCATAACAACACACATGACTCCATCACCTATACTACTACCATACCAATACACACACAGGAGGCAGACTGTGGAAGTGATTTGTTGTCTTTGACATTTTTTCTTCTCCTCGCTTTCTGTAACTTCTGCACCACTTTTTCTGTAGTTTTCCTACCAGCTACTATTTTGTTTTGTAAATATATTTGTATTCTGCTTTATCTCTCCTTTGATTTTGTGAGTTTTGTTATATATACATATTTCATTGAAGTGTTGCGGATTTTGTTTCTTTTATACTCTATGCTTTCTTCCTATTGCGCTGCCCTTCCCCACTACTATTTATTTATTTCTTCTCCTCCAATTTTCTCAATTGTTAGAAACCTGCTCTTGAAGATATATTTCTAGTTATTTGTATTCGTGGGTTGTATTTTCCTATAGCTGCCTTCATGGGAATTGATTGTTTTCAGAATTTAATTACTTACTATACTGTAGAGCTTTATAGCTTTAGTTGACTTGAAGTGCTGCTGTTCAATACACAAACACACAGCCAAGTACAAAAAAAGAGCCTTTCAATTTCTCATCTGACTGTGTCAGAAGTGTGTCTATGGTGGTCCTAGATATGGAATTTTAACTAGTTTGAGTTATATCACCCCAGAACTCTTCAGGCTGTGTTTGGTGCATATTTGATAGAAAACGCAATGTCTACTGGGAGAAAAAAACTTTTTACATCAGCCTCCTAGTGATATCTACTTGACAAATATACATTATGCAGGCTTGAAGTATATTCCTATTCATAATTTCCACCTGGCTCTAAACCTAACCTCATATCCACACACATGCCTCCATCTTTCACCGATAGAGCCATTTGTATTCATGCATTCCCCCTTGCTGGGGCTGTCAAACCCTCTTCATTGCTAAGGAGCACGATGAGTCAGGCCAGCACACAGCAGTGAAGTAAATAGGATTACAGCATTAATCAGCGATCACGATTGAGGCATTTTTTAGGCAAAAAACACAGCCGCCATTTATTAATTTATTTTCACTTTACTCGGCTTCGCGTCATGCCTAACAGGCTACTATTTTGACCCTTTGCCGCACTTTGCCATACTTCCTCGTAACACATCCTGCTGCTGCAGGCTGTAGGCATGATGGTATCTACCGGACCGAATAAAAACGCGGATTTTGGTGCCTCATTCCGGTGCCACTGATATGTCTACGCTTCTCTCTGATGCTCTGAAACAGACGTTACAGGCAACAGAAACATCACTGCATGTGACGCTAGTTAACACTACACTCGACAGCAGCTAATGTTATCATACCGATAGCTAGTAGCTGGATTAAAAACGGTTACAATGCTGACAGCTAACGCTAAACGGTGTAAAGTTTGTCTGTATTTCACTGTAGAGGATTCCGACACCGGGATTAACAATCTGCAGCTGCCGTTGACGGAAAAACACAGACGGTGCGTTCAATGAAACTGGTAACCTACATCTTCGTGGTCCATTCAAAGTTATTGTTAAATGCCCTTTTCCCATGTGGTTGTTAAATGCCCTTTTCCCAGGTGGTTGTTTTTGTCGTTCAACAGCTATTTACTAGTGAAATAAGTTATTGTTATAGTTATTACATTATTATTAAATCATTTAATTTTGACCATATGGCCTTAGCAATAAACAAGCCGTTCTTTAATGTCACCAACTGTTGTTTAGTACCCTTCTTTTTTTTTACAGTAAATAAATAAATAATAAACAAATACAAATCTTAAAATCAAGTTCATAAAGTCACTTTCCTTGCATTCATTTGATTCCCAATCAAGATACACTGGTAAGAATTGCTTTCCATTGTTAATATGTACTTAAAATCTGTTCTGAAATGCAAAATAATAGAATTTTAATTGATTCATTGATTAATAATTAACAATTAATAATTAAAAATTTAAAAATGTTTATCGTTTGACAGCCCTATTTTATATCTATTCCAGCAGATCACTAGCCTAGAAATCTAGATGCATCCTAGCGGCAGCAAATGTAATTTGCAGCCAGGGTCAGTCTAGCAACTCTCCGTTGGCTTGCGAGCTGGAAAAAACAAATTCTGGTCAGGCCAATCACATCGTGTATAAAATCGGTGGGCAGGCTTAACATAAAGACAGCAGACTTGCAATGGTTCCGTGTGAATTCCCTGCTACTTGAAAACAAAGGAGATGGCTGCTGCTGCTGGCGAACAGCGGTCTTTCGAATTGGCTTTGGCCGCGACTCTGGAAGACTTGGGGCCCTATCTTGCACTCAGCTCAATTGGCTTTGTACACCGACGCATGTATCATTCCTATTTTGCACCCGACGCACAGCGGACTTTTCCCTCCACAGACGCACGTCGGTAAATTATGGAATGTATTTGCGCTCCCGGGGGCGGTTCAGCGAAAAGAGGAGGCGTGTTCAGGCGCAAACGTTCCGTGGTGCTATTTTGCAGTTTCAGAAAACAATTCCGCCATTGACCAGGAAAAACCTGGTCTAAAGTCAGTGGCGCTAGTCTAAAGTCAGTAGCGCGTTATGCAAATGCTATTTTAGGGGCGCATACTTGACCATAATGTAGCGTGCGCACAACACGCATACACTTTGGTTCTCTCATCTACACGGATGCAGCAGTTCCCATTTTTGCAAACCATACATAATTACAAGGAAAAATATTACTGAAAATGCGCTTCAGGTGTTTGGATTGGTCAGGAGGCACTTTACAGTACAGTCCTCAAAAAGTCGCAGCATTCTTTGTGGCTTGTTGTGTTTTACACAACATTTCCATGAATCATGGATGTGTTGATGACATAAATGAGGAAATATTAGGGGACTTAAGGAGACGTGACGTGAACTACGGCGGGATTGGACACTCCGGCGGGATCTGGTCCGGGAGTGGCAATGCGCTCCTGGTGGGGCGGGTGGACGGAGATAGACTGGGGAGAGGAAGAAGGGGCACAACTGGAGCAGGTGGTGCATTTGGAGGCCCACGCTCCATGGCTGCAGCAATCCTCTCCAGATGCACCTGAGAGGCCGCAGCAACATGGCGTGCGCCAGGCAAATCCGCCGTCATAATAGCAACCCGCCATGGAACAAGCGCGCCTGCTCTTAAAGGGAATGTGAGATGACGCTCTGATTGGTTTATTGCACGTTACGCCCAAACCCCACCTAGCTACTTCAAAGCAATCCATTTTAGATTTGCATTGGGCGCAAGAGTAATTTATCCTGCCGGTATAATAGCAACAGCGCCCGAGATCCACCCACAAAGCTACTTGCATTTCACGTTTGATACTTGCGTTTAAGATCGTTAAAATAGGGCCCTTGGAGTTAAGCACTGAAGTAATTCTTAAAAAAGGAAGATGTGTTCGGAGTTTTGCCGACCGGATATGGCAAAAGTTTAATCTATCAACTAGCGTTGCTCTGGTTGGCTATGAGTGCAGAGGGACTTTGAAAGACAACCGTTTATCCCGCCCATCGGATTGAGCCCTGCCAATGGTGAGTTGTTATTAAGCTATTAAAATAATAATTGTTGGCATGATTTATAAATCATCATTTAATGTTAAACATACATGTGGCAGCGTGAATCCTTATAACTGTATCTTTGGATGGCTAACTTAGTGACTACCTTACCTATAGGCCAGTAAGCCTATCATCAGTGGGGATTTATATTTGCTAATAATATGTTGGATTCATTAATTTTTTAAACTTTCAAAAATTAACAATAATTTGGAGGCCCCTCTGCAGTGACTCTGAGGACCCCATAGGGGTCCTGGACCCCCTGTTGAAGATCTCTTGGCTACTACATCTGAATTTAGCATTAAAGTGCTTTATTGACCTCAGAAATAGTAGTTCAACCCAAAAGATATATATATATATATATATATATATATATATATATATATAATAATATATATATAATTATATATACATCTTATATATATATATATATATATATATATATATAATATATATATATATATATATATATATATATATATTATATATATATATATATATATAAGATGTATCATTGCAGTGAAACAGATACTATGTTAATGTGTTTACATTACTTTTTCTGCCCCTAATACTGTTGTAAATAATGTAAGTTAAATTGGCAATCGTAAGATTTCAGTCCTGGTTGATGTAGAATTTCTATTTGAGCGAAAACAATGGAATTGTGCTGAGAGTTTAGCAGTCTGAAGCATAGAAATTAAATGAATATGTCTGGGAGGCTTGTGTTTTTACATGAGCTTCACGTTTTTAGAATTGTGTGAGTAGTTACATTTTTTGTGTGTATACAATGTAGAAAAACTTATATTTCCGGGAGATGACACGCCAGACGCCCAGTTACTGCAAATATATAAATATTGCTCCTCAGTTAGCCATAGGCTCAATCACCATTGTGTCACCTCCTTCTGTGATAGATTTGACTTAACAGATATTTATTTATAATGAAAATATTTTACAATACAGCTTAATTCCTGAATAATTCAACAGACATAATTACAGTAAGGCCCATGTGGTGAATAATAAGAATCTTACTTTAAAAGCTTTATAATTACAACTGGAGAATATCCAAGTTAGTGTAGTGATCCAAAATCTATGGAAATAAGAACATTATGTAATGTCTAACAGTAATGCCAGCAGCAATGTTTTCAAACTTTCGCTAGATGTTTTTGTTCACTGTGAAAACCTGTCACTGCTGGACTCCATTGTAAAAGCCATGAATCCAAGCTGACTACACCTACTGTTCTCTGTGAAGGAGCAAACAAATCTTTTACAGCCACCTTTCAAGTCTGCAGGGGATGATGGTTGATACTGAAAAGACAGATCCCTTTATTCTACCGTAGGCATTTGTCGGTGAGATGCAACAGTGAGTTTCAGTCATTGGTAATGTTTATCACAACTGTACTATAGACCATCAATTTGCACCATTCGTGGTCCAAAATCATAAACAAAAGCCAAATGTAGCTGCATATTAATTTCCTGTTAATACAGTGCTATCAGTCTGCCGTCTCTCAATATACACTACATGCTATTGTTAACATAGAGAACTAAGGCATGCTTTACTGGTCACATACTTGATCTTGGTATTGACCAAGTGATAACCTCCCGCAGATGTGATTGAACATTTGTTTAACCCTTGAAAGCAACAACTCAATAGAAAGTTTCCAGTAACATAAAGGATGAGAGAGGATTTGCCAGGGGCTGATGAAAACTTGACAATGGCAGCCAAGGAGGGACACACAACCTCATTATTGCCTGTCTGATTCTTGATGTCTCTGGTGACTGTGTAGATATGCCTGTGGGGCAGTGGGAGCTGAGGTAAGTCAATTCCAATTCAAAGTTATTAAGGGTAGACAAAGTCACTGAGAGACACTGAAAAGGTACCTTAAACTCAACAACTTAAGCTACTGCTTCAGCATATTCCGCATCCAAATATCACTGAATAAAAGTGTATTGGACAGGCAAAGGTGCTGTATCTTTACTACTTGTGTTCAGACACATTGTGTTGCATTCACGTAATGTCTGCAGAATGGGAAGACCCAACCCACCAGGTCGTTAAATACAGACAATTTGTCACGCTCCTCAGCATCTGATACCAACGGACAAGGCACCCTTTAGCATCTGTTTGAAACACACCAGGCTTTCAACTAACTCCCATGGAAAGCCATCCCTGGTAATATTAAGCCCAGTTCAGACCAAAGATTAGTAACGAGAAGAGTTGAAACTTAAAAGTAAATGCAGTGCTCCGGTTTGCTATTTTCTGAAACCAACCAAGATGGTGTATTATCTGTTGTATTATGGTGTATTATGCATTGGCTCCCGGTTAAATTCCGTTTAGATTTTAAAGTTTTGCTTTTAACTTACAAAGCACTTAACAATGGGCTCCTTCATATCTTCAAGATCTTCTTCATATTCACACTCCTTCCCGCACTCTATGATCTGCTTCTGCACTTACACTTGTTCTGCCACGCACTAGGACAGCTTCTATGGGGTCACGAGCTTTTGGCTATGCTGCTCCCCATTTATGGAACTCTCTTCCTGTGGAAGTTCGAAACAGTTCTAGTCTCTCAGTTTTTAAATCTCATCTTAAAACGTATCTGTTTAGGCAGGCTTTCATGTGATTAATGTTTGATGTTGTACTGGTTTGATTTTTCTTTTTCTTCTTTAAATGTTTTTATAAATTTTGTAAGGCGTCCTTGAGTGCCATGAAAGGCGCCTTTAAATAAAATGTATTATTATTATTATTATTATCTCCATAGCAACGACTCTCTGAACTTCTGTTCTAACTTCCATCTTTTTCAGGCTTTTTTGTAGCTGAATAAAATTTGTATTGTCTAAAAATATGAATGAGGATAGTGAGATACTTGCTTATACCGTGCTCACGGGCGCTGACTGAGTACATTTACATGCACACCAATATTCCACTATTATTCCGAAAATGACAATATTCCGAATTCCACAACGGAGGTGTTTCCAGGGGACACTTTTAAGTGATGCACAGGTGGCTGCAGATGGTTGAGGTTATAGCTACGGCAACGGCAAGTTTAAACAGCGAAACAAAAAGTTAAATTAAGGAAAAAGATCGTGGTTGGGATGAAAACACACCCGGGGAACGAAGTATTCAAAATATATTGTTATATTAGCCTAGGCTTTGCGAGATTTAACGTTACAACCGCTGCGGATTGATCGATTTTGAGGACTTCTTAAACTCAGCTAGTCAGTGATGTAACGTACCGTGGTAAAGTTGGTTTTATATTGGACATTGGACACATTCCAAAAAATTCTATTATGCAGCTTGAACTTTTGACCTATCCATCTCAAACCACATCTGGCGAACTCAGCTAACTGCCCTACACATAAAACAAAGCTTATTTTTTCAAAAAACCCACGCTTTGATTTTATTAATATTTTTTACTCTCATAAAATGCTATAAATCTATTATGCAGCTTGACCTTTTCACCTATTCATCTCAAAACACATCTGGTGAACTCAGCTAACTGCCCTACACATAACACAAAGCTTCTTTTTTCAAAAAATCCACCCTTTGATTTTATAATTCTTTTTAATTTTTGTTTTCTTCTTAAATTTTATACTTCAAAAAATGCTATAAATCTATTTATATCTAAGAAGCTTTGTGTGATGTATAGGCAGTTAGCTGAGTCACCAGGGAGTCGGAAAATATCAATATGCTATCAATTACCTGTTTTATATAGATTTCTCGCTTTCGGTGTGAGAGGTCCTGGGTTCCTGGCCTTTTATTTGCTCGAATTACTGTAATATATTCCTTATCTTTATTATGCATGTGTGCAAAATTCAGTGTTGCTACCTTACCTTGTCTAATCAAAGATATGTGCGGTACATTACACCAATGACTAGCCGAGTTCAAGAAGTCATCAAAATCAATCAATCCGCAGCGGTTGTAACGTTAAATCTTGCAAAGCCTAGGCTAATATAACAATATAATTTTAATACTTTGTTCCCTGGATGTATTTTCATTAGCCTGGCTCCGCCCTCCTACATACTTCTGCTCAATTTTCATTTTCCTTCAGTACTAAGGGTTCAGGCTTTGCGGTTTATTCTTGGGTTTTCTCCGGCCAAATATTTGGTCCAATCAGTAAACAGAGGGAGTGGCTGAGAACGATGACGTTGAGGACGTGCACTAGAAAGATGCGAGCGAAGCCATTTGGTCCGTTGTGGCAACGCTGCCGAATATCCAGAAGTTAAAGCCCAAGCAATAACAATGGGCCTCATTCACCAACCGTTCTTACGAAGAAATGTGTTCTTAAACCCTTCTTACGCACTTTTTACGAAGATTCTGGCATTCACTAATGTTTTCTTAACTTGGATTTGTTCTTAGCTAAGAACAAAATCTACGAACACTGAAAAGCACTCTTACGCACATTTGAATGATGACAGTTTGCTCCAAATGATTGGTTACTGCATTTTATTTAATTCTACAGTGGTTTACAATGATAGTATTGTACTGTAATGTATTTCTGATCATTTGTTGAAAAAGAAATCATATTATGCAAAAAAACACTAAGGGCCCTATCTTGCACTCAGCGCAATTGCCTTTGTACACCGACGCATGTATCATTCCTATTTTGCACACCACGCAGAGCGGACTTTTCCCTCCACAGATGCACGTCGGTAAATTAGGGAATGTATTTGAAGAGGAGGCGTGTTCCGGCGCAAACGTTACGTGGTGCTATTTTGCAGTTTCAGAAAACAATTCCGCCACAGACCAGGAAAAACCTGGTCTAAAGTCAGTGGCGCTAGTCTAAAGTCAGTAGCGCGTTATTCAGATGCTATTTTAGGGACGAATGCTTGGCCATAATGTAGCGTGTGCACAACATGCATTCACTTCTCTCATCTATAGCAGTTCACATTTTTGCAAACCATACATAATTACAAAGAAAAATATTACTGAAAATGCGCTTCAGGTGTTTGGATAGGTCAGGAGGCACTTTACAGTACAATCCTCAAAAAGTCGCAGCATTCTTTGTGGCTTGTTGTGTTTTACACAACATTTCCATGAATCATGGATGTGTTAATGATGACATAAATGAGGAAATATTAGAGGACTTAAGGAGACGTGATGTTGAACTATGGTGGGATTGGACACTCCGGCGGAATCTGGTCCGGGAGTGGCAATGCGCGATGCGCTCCTGATGGAGCGGGTGGACGGAGATGGAGTGGGGGGAGGAGGAAGCGGCACAACAGGTGCAGGTGGTGCGTTTGGAAGCCCACGCTGCATGGCTGCAGCAATCCTCTCCAGACTTGAGGAGATGCGCCCAAGAGGCCGCAGCAACATCGCCACCCGGACAAGACGGGCATTTATTACTTTGCCGCATCCCGGACAGCTCCCGCTGGCGTGCGCCAGGCAAATCCACCGTCATAATAGCAATCCACCATGGAACAAGTGTGCCTGCTCTTAAAGGGAATGTGAGATGACGCTCTGATTGGTTATTTTCACGTTACGCCCAAACCGCACCTAGCTAATTCAGACCAACCCATTTAAGATTTGCGTTGGGCCCAAGAGTCATTTATCCCGCCGGTATAATAGCAACAGCGCCCGAGATCCGCCCACAAAGCTATTTGCGTTTTGCGTTTCACACTTTATTACATTACATTACATTACATGTCATTTAGCTGACGCTTTTATCCAAAGCGACTTACAATTGCTATGTATGTCAAAGGTCGCACGCCTCCGGAGCAACTAGGGGTTAAGTGTATTGCTCAGGAACACATTGGTGGGTGTATCGCAGTGGGAATCGAACCCAGGTCTCCCACACCAAAGGCATGTGTCATTTTTCACGTATCTGTACTTTACTTAAGTAGACTCAATAGTGCATAGCCTACTTTTGACTTTTACTTTGTTAAATTTTGCAGCAATTACCTATACTTTCTACTCCACTACATTTCTACAATGTTCCGTTACATTTTCTGATCAGTTTCCCCCCTGCCAAAACGTCTTCCTGACCGTCACACGTTTGTCTCACCTGTGAAGTTTTGTTTGATATATATGGGGCACTGCGATCCAAGCCGGCTCCGGTGCTCCAGAGCCCGGGCACAGCGCCGCTGACCCTCGGTAATACAGCCCCCGGTAAAAGTGAAAATGAAAATGTTTGTTTTTTATTATTCCCGTTTTTAAATCATAGTTGCCATCTATTTCTCTCTCTTTTATTTAAGTACTGAGATTCAGTACTTCCTCCACCGCGGCTCCGACAATCTCCGAAAACCTGTCTCCCAGGAGGTGCACAGGAAGTGTCATGTCGTTATATGGGAATTTGCGGGGCGTTTTCTTATGCTAATTAGGAACAACTGGCACGCGCTTTCAGTTACGAAGACGTGGGATTCATCAATCCTAAGAACACAGATGCGAACAAATCTGCTGTTTAAGAACACGTCATGAATCCGACGTAGACTTTTCTTAGGAACCTTTCTTAAGAACATATTTAAGAGAAAACTTAGGAAGATATTGGTGAATGAGGCCCAATATTTGCTGAGTTGTGTTGGTGGCCATGATGTTGTGGCCCTCCTCCCCACGGGGTCCGGGAAAAGTTTAATTTTCCAGCTCGCTCCATTAGTGGTGAAGAAGTTGGCTAAGGCTAACGCTAGTGATGCTAATGCTAAATATGAGCCGATAGTTGTTGTCGGTCTCCCCTCTTGTTGCACATGCGCATGACATACGTCACGACCAAACGTTAGCGATTGGTTATGGCAGATCCAGAGTGGCTCTGGGCAGATCCAATAGTTTTAAACTTCAAGGAAGTTAACACTTGTCAATGGAGAGTGGCCAGACTCTCTGTACAAATTAAATGTACACATTTTCAGATAACTTCCTATTTGAGCGGTATTGTTTTTCTTCCCAGTCTGTTATGCAGCCTAGGCTACATAATCTTATCCGTCCTCATATGACTAACGTCACCCATCGTGGACATGCTCTACATCCCAGCAGATTCTTTGTGTCACATACATTTTTTTTGCAAACGGCAGTTGTCTTTACAACATTGGTGATGCGGAGCATATTAGTAAAGCCACTGTATAGCAAAGCCGTCAGAAGAGTGTGACTCGCTCTGAAACGTGTTTTAAACGTTTTTCTAGTGTTCCCTGGACACAAACCAGTAAGAGACATTAAAAACGACTTCCACAGTATTGCAGGTGAATGATGTAAACCCTTTGAAATAAAACATTTTCGCCCGCGCAGTATTGCACTTAAATGAAATAGATTATAGGTTCAATACCATTTCACCAGTAATATTAGGCTATACTTATGATTAAATGATACACTAGCCTATATTGGAATATCCGCATTTACTCTAGCAGCAATTTTCTCCCAAATTCTCTCTCTTTTTCAGCAGCCGCTGTGTTGTTTTTTTAACTCGCTGTACATGCGCATGAGTATTCCCTCCGACCAGTTTGTTTGTGGTTGTTGCCATGGTGAATTGTAGTATCATGGCTCCCTTCTCACTGCCTTTTTATTGTGGTGGTGCATGCGTATGAACCTTTCTCTAGTTAAAGCTGGCCCTCGAAGGTCACAGAGCTGTTGTGATCAACAACATGCTGAAAAATTAACAGAATAATGATTTTGATGGGAGCACAGGGCATGGCCAGGACACAGATGGTCATGTTTATAGATGGACAAAACCTTTTCATGCACAGTCTCATCCCCTCTTAGTCCCTGTTCTTTGGATCAGTGTTGTGATTTGACATTTTGAAGCCAAAGTGGATACACTGCACAGCTACATGCATTTCAGCTTATTCCATTTTATTTTGTAAGCTTCTCATGCTCAGTCTTTTCTTAAAAGCCACCAGATTTATTAAGACGCTGACTTCTTAAGGATATGACATTTTCCCTGTCGTGGGCAAAAAAACTGTTGTTTTGTACAGTTTACAAGAGAGCAAATCACTTGTCTCCATTTCAAAGAAAAATGCTCCAGCAGTGTGGCCTTTGGAGGAAGACAGACACTATATAATCTAAACACACACACACACACACACACACACACACAGAAAATAATTGAAATACCAATGGCAGAGACACAAAGAACACAGTGAATAAAATGAAGATGTAAAACGCAACTACAGACATACACAATAGCGTACAGTGTATAAATCAGACACATAGACTCAAACAGTACCATGATTGTGACACACAGGCGCAAACACACACACACACACACACACACACTCACTCAGGCAAACATGAAGTAGGGTATGTAAATGATAATTATTTTTTTGAGAGGCCGGTTTCCAGAGTTATGGCTCCACCTGGACTCACTACCAAACAGTAACTGTCTGCACTATGGCTGCACACACACACACACACACACACACACACAGGCAAACATGAAGTAGGGTATATCAATGATAATTCTTATTTTGAGAAGCTGGTTTCCAGAGTTATGGCTCCACCTGGACTCACTACCAAACAGTAACTGTCTACACTATGGCTGCGCGCGCACACACACGCACACACACACACACACACACACACACACACGGCCACAGCGCAGCAGGCAGATGCGGGGGAGAGATACCTGTTTCTCTTCGGGAGACTTGTTTAAATTATGACATGTAGGCTATATACATTAGATTTAGTATTTAATTCATACTTTTTAGGTGTATTTGTTTTCTGAATTTTTCTAATTAGAAGAAGCATGTTATGTAAACTAAAGGGGAGACACCAACGTTTATAATTGTTGTTGCTAATTTCCATCTGTTGTCCCTCGGCATATACAGTGCACTACCATAATATAGAAATGATAATTCCACATAACACTAATAGGGACACCTAGGACAGCCAGTGCATACCCATTCAGAGAGGCATGATTCTTTTTTTAATTAAACTGACTCAAACTAATACACTAATAACAGTAGGGATCACATTCCACTCTTTTTGTTGTGGTTTTTATTTCTAACTCTTATTTTGGAGCAATACCAGCAAGAATGCATCGTCTCAAATTGTTAACAGCATTTTCTGTGCTTGTGAACTTGCGAGTTCATTCTTCCAAAAACGTGCAGCCAGGCACGTTAAAAGCACACATCTGAGTGCTGTATCAGTCCATCTGGTTGTGAACACAGCCGGCAAATGAAACCAACCTTGAAACACAGAGAGTCGCCATCCTTCTGCTCTCTGTCTGTCTCTGTCTCTTTCTCTACGCACCCCAACCCCCTTTTTCTTGGTTTCAGTTTCAGAACTTTGTGATATAGCTTACAGAGAATTAGCTGTGAGCACATTTTCCAGCTCAAATGTGTTTTCACTACAGTTAAATAAAACTGCATTTAGTCAATTTCATGTGAAATCAGATGTGGGACTTAATTCTGTGGTACTTTAGGAGACAGTTGCCTGTATGAGCAAATAGCAATCGATGACCCACTTTACAGTAGAGCACTTTAGGTTGAAAAACTGTTATTCTTTTACAGCTTTGGTTGCATTTTTTTTGTTTTTTTTAAGTTGCTTTTAGTAACTTTTGACTACTATACAACTGGTTATTAATTTTCAATGGGCAGTAAGCAATATGTTTAAACCAATGTAGTCATAAAGAAGTCAAATATTTAAATATATTATACTATCTAGTGTCCTGAGAAAAATATCTGAGTCTTTGGCTTGTGAAGAAAGTCGAGTATGAAGACAATATATATTTACTTTGGCTCTCCATTTCATGAGTGGTGTGCTGGGTTTTATATCAGGGATTGTTTACACCATTCTGACTCACCCTTCTGACTCAACCATACTGACTGGCACACTAATGATCTGATATGGCAGAAATCTCCAAATAGCTGTGGACTGGAGTGTTAATTCTTAGTGGGCTTGGCACTAGGACCAAATCTTTCATATTACAGTGCTGTGATTCAATGTTGAAGCTGAAATTGCATGTTGAAACCCTTTTTTGGGCCATATTATCAACAGCATCAGGACACACTTGGCTACATACACTTATACATCTAGGGCCCTATCTTGCAGATACCCGGTGCAGCAAAGCGCAAAGCCCGATGCAAGTGTCTTTGCTAGTTTAAGATCGACGCAGTTGTCAATTTCCCGTGCAGCACCCACGTCGTTTAAATAGCAAATGCACCTGCGCCCATCTGTGCGCTCATGGGAGTGCTGGTCTTACAGGAAGGTGTGTTCAGGTGCGTTCAGGTGCATTCTTGGCGTATTTCTATCTTGAGGCAGCGGAAAGTGATTGCGCCATTGACCAACAAAAACCTTGTTTAAAGTCCATTGCAGCATTTCATTGTTATTTTAACAGCACATTAGTAAAATGTGCCTAGGCTCGTGCACAGCGCGTGCACACTATGCTTGTTACACACGCGCAGCAGCACACAAACATGCAAAAGATTAAAAATAAAAATATTACAATGTGAAATAGGATTATGATATGATCTGCTTGCACGCTTTCACTAAATGCACGAGCGGATCAGTTTCTTCTCCTGAAAATCTCTCCTTCCTTCTTGCAAATCTGCCATCGTAATAGCAATGTGCCAAGGTATCAACGTGTCTGGCTTTTAAAGGAAATGGAACACTCTGATTGGTTTATTGCATGTTGCATGATTAACACTACAACAGCCATTACGGTCATTTTGACCTATTTATATGTGTAATAACTTTACTGAATAAAAAAATACAATCCTGCTGGTACCTGACTTTTCCTAAAAGAGTCTATATTTTCATTTAAAATAGTTTGTATACACATTACACAAAAGGCAAAGAAAATACAATCACTTTTACTTTTTTTTTTGTCATATTGACCGCTCGGATTTGTTACGGTATTGTTTTTGTTTTTTCTCCCGGTTGAACATGCATATTGGTTGCTTAGTAACTGTCACTGTAACTTCACAAGCGGTCTCGAGTAACAAATGTGGGCATCACTGATGGGCCAAATGCAAAGCCAGACTTGGTAACGTAGGCTACTACAATAAATACGGCGTGGATGGACTCTGTTCTGAATCAGAAGGCAAGCGCCGTGCGCTCGCTCTGTGACAAGATGCGGTACACGTAGATGGTCGGTGGCTGTCTACCTGTTCATATAACTTTATACATCCTACAACTGGCTGGAATCATTGCACACATCCTCTCCAAGGAGTGCACCAGCAGTAAAATTGCTCGGAGGAAGTTCATGCAGCAACTGGCAGAGGAACTGAGAGCGGAGTTTATGGAGGAAAAAAGGGCAGCGGCGCACTGTCCAAGCAGCACTGCGCACCACAGCAGATGCCAAAACAGAGGCAGTGCCAGGTTAGGTTATAAATGTTCAAATAAGATACTTTTAGGTGTTATTTTCCTGTTATGAGTTATGTTGAATGAATTTCCATACCATATTTTTCGGATATGAATGTAGCCTATGAAATAATTAGGGTTTACTATGCCATAATATGAATTATTGAAACACGTAGCTTATTAGGCCTACTACTCAAATGTATAATTAAACTCGTTAAAATGTACATTTTGGTGTTATTTTGTTTTTCTAAAGATATCCTAACACAATATCACAATTGGGTATTTATCATGAGACATTATAGAGTTTGGAATCTGGCGGTCAAAATGACAGATCACAGCAATTCTATTAGTTATTGGAATTCCGACACTTCTAGTGTTAATCAATACACTAAGTACAATCCTTTTGAACCATGCACCTGACACACGGACCCTTTTTGCCACCGTTAAACTAGCAAAATGTGGATTCGTACACGCCCTAAACGCACCTGCGCCAGGCACTTCATGCTGTGTGCTTAGATTATTAAAATAGGGCCCCTAATATTTGAGCCATTAATAAAATCTGTGGTGACCTGTTTAGATACATTGCTACTATCTAAACAACTAGTCATCATGTTTGTATTGCCTTTGGATAACAGTGTTTGTTGGGTAAACTAGGAACTGGGCTGACAGTATTTTGCACATTGTGTGAAAAGGTTAACGTAAATTGCATAGCTGGGTGAGCAATGACATTTTAACTGCAACATGACATTAAATCACAAGCATAAGCACTTGTCAGGGGCTTGGTGAGCTTAGTGTCATGTTACTGAAAGTTTGTCAAAGCAGGTCCGTCACATGTACACGTACAAGGATTTTGACTTGTTGCTTTAGGCTTACTGGCTTTTAAAAATTACCCATTGGGACTTCTGCATAGAAATTAGAATGGATAGAAAGACCATTTATTCAAATCAACGTAGCAGAATGTGGTAGCCATTTTTATGTGTACAATTGCCATGTCAACGTCAGGCAGCTGACCCCCCATTGTAGGGCCTTGCCCCCACAGCTGCCCCCCTAACTTTGGTGTTCAAAAAACTGTGCTTGTAAAAACAAACGTCCACAAGCTTCTTAAAAGATTGAAACAAACAATTAATTTATATTAATAATAAATAATAATTGTGTATTGTAATCTTAGCCCCCTGCCCCTCAAATACTTAGCTACGTCTCTGCATCAAATGTGCACAGCGGCTGTGGAACCCTATTGCTTTCCTAAGGTTTCTTATTATTATTCTTCTGCCGATAAAACACATTCTACAGCCTAAACCGTACATGGTGGGGGGGTGCCATTTTCAGGACTGGTCCAGATCAAAGCAAGGACCTCGGACAAAAAAATTCAGCCACTTACACCACTAGGTGGCGCTATAGCAGAAAAAACGCGTTTGGCCTTATAACTCCCACACCGTACACCCGATATTCAAAAACCATACATCTACGCGTTCACTGGATCCAGCTGAATCACGTGGTAGACTAGACTTTTCTGCGTGAAAGATCGCGATTTATCGTAAACCTGCTTTTTCGTACTCCTCCTAGAACGTGCGACCGATCTGCATGAGACTTGGTATGTAGCCTCTCTAGACCGACCTGACAAAAAGGATGAAAATTTCATGAATTACGCACAACCAAATTTGTGTAGCTAGCTACGAAGACACAAACATTGCCATATCTCGGCCAAAATAAATGGTATCATTGCGAATCTTTAGAATCTTGTTTGGCATGACCCTCTAAGGCTGCGCAACCAGTTTCACAAAAATTGGCCACTAGGGGGCACTACAAGTAAAAAAAGTTTATATCTCATGAACGGCTCATCCGATTTTTACGAAATTTTGAGTTTACCATCTCGGCCCACTCCTGAGGCCATGCCTACAGTGGGGTACTGATTCGTCAAAGTGGGCGTGGCCTATGGGACCCAGGTTTGGATTCACCACTTACACTAATGTGAGCAACTTAAAATTTACAGCGTAGATGGACAATGGGTCATGGACCTTACCTACGAAAAATTACACACATGCACCACTAGGTGGCGCTATAATGACATAAAATGTGTTTTTGCCTATAACTCCCACAGTCTACATCGCAGATTAGAAACCCTTATATCCACGTGTTCCTTGAATCCATCTGAGTCTGATGACATAGGCCTCGCCCCTCTGTGCTAAGAAGTCTTTTCGCAATATCGCGCAATGCGCAAAACCAACGTTTTGAACTCGTCCTAGGCCGTGCGAGATATTGGTACGAAACTTGGCAGATAGCATCTCCATACGGACCTGACCTAAAGTTATCAAAAGAATTTTGCTACATTACACCATTCGCAATTTACAAGCAAACTAATTTTCATAGCTAGCCACAAAACACGAACGTTAGCATATCTCGGCCAAATTAATAGGTATCGGTACTACTGTTTTTATAGGGGGGAATAAACTTCAAGACGTGACATGACCTGTCCTCTGGAGGACATAGCCAGACCACCGCCGCTCCGTGGATTGTTATCAGGATGATTTTCACAGAAGGCTGGCTGAATACACTCACCGGACGGCAGCTAGCGGCTATCAGCTAGCAGGGCAAGCTAGCTACCGGCAGGATCGAGACAGAGACCAGGGTAGGTGAATTTAATTTAAATTAAATTCTCCTTTAAACCAGGTGACATCCTTTACTGTCAAACTGGTAAAACAACAAATACAATGGAATTAAGAAGGCTAATCTAAACATAAGTGTTGTTGTGTGCATGTAATAAATCTCTTCTGATTTTATGTTTGTTAGGCTACTTATTAGCTACAGGGCCCTACAGTGTAATGTAAGATAACCAGAGCTTTTCACATTTGACTTTTGCAGGCCAGAGTAGCTGGAGATATTAGCTGAAGCGTAAAAGTGGGGATATTGCCAGCCAAGAAAATTCTGAGCGCACAGGAGGAAGAGAAGGAGGGAAATGAAGAAGGAGAAGGCAGTAAACTGGAGAGACCAGGTGGGTCAGAGCAGGAGAAGACCACAGAAGGAGATGCAGAAACATGTGAAAGAGAAGAGGGAAAGGAAGAATTGACTGTGAGGGATGAAGAGGAGGATACAGACTCAGAGAGAGGGACAGAGTTGCTTTGTCTTGTTTTGTTTCTACTTTGCCCTGTAAAGCGACTTTGAGTCCTTTAAAAGTGCTATACAAATTCAATTTGCTCGCCTGGTGGGGTGGGCGCCCATGTGTAGAGGTTTGCTCCTCGACGTAGCGGCCGCCTGTTCGTCTCCGACCTGTGCCCCTTTGCTGCGTGTCATTCGCCCTCTCTCTACCCTTTCAGGTCTAAGCTGTCCAGTACAGATAGGGGCCTAAAATGGCCAAAAAGATAATCTAATCTGGTCAATTCAATAAAATTTTATTTATAGTATCAAATCATAACAAGAGTTATCTCGAGACACTTTACAGATAGAGTAGGTCTAGACCACATTCTATAAATTCCAAAACCCCAACAATTACAGTAATTCCCTCAAGAGCAAGCAGTGGCTATTGCGACAGTGGCAAGGAAAAACTCCATTTTAGGAAGAAACCTCGGCAGACCTAGACTCTTGATAGGCGGTGTCTGACAGGGCCGGTTGGGGGTGTGATGAACAGTGGCAAATAATAGTCACATTAAAGATAATAGAACATTGACTTCGAAGGTCATCGTGGAAGTTCATGTCATAGCAGGGCACATCGTGTCATACTGAGTAGTGCAGTCTCCTATACCGGATCCTGACTACTCTGTGCATATGAACATCACAGCAGGGCGTTGCGGGATGTAACGTGGCGCTTCAGAGTATGGGTGGATGTGGCGGCCGGGAATTGCAGAGAATCGCAGAGCAAAGCTCTGCGGAGAAGAAACATAAGGACTCCGGGGAGTAAACTCCCCAGAGCTAGGTTAGTAACAAGCATTTCTGGGACAGGATGCATACAAAAGGAAACAAGTGAAAACAGGGATGAGAGAGCAGCTCAGTGTGTCGTAGGAAGGAAGGAACTTCCCCGGTAGTCTAGAATTATAATAGCATTAGTAAGAGAGGCAGGTTAGCTTAGAGAGAGCGGCCGGATCGGTCAGGGTACTACTTGGATGAAAAACATATTTCAAAGGGGTACATTATTGAAACACACACACAGCCATATGTTCCCACATTTCTAAGATTTTTTTTTCAAAATTAGGCCCTATGTTCCCACAGTTGCCACATTTCTAAGATTTTTTTCCAAAATTAGGCCCTATGTTCGCTTGACCCACCCTAACCCTTAAAGGGAAATGTAGGAACACAAGACCTAATTTTGAAAATGTCCTTGAAATGTGGGAACATAGAGCTGTGGGAACATAAGGCCTAATTTTAAGAAAAATCTTAAAAATGTGGGAACATAGGGCTGTGGGAACATAGGGCCTAATTTTCAGTGAAAAAAAAATCCTTAAAAATGTGGGAACATACGGCTGTGGGACCATTGGGATGTGGGAACATAGGGCTGATCCCCTCTAACTAAGGGACGAGAGGAGGGAGCAAAGTGAGGTGAGGTTCTGAACTGTTGTATAAAGCCCGGTAAGCAACAGAGTTGAATTTGACTCAAAACACTGCACTATGGCAAGTAAGTAAAGGTGAGTAAACACATTTGGATTTAAAAATGTGCGTAAACAGTGTTGAGATCTATCACACGCCACAGAATACAGTTTCTAGTCTGAAATGGCCCACGATACTGCATTCCTATTAGGATTTTCATCATTCAGTTTGGAGAAATAATTACATGGAAAACATAGTATAACTGAACACTAGGCTATTAATGAAGGGATATATCTCCTTTTCTGCTGATCTCATAACTTCAAGTATAAATGGAATTTTCTTCAATGGAATTTCCCACTAAATGAGACAAGGATTTCTTGGGAAATAAAGGAATACACATATATGGTAGCCTTTACTGTCTTTCTGGCTTATCCATGCATTTTTCATACTATATGGTGCTATGTGCTCCCTTCTTTCCCAGCATGCTAACCTTTTCCCCTCTTTTCATCATCCTATCATGCCGAAAAAATTAGCCTTCTACTCCTCTGCTGAGTCACCTTAGCTGCCTAAAAGTGCCATTTTATCCTCCAGTAGCTGTATCCATCTTCTCTGTCACACCAACATGCCAATTTAACCCCCGCTATTTGTTTTTCCCCTCCCACAAATTTGATTCTCTTCTTCTCCACTGCTCCTTTGTCTCCTGCGTTCTCCCCTCTCCTTACGCTTCCTCTCTTCTTTCTCCTCTTCTCACTCAAAGGCTGGCTATCCACTGGGAACTAGGCTGTATATTCAGTGCTGTCTTTCTTCGCACATTATCTTCAATACAAAGGACGTGGTCTGGCATATTTTCCTGCAGAGCTAGGAGGTTTGCATTATTTAGACATTCAGAACGTTCCCCATTGGAAGGGAAACGTGTGTTAACTTCAAGAAAGAAAGGCCTGGGGGGTTCCCCACTTTTTAATATAATGATGGTAAGTTTTATTTTTCAATATTATTGCAAAAGTGGTAACGTTATGAGGTTTTTCTTCTTCTTCATTTCTTCCGTTCTTTGCATTTTTGAGATTGAGAAACACCTAATCACAGAGGCGGGAAAACACAAGGCAGGAAGTTAAACAAGACCAGACACAGGAAAAACAGACACTTCAAAGTAAAACAGGAAACTGAAGCACGGAACAGGGTAAAACACAACAGAGAATACAGGAACACAGGAGACAGTAAACAAACAACAAGGAAACAGGGAATAAATACCAAAATAAACAGAAAACCACAACCATGACACAGCTTAAATGTAATAATTTTACTTGTTTTGTAGTATGTTAGTTGAAGCTGTTAAAACTACAGGAAAGAGGGAAGGCAGAAGTGGTCAGGGGGCCAGCAAGAAGAAATAGTGGATCATATGGATGCAATGTCCTTCTTGCAAAGTTCCTTGGCAAGGAGAAGGTAATGTTAGTCTATCGAGAAATGCACCACAGAAAAATGCAACTCAGTCTACTGTCAACAGGTCAGATGGTAATATCCAGGAGGAGGAGAATGGAGTAGGGGAAGGTGAGAGAATGCAGCCAAATAAAGAGAGCGGCAGTGCAGTGGTAGAGACACAGTGAGGGAAGCGCAACAACTTCAGGTAGCTGCAGTGCCAAGTGCAAAAGGACGAAAGCAGAGAGTGACAGCCTAGCGAGGGATGAGATGAGGGAGAAGGAGAGAGAGGCAGAGTGACAGCAGCGTCAGGCCTCGCAGGACCGGCAAAGTCATGAGGTGTCCAGCTTTCTCTCCAGCTTGGCCCCTGCATGAGGAGATTCACCCCAGAGAAACTGTCCTATCTTAAAATAAAAATGCAGGAATTAGTTCACGATGTTGCCTTTGGAGGGGTTTGTTATCAGCAGTTTCCCAGGATCCAACCTACAGTTCTTTGTGATTTGTATAGTTTTAGTATGTTACTATTTTAAGATCACTGTTTTAGTTTTATGTATTATTTCAGTTTTATTGTGTTATGTGCATTATTTATGATATGCATGATTTCATAAACATACTTCTGTTCTTTTAAATGTATTGGTCTTTCGCATAAATATTCCCTTTAATATACAGTGACAGTGGGAAGACTGGAAAGGGGGAGAGAGATGGGGGATGACACACAGCAAAGGGAAACAGGTCAGATTCGAACCCGATACGACGGGGAGAGACTAATCCCTGCTGACTGACATAAAAAGCGCCACTAACTGTGCACGCGCATTTGAATTTAGGGCGGGAAAGCCGCCACAGACGCTCAGATCTTTATACTTGACAAAGCAGTATACAAGCACTTTAATCAATGGGTCATATGCTCATCACCATTGTTTTAACTCACTCTTTGATAGATAGGAACTTAACAGACAATTAACTAGATGAAAATCTTATGGACAATAACTTTAATATTCCTACAGATTCTCTTACACTCCTCACCCTACAGTGTAATACTCAGATCCCTTTCCCCATGTCTTTTTTAGAGCTGTCCAGGCTCCATCTCCCAGGTTCTGCATAACCATAGAATAATACCCAGAAGCCTCATGATTACTTTATTTCTTTAATTTAATGAGATGGAACCATGATAGCTAACTAACTAAGTTTAAATGAACTGTGGAGTGGAAAAGTGCAGCTTTGGATAGCATAAGTGTAATTGATGTTTTTTAATATGGCAAAATATAATATTTTGTATTACTATGATGTCATCACATTAAAGGGGTGATAGAATGCAAAACCGATTTTAGTCATAGTTGAATAACGACAGTTCGGTGGGTAAATAGGACATACATATAAGCTCAAAATCCCATTGACACCCTGCCGCTGAAAACGGGCGAATCTCAACAAAGCTAGTTGCTTGCGTAAGCATCTCAAAATCCGGAACCTTTGTCACAGCCGTGGGTGTATTAAGAGAACGGTCACGCCCCAACATTTACATAGGCTACACAACTGACCTGAGATCAGTAAGTCTTCTGAATCTAGGTCGTGCAGATCTCAGAAAATGTATACATTGTTCATATACTATTTTACCATTAAATTCACTTCTGAGACTTTTTTACGTTTCACGAAAATTGATGTCTAATTGCAAATGTTGTCCGACTGTGTGTCGGACTTCAGAGGCCGGTGCTGCCTGTGTTGCTGCCTCGCCGCCCGGCCTGCCTTCCTTCACAGACCCCGGCCTGCTGTGAGCTCCATTGAGCTCCATCACGACTGGCAGCCCACAGTACTCCATACCCGCGCAAAGTCACCGTTTTGGGCTAATGAACTACAAAACGCCGCTGATCTGACAGAGCTCCAGGGCCTGCAACTCCCCTCTTCCTGCTAGCTAAATGCCCGGTGTATGTGAGTGAAAGCGCGGTCAGCGAGCTTGTTATGCCAGCAATCTCTTACCACAGGTTCCAGTTACTCTTTTAATGTGTGTAATTATAATGTGTTGAGTTATTTAAACAAACGATTGGGGAAATAAACACAGCTTGTCCGTGAGTCTCATTGATAGAGCCTGCGGCTGGATGGAGCTCTATCAATGAGAGCTAGCTAGCCTCCTCTTAGAATTCCTCTGGAATTCACAAAAATTCATTAACTTGAAATCGGACACCGTTGTTAGCTTAATGAAACATTTAGTTAGATGTTGTATAAGTGGCGTGACAAAATTCAACCTGTAAATATACTCGAATTACGAGAAAAAATGAAGCTAACTAGCCGCAATCTGTACACATAGGATTGAAGGGACAGTCGCAGCTAACGAAACCCTTACAGTTCACAAATATTCATTAACTTGAAATCGGACACCGTTGTTAGCTTTATAAGACATTTAGGTATACGTTGTATAGCTAAGTGGCGTGACATGTGTGTGACATGTGGTAACAAGCTCGCTGACCGCGCTCTCACTCTCACACACGGGCCATTTAGCTAGCAGGAAGAGAGGAGATGCAGGCCCTGGAGCTCTGTCAGGGCAGTGGCGTTTGGTAGTAGTCCATTTGCCCAAATGGTGACTTTGCGCGAGTATAAGGTGCTGTGGGCTGCCGGAGCTCAATCGAGCTCACAGCAGGCCGGGGTCTGTGGAGGAAAGCAGGCCAGGTGGCGAGGCAGCAACACAGGCAGCTGAACTCCGACACACAGTTTTACCAAATTTGCAATTAGCCATCTATTTTCATAAAACGGCCCATATTTGAACTTTATATAGTTTATTTCTCGCATAAAAAAGTCTCAGAACTGAATTTGGTAAGGAAACCTTGCAGTGTCTGGAATATGAGATTCTGTCGCGTTTCTAATGTGTGTGTATTGGGGATTCGCTCAACCAATCAGCACGCGACCTCTAATGCGTGTGTATGGCGATTCGCTCAACCAATCAGCGGTAAGGTGTTAAGGTGTTTACGAAAAAGGATAAGGCTCAACCAAGCAGCGCGCAGCTCATCTAAATATTCATGACCATACCATATTTGGAAGAAAAGCTCTTGTTACAAATAGGGCCAAAATACAGGGATGCATAAGGGCCAATAAAATATCAACCAGGCCATTTTTAGCCCAACTAATGTTACATACCCAATTAGGAGACCATAAGGAACAGTGTGAAATACCCTATATAATCATTCTATGACCCCTTTAAGTTCAAAAATCCCACAAGTGTGTTGTGTTACAGTACGCAATGCCCTGTTTTACTCATATTGTGTCTCGCCTCATTCTCATTCTCTTTATCTCACCTTCTCTTCCACTCGCTCACAGTTCCCACTTCCAGACTCCTGTTGTGTAGCAGTCAGTGATTAGCATAATTCTCCTTCATGTAACAGATGGTGTTTTTACGTCAGGGACGGTGCTCCTCATAGTGGGGCATGCTATCACCATAGAGCTCCAACACACAGACAGGGCTGTGGGTGCACTCACAAAAAAAACTAACATGCAACTTAATTTTTACACTACTAGACATTTTACCTTTTAGAAAAGATACACTAAACAATACGTTGGTAACATCATATGAATAAAATTGCAGTTTTATACCTCCATGGAGAACAGGAGTGTGGCCTCTTCTCTCATTATACCACCCTGTCGCCATTATTGAGGTCCAACACTAGGCTCCATTTTTAGTATGAAATCTGCACATCAGTGTTTCCAGTTTGGCAAGTTATTTATTGTCAGCTGTCATCCAAATGAAGTCAGCCACAACTCAGCTGCTGCTCGCCAATTACAATACCAGAAGTCCTATTTAAGTCTATCTGCTCTCAGCGAATTCCATGCCCTAATGAGAACGCATGATTTCAATTTGAGAGAAAATGTACATTTAAAATGTGTGTCAGCACACTTTGCAGTATGTCTGTGGGATTAAAGCCTTTAGTTCTGGTGCTGAATGAACAGTGACAATATGTGTCACAACAGTCGCTTCCACAATGGTTCTGTTCATCTCATTTAACCCACTGGAGGATTTGGATATTAGGCTCATGTTTGGGATAATACAAAGTATGACGTGCAACCTGGACATTCATAGAGTACATACAGATATTTGACAAATTAAAGAATGAACAAAGTATGTTAGTAAGGTTTTGTTCCACCTGTTTCTTTGGTGTTGGAGAGTGCTGTCTAGCACATCACTCTACAAGCTGTTAAGTTGGGTTGAGTTCTGGTGACTGTGAATGCCATAGAATATGACAAATCGATTTTTCCACTCATTTATTTAGGTTTTTCATTAATTTGTTACCCATCTCTATAATGTATACATATCTAACCTATCTAAAATACAGATATCTCTATCTTAGATAGGGATACAGTTATGTATTGCTTTGATATTTGTATACAAGTCTTAAGTATATGATATACCTGCAACTGCAGCATCATGTTAATCACACCAACCCGTTCTCACTCCGAACTCGTAAAATACAGACGCTTGGGCAGTGGCTCTCAGCGTCAGATACGACGCAAAAAGCACCATTCAGCTTATGTATGGATACCTGAAGGGTGCTTTTTGCGTCGTATCTGACGCTGACAGCCACTGCCCAAGCGTTCGCATTTTACGAGTTCGGAGTGAGAGCGGGTTGGAAATGCACCGGGCAGAGCAGCAGCACGGCTGCGGTGCTGTAAGATGACGTATTATTAAGAGCGACAACAGTAGCGAGTAGTATGAAAGACCGAAATGCCGCT
The DNA here is from genome assembly GCF_010015445.1 of Perca fluviatilis. Classification (NCBI taxonomy): domain Eukaryota; kingdom Metazoa; phylum Chordata; class Actinopteri; order Perciformes; family Percidae; genus Perca; species Perca fluviatilis. Next base: position 10,535,723 of record NC_053121.1, on the reverse strand, counting down.
TAAGGAGAATGGTTGGGGTGGTGGATGGGTCACACAACACAGGACTTTCACCCAGGAGACCGGGGTTGATGTTCCGTTCTTGTCCTACGTGTCACAGAAATTTACATTTTATAACCCCAGCCACGATATTTTCCTAAACCTAACTGTCCCGTTCTTGTGCCGCATGTCAGTCAGTATGTCCCAACCTAGAGCATCAAAAGTGACGTCAAGAGTACCGACGCTAAAGGAGACTTTTAGCGTGAATAACAAACGGCAAAGGAAACACTTTTAGCGTGAATAACAGACGCCAAAGAAACATGACCAAGCATACGTATTTTTTGCGATGGGAGAGTGAGAATGTGTTGACATAGTAAATCAATACATTACATAAAAATAAAAATAACTTCATGTTTCTCATTTCGACACATCAACACAAACTGATGTTAAAGTCAACACAATGCATTTGGTCTTTCATCAAAACAAAAGGGAATTCTAGAATTTGTCAACCTGGGTCAAGCTAGGGTGTACTCACCTTCTCACACTGTGCAACTGCTTTCTAAATAAACTTCAATTTTACATATAATCAAATGTCTCCCAATCTGACCAGAGGCAAAAAGAAATCAATACACTCAGGACCTGCCGTTAGTCTCCTAAAAAGATGTGGCCGTGGCGGAGCCCACTTGACACAGATACAGGAAACTACTCTGAGTTGGGGCGTCTCGGTTATAAACCGTGTAGTGTCGGGATGGCTTTTTCCGAAACACATGAAGCTCTGAGGCCGTGTGGGGGTAAAATCAGCACACGCAAAAACCGTGATTACAGAAGACAGGAGCTTTTATTGTCTACCATCCACTGTTCAAGTCACTCACAAAAAAGGTCAGAAAACATTAAACTAAACTTTTTCAGCTCCGTCTCAGGAAGGTTGGTCCTTCACCACAGTCCTCCAAATAAATTCAAAACTCAAAAGTCCAGTTGATGAGTTATCCCAAACACCTGCACTCCTCCCGCTGCATTGTGGGAGATGTAGTGTCTGCAAAGGCAGCCATTTTCGGACTTCCATGACCTCCTTCTAGTTGAATATATCGTCCGCCCACGAAATGTCCCCCTCGGGATGCCACAACCGTCACTGCTTGTGTGTGTAGCAGGCAGTGGACCAAACCACTGTAAGGCAAGGAAGGGGGGCTCAAGATGTTTCTAAACTTAATTTAAAACGCAATTTTTCCCTGTTTGTATTGTTTTACTATTTACACTTATTTTAAATGTATATTATTACATTATTTATTTACATTACATTTTTTAATGTTTTTTTAGAAGGGGGACAAGCCTCAGATTGGGTAGGTCCTTCTGTACATCTGGTAAGTCAGACTCGATAAAATGCTACATCAATATGTCTGACATTTCACATACAAGACATCTGTGACACATACTGTAGATGTAGGGTTAGGGTAGCCTAGAAATGTAATTTGCAGCCAGGGTCGTCTAGCAACTCTCCGTTGGCTTGCAAGCTGGAAAAACCAAACTCTAGTCAGGCCAATCACATCTTGTTCCTCAAAGTACCTAACCTAACTGAGATGTAACGCTAACACTTTGCTTATACAGTACAAACAAAATGGTCCAAAACCAGATGCCACAGCAGGACATTTGTATCCTTTACATTTTTCTAATAAGGAATGTAACAATTCTCCTGGACAGAAAAGGGGGTGGACAATGTCCCAAATGACAAAAACAGTAAAAAAAAACTACTTACAAACAACACAGTCCTAAAACCGTATGCTGATATACATAGTGTGCAGTAACTCCTAAATAATTCTGATTACTCACTGACGTCCAGTGATCACCGGTTAATGAGACAGCGTTTACACTTTGCAGCAGTTCCAGTTGGGCTGCTTTCTCCGTGGAGTACAGGCTGTGTGTGCGTGAAACTACTGTCCCCCTCGACAGCTTTTTAAAAGTAAACTTTCCATTTAGAATCTTATTGGCATCCATTTCGGCGTCTCGCGCTTGCCATCCACTCAAAACGAAACGTTAGCCTACTACTCTTTGGCAGGCTCGCAAGCCTAAACAAGTGTGTGCGGCCTGTTGTTTTGTTTCCGGTCTAGCTAGATCTGGTGTGGTGTTGTAGTTTTTCTAACGTTACTAGTTGTTGCAACAGCAAGTGAAAAAAACTACAAAGTTTGCTAGACCAAAAAGAACATTAATCTTGCGATAAAAAAATGTACGCCGTTAAAATGGGTTTGCGTTAGTGCCGTTAATAACGCGTTTAACTGACAGCACTAGTTCGGAGTTTTGCTCTGGTTGGTTGTAGCACTATCCTATTGCATGCAGAGGGAATTTGAAAGACAACCATTTATCCCACCCCTCGGATTAATCCCTGCCAATGGTGAGTTCCCAGACCCAACATCTTGATGTCTACCCCAAAGCACTACAATCCTGATAATGATTCACAACACAGCAGCATCTGAAATCAGCCTGTTCCCAATATTGCCATTGTGCTCCAGTGCAACCAGGTGGACGTTTATATTCTACAAGATTAAAGTGTTTGAATTACTGGTGTAACTGGTTGGGTGTGGGTAAGATTTGGACAATAAAAGTAATTTTTTTAAGATGCTACCTGCTTCATTGATCCAGTTATTCATTCACATATTAGTTCATTTATACATCAATGTTAAGCCTGTTAGACCTCTATTGGTTGTTGGAATGACTACAGATGATGACTTTATCTATATTGCCTGTGGCTATCTGTAATGATGTAAAGGTACTGAAAAGGTTAACATCAGTGGCACAAATATTGAACTGGATAAGCATCAGAAACTCTTTGATCAATTTGCGGGGACAGGAAGAAAAATAATTACTTGTGTTTAAACTGATATTCAACAAAAAGCATGCTGGTTTCATTGCACATTTTCAAACCACATTCAACAGAGCTGATCCTGTGTATAAATACTGTGTACGCAAAGTCCAATGTCATCCATGACCAAGGTAAACAATTAATTTGTCTGTAATCTCTAAACTGTTTTACGACCTACTGTTCCACCTACGGGTTGCTAGTGTACATTTCACGGAAGGCTAGTACCATGAAAGGTTACATGAATACAAACAATATATATGTATTGTCAGATTAGTCTCTTGTCTTGTCTGCCATTTTAGTAATTTTTCAAAAACAAAGCCCTGTCATAAAAATAATCTAGGTACAATGCACCACATACAACTGCTCCCTTATAAATATGGTGTCTTCCCTCCTTTAAAGCAGTTTGGCAGTTTACAATGTAATACGTCCTGAAAGCTTTATAGTCAAATTCAGTGCAAGGTTCTAAAGATTGCCCAAAGAGGAGCATGTTAAATAATGATGTGAAACTTTTATCCTGTGACATAAAATAGATATGGATGGTCAACAAGGAAAAGTCGCCTTAAAGTGATGGTTCGGAGTAATTTACCCTAGGGTCCTTTGCACCATGACCTCGAGCCAAACACCCCCCCAGAAGCTTTTTTCACCTGGTTCTAACACTGGGCGAGTTAGCGTAGAGTAGCATTAGCCGCTGAGTAGCTTAGCTCGGGGCTAATGGACCCACGTTTGTATCTCTTAAATGACCCCACTAATAATGCCCGAAATTATACCAAAGGTCTACACTAGTATATATAGGTTATGCTCTCATAAAACGATGGATTGGAAAGTTTGTAATGTGGGTCCATTAGCCCCGCGCTAAGCTATTCAGCGGCTAACGCTACTCTACGCTAACTCGCCCAATGTTAGACCCAGGTGAAAAAAGCTTCTGGGGGGGTGTTTGGCTCGAGGTCATGGTGCAAAGGACCCTAGGGTGAATTACTCCGAACCATCACTTTAAAGTGCTTATATTATTTGATATTATTTCACTTTGTATACCTACGTGCACCTATTACATTCACCAAAAACATATATAACACTGTAAAGGAAAAGGGAAAAGCCAAACAGCATAATATGACCACTTTAAGATAATTTTTAAAGGTCCTAGTTGAAAGGCACTAATTGAACACCAGAAAGAAAGCTGTGGTGACGTGGAGCTTTTATGACCCAGAGCTCCATTTTCTTCAACTCAAGGTATTTGGAACAGGGGCACCCTCATTTTTAGTCATCTCTCAACCATTGCTATCAAATAAAGCATGAAATAGAGGGGGAGGCTACTCCAAAACGTTTTCCTCCAAAAATGCGATACACAGCAGGTGGATAAAACATGACACATCCAGAGCACATAAGTGTTTCAAATCTTTTGAAAACATTTAAAGTCCCCTTACACTCCGGTAAGATTTCTGCTTAAAGTTGTACCATAAAGATTTTCATTAAATTCCACTATCCCATTAAAACCCACTCTTGGCCTTTCTTCATCAATAGCCATTCAATGTATTTACAACCAGTAATTATCTCTACATATAAGTTTTTATTTGTAGTGGCGGAGTCTGCCGTTCCTGTGCTGGATTCAAATTGCCTTCACTTGCATGAGGGATTTACATGTACCAATGCTGTGTATGTAATTCAGCATAAAAAGGTCTGGCTACACAACAGATACATTCTAGGATAGGAGAAAAAAAAGGCTCTGAGTTGTTTGCATTTCTTTAAACCAATAACAATTGTCCTGGGTGACGCAAAATTCCGGACGCAGTGACGGTGGCTCTGCAAAATAGTTTTGGGAAGGAATTTGTTTTGGTGGAACATCTGCACCCCGCAAAAGAAAATACCATATACAATATTAAATGCAGGTAACTGTTCACACAATACAGGTAACGTGAGCTATTTAAATGAGATGGATACATGGGCAAACATAATTTGCTCTTACCAGTGTGTACTTCGCCCACCAATAGGTCCCAAAACGTCCCAGTTAGTTTTTGGATCTGTAGATATTTCTATATGTACCTCCTAGAACAATTTATTACATTTCCTCATAATACATGACATTGTGTCTGGGCAACATTTTACAGACACACAGACCTATTACAACCAATAGGCGATGACTAGTGTGGATTGTGTTTTAAACGCTTCAAGAGAACAGTCAAGGGAGTCATCAGGCACGGCTCTAAAATAATAAAAGGTTTAGATTGGTGCTCGGGGGGCCAATTTATAAATGCACCTGATGTTCAATCTTCTGCCCTGAGGTGTTAACTTAAGTCAAAGGCAGGTTTTGATTAAGAAATTACATCAAACTGTGACACTGTCAAACATGCATATGGTCCACGGATGCCGTTGGGTTTGACTTTACTGTTTTTTGTGTCTTAACATTCACAGTGTAAACCCCAGCTGTCTCTGTCTGCTCCTGCTTTTCAAGAGATGCTTCATGTTATTATTATAGTGCATATGAGACAGACAGAGACACACAGATGCCACCTGGGGCATGATGAAAGATTCCAGAGATGTGTTATTATGCAAAATTATTCACATATGTAGATAAGTTGCATCTTGGCTGTAATTGCGGACGACTGCAAACACAGGTACTCCATAGCTAATTACAGACAGACTGTGTGTGCTGATCCATGTATGTCTGCATACATAGTCTACCATATGTAGTCTGCAACTGTCTGTATGAGCATGTGTTGCATGTGTGAATGTGTTTCCACACAGAGGTGGAATTAGTAAGTTCTGGGGTACAGTGAACCCAACATATTTCCATCTGTACAAAAAAAGTGTGAAAATATAGCTCTTCTGTAGTTGCACTTTCCAAATTTGTATGATATCAAGTGACTTGGAGTCTGGTCCAAGAGGCCTGTTTACTGAGTAACACAAATAACTTTTCATGGCACACCTGTACATTTCTTAGCAAAGTCTCACATCATTCAGATAACTCCTTAAATCCTCTGCCTCTTGAAACAGACTTGATGAAAAAACAAAAGCAGAGGTGACACAAACACAGCAGTGAACTTCAATTATTTTTTCTCCCTCTGAAATTCATTGTTGACCCTGGAAGTGACATTATCTCATTTCCCTAATGTGCCCTTTCAATCACCACCCAGACACAATACATACAAAATGCTGCCAGAGTTATTGCTCTAAAATTAGGTTAGGTTATCATCATCATCATCATCATCATCATCATCCACCATGTGTGGATATTGCAGACTTTGTGTGTTCTCTTTGAGTGTGTATTATCATTGCCATATTAGAAATAAAACTAAGTAATTATTTTGGTATTAGTTTTTTTTTAAATTAATTTAATAATTACTACTAATTACGGTTACCAATTTGTAACTTGTCTGCACGGGATTTTTTCAATATCTATCTGCATGCCTAAAAAAGCTGTTTTAAAGGGGTGATAGAATGCAAAACCGATTTTACCCTGTCATAGTTGAATAACGACAGTTCGGTGGGTAAATAGGACATACATAGAAGCTCAAAGTCCCACTGACACCCCTTTACTATGAAAATCTCATATTTTGAAACTGCCGCTGAAAACGGGCGAATCCCAACAAAGCTGAGTTGCTTACGCGCCGCCTCCCAAAATCCGAACCTTAAGAGAACAGTCACGCCCCCAATATTTACATAGGCTACACAACTGACCTGAGATCAGGTAGTCTTCTGAATCTAGCTAGGCTCACGCAGATCTCTGCTATTCCATTACAAAATTCACTTCTGAAACTTTTTTTGCGAGAAATCAACCATATAAAGCTCAAATATGGGCCGCTTTTACGAAAATTGATGGCTAATTGCCGGTATATTTCTCCGACTGCGTGTCGGAGTTTAGTGCCGGTGTTGGTGCTGCCTGGGTTGCTACACGCGCCACCCTGACCGCAGTGTCAGCGAGCTTTATTCACGCGCAATCTTTTACCGCAGCCCGCAGGTTCCAGTAAATCTTATAATGGGTATGTGTGTTGAGTTATTTAAACAAACAATCGGGAAATAAAACGCCCTTTGTCCGCGAAGTCTCATTGATAGAGCGGCCGTGAGATGGAGTCCATCAATGAGAGCTAGCTAGCCTCCTTCTAACTCTGACATTCACAAAAATACATTCAATTGATATCCGGAAATCGGACAAGTGTTAGCTAAGCTTTGTAAGACCTTGAGGAACCTGTAATATTCATGCCGTGACGAAATTCAAACTGTAAATATACTTTAGTTATGCAAAGTGAGCAAGCTGCGATATTTCCCCATTGTAATGAATGGGACATATAGCAAGCAGCGCTCGTCCTACAAAGAACGCCTTGCGTTCATAAAAAATGCCTTAAAATCAAATCGGACACAACGGTTAGCTTTATAAGACATTGGGGAATGATGTTGTATAAGTGGCGTGACGAAATTCAAACTGTAAATATAATTTAGTTATGGCGACAGTGTAGCTAGCTAGCTGCGGTATTTCCCCATTGTAATGAATGGGACATATAGCAAGCAGCTGCTGGTCCTACAAAGACACCTCGCGTTCATAAAAATGCCTTAAAATCAAAGTGGCGTGACGAAATTCAAACCGTAAATATATTATAGTTATGCCGGCAGCTGGCCGCGGAGCCCCGTAGTGCAGTATCCACAAAGGGGATACTGGAGATGTAGCCCAGCAGGCTGCCGCTTTCTCGTCAGACTGTGTGGAGCTCCTAAAGTCCGACATGTCTTACCAAATTTGCAATTAGCCATCAAATTTTGTAAAACGGCCCATATTTCAGCTTTATATAGTTGATTTCTCGCTTAAAAAAGTCTCAGAAGTGAATTTGGTAATGAAACATTGCAGTGTCTGGAATATGAGATTCTGTCGCTTCTCTAATGTATGTGTATTGGGGATTCGCTCAACCAATCAGCGCGCGTCTCTAATATGTGCGTATGGCAAGTCGCTCAACCAATCAGCGCGCAGCTCATCTAAATATTCATGACCATACCATATTTGGAAGAAAAGCTCTTGTTACAAATAGGGCCAAAACACAGGGATGCATAAGGGCCAATAAAATATCAACCAGGCCATTTTCAGCCCAACCAATGTTACATACCCCATTAGGAGACCATAAGGAACAGTGTGAAATACCCTATATAATCATTCTATCACCCCTTTAAAAAATAATCAGTGTTTTTGCAGGTTTGCTCGCATTTCTCACAAATTACCTAATTTACATAGTGTGTCACGCATTTTACAAAACATACCACAGGGGGACGAGGCGACGGAATGAGAGTGGGTCTTACAGGTCTTATAATACTGAACCAGAGTGGATGGCTAGCAGAAACAAAGCTCCTTAAGCAGAAATGGAAGCACTTCCAGATTGTTCTCGCCACAAGACTAGAGTTATTTGCTATGTGCTGTCGATGTAAATTGAGTTACCAACGGTGTAGTCGAGTCTCAAATTATTTGAGCATTAACATCTTGAAAACATATCCGTTTTAAAGTACATTTAGAACAGATAAATGTGTGATTTGCCAATTAATAGCAATTAAAAAACAATTGACAGCCCTAATTTAATTTTAAGTTTAAATTTTGTAACTCAATCCCCACTTTCACCTCTCAACAATGAAACGCTGACAACAATAGACCCAATTGTCATGACATCGCAATAACACAAATTTCAACACACTTCCAAGTGGACAGTTGGCAGTTGATTTAAATTGTGGAGATATGTGAAATAAGCAAACTTGTTTATTTCTGTTGACATTTTCAAAATTACACCGACCGCCACTCAATTAGTAAAATGTAACAACTTAATCTTTCATTAACACACTCTTGTCACAGCATAGGAAAGCACAGAGTTCGCGCCAGATGACTGACAACTGTTCGGCTCATTATATCTTACCAGTGTCAAGTGGAATTAGCAAGCTAACTTCGTTAGCGTTAGCTAACTAACGTTAGCCAGCGGCAGCAGGGGCTGTACAGTCCCTCCATTTTTTTGCCGAGACACAACATTGACAGCCCCGGAGATGGACTCGGGCAACACTGTTTTGTTGTATGGTATCATATCAACGACTAATACTCATACAGCTGACGCGTAGTTTTCGGTTCAAAAACCACTCCAGTGGAGGGCCAGATGGAGCATGCACATATGCTTAAACTGATCATAATCCATTTAAGGTGTATACATACAGGAATACCCCAGTTACTGAAGGAGTTCTCTGGATCTGTTAACCGGATTATGAGAACTTTTAACCGGGATAAGGTGTTTATATGGCGTTTGAGAAATCGGGGTATTGCCTTAACCCAAATATAATCTTTTTTTTTGGTTTTTTAACCCTTGTGTGGTCCTTCGGGTCCCAGTGACCCGAAGGACAACACAAGGATTATGTACTTCCCTTTACTTTGTTGAGAATTGCTCTCTAAACCCTGTTTCTTGTAAAGTAAGTAAGTAAAGTTTATTTCTAGAACACATTTAAACACAGTTTAAGCTGACCAAAATGCTGTACAAACAAGAACTAAGGTGCTGTATTAACCCTTGTTTAGAGAGCAATTCTCAACAAAGTAAACGGAAGTACATAATCCTTGTGTTGTCCTTCGGGTCACTGGGACCCGAAGGTCCACACAAGGGTTAAATTATTTTTGGGGGCTTTATCCTTTATTACATAGAGACAGTGGGGGGATGACACGCAGCAAAGGGCAGCAGGTCGGATTTGAACCTGCACCGGCGCAGGACTCAGCCAACATGGAGCGAACGCTCTTACTGTTTTATTGATGTTAATGGGGCTAAATGTGCACATTTGTTTTCCCCGTTATTGTTTTCAATCAGATCATGGCTCTGTCAAGCTGCATTTAGCTCAACTCAACCCCTTGCTTGGTCCATGATAGCTGCTACATCATCATACATGACCAAACCGGGCAGGTTAGACATATAAATCATGACAATGTAAAATGGCCTGTTGTGATTGGTCCGATAACTTAATAAATGTTTGTCTAGTGTCTTTTACTTTTTTAGAAATGGAGACTCAATAATAAAAATAAAAGTTAAGAAAATGTATGTTCTCCCAGTCATACAAGTGTGTGGGGCCCAGGCCCGTTAGGCCTACCCACAATGCCATGCCTAATGTACAGTATGTCATCTATCATAAACCTTGACAGGCAGATGGCAAAGCCCATGTTACTCAATCTGTCTGGCACCGGCTGCGATCAGGCGCGGAGCGGTCGCACCGGCCCGCACGCTGCCACAATCATTTTGGCGTCTCCTCTATTTCTTCCGCAAGCTGCGAGGGAATGTGTCAAGCCAAGCAGGTAATCACATACAGGAAGGCCACAGTACAGCAGAGGGGTATTGCACAAAACCAGGATAAGGGATTAAGCCGGGATATTCAGGTTATCCTGGATGAATTTAGCTTTGACTTGGTTGCACAAAAGCAGGTTGAATTAAACCCAGCCAAGTAACCATGGCGATTTATCCTTTGCAGCTAGCCTGGTCCAGAGCAGGCTAACAGGCAGGCTAAGATTAATCCTGGAGTCTGATGTGTTAAATCAGCTGACGCTCTGATCCGAAATAACGTGTTTAACAGTTATTCCGTTGTCTTCTGAATGTGTTCTGCTTCATTTTATTAACATGCATTACTTGTCACTATTGCTGTCACGAGTTTGATTTAAATCCTACTACTGCAGTTGTTGAGATGGTAATGGTAAAAAGTGGGACGATACGGAGGAAATGGGCTTTTCCTCCGCTGCTGTCCCTGTGAAATGTGCCCCCGCCCGTGCAACACGGGGAGGCGGGGGGAGGCAGGGGGATCCTCCCACACCGACTCTAAAAGCGGACTTTTAGCATCAATAACGACGACAATGGCACCTGATCAAATGTCCTTCTTAATCATTTTATTTTGGTGCTGTCACTTGTCATCTTGGAGCTTGGGAGTGAGAAAAAAAACATGAATAATAACAGGCTACATTGTTTTACAGATATGCTTACAGTGTGTATTGAAGTCACTTCTTTTTCTAGTTTTTGTCCAGTCATGCTTGTTCTGTATGAACATTAATTGTAGAAAGATATTTAGAATTAGACATAGCTTATGTAGATCTGTGCATATGGTTGTAAAACATATTCTCGCATTATGAATAAGCTTTGAAATTAAGCATAGTCCTTATAAATTTCCCAGGAACAAAAATTATTGTTTTTTTATTTATATAGTGCTTTACAGGCTACTCAAAGACACTTTACACTAAAACCAGCACATTTAGCATATAAAAACAGATAGGCTACAGCAATCAAACCAACACATAAAACAAGCATATTAAAGCAATTAAAACGTGGAGTGACTAAGTAGATTTTTTTTTTAACTCCATACGTATTCAGTCAGTCCGCTATTGTCTGTCGGGCTGTTTTTTCCGTTTGATAACAGCCGTATTTCCAATTTTTGCATATTATATGTTTCACCTCCTCCTAAATTTCCATTAGAAGCTGCTGCTCAACGGTTGAAACATGTGGTGCACACGTCTTTTCCATTTCTGCATCAGTAAATCTGTGATCGATACCGTGGTCTATTTAAGAAATCTGTGAACGTGCACTTATCCCAGCTATCTACACCTGGCTTGACATAGCTTCACCTACTTATCCTGGCTCGGCAAACGTGCAACCGATTAAGCCGCGATGAGTGGATCACACTAAGTCAAGCTGCGCTTTTTCATTTATCCTGGATTTCTTTATTCTACTTTTGTGCAATAGGCCCCTGGATACTTTACAAAATAAAACAAAGTTAAAAAGAAAACACTCAGGGGGATTTTGGCTGTCTTGACTTCTCAGCTGTTTCTACAGTGAGACACGCAAACAGGCACACGGAGAGAGAGAACAACGGACAGACCTACGGAGAGAGAGAACAACGGACAGACCTACAGACAGAGTGACACACACACACACACAAACACACACACACACACACACACACACCCAAACACTCGGGAAGAGAGAGAGAGACACACGTTCTGTAGAGTGGAGAGGAGTAGGGTCAACCGGTGCGGAAAAATGTGCAGCTGGTATGAACAGCCAGGCGCGTGATTGGGCACGGATCTACGCTTCACGTTGCTTTGCTGGCAATGTATTCTCTGTGTTGCATGTATTTTTTTTAAAGTGTATTACTTTTATACTGTTAGGCAATCACAGAAGGTTTTATCAAAATACATTTGGATAGTTCAGTTTGAATAGGTTATCCTCTGCATTGGAAAGGTGTAATGTTCAGAATGAATGAGGAAAATAATATATGAATGAATTATGTTTGTTTTTATACTCAGATACAATGACATTTTGCAAGGCTTTTCTCTTTGTAGTTAAAATAAAACTATACTATAATAATACATATAAGCACTAAAAGCAGCATGTTACAACAGGGTTGTGCAAGTGCCACTTTAAAAATAAAATACAATAGTTAAATTAAATTCACAGAATTAAATATTAATAGATATTAAATCTTTGTTTATAATTTGAGACTACCGATGATTAATATGGCAGATGAGTATCAGCTAACTAATTAACTCACAAGAGATATAAATATTGTTCTACACTTTGTTTAATTTGTATGGTTCAAAAGTTCATACAACCACTTACACTCTTAATTTCTCCAGTGCTAATTGAAATGAGTCCACATTAATCTCAAATATTCTGCTACTCTGACAACTGATAAACTGTCCATTCTTTCCATTTAATGTAGGTTACTGGCCTGGTTTATGGGATATTGTCATTTTGTAGGTGTATCTGTCTGGGATGATTTAAAAATTCCATTCATGGATCATTAGGAGCCCTAGATGAAATTTTTCTCTGCAGTGGAACTCTCACTATAAATTATTATCTCAACTCATCTCATCACAGTCCCTTTTAGGTGGAAGAAGAGAAAAAAAAACACATGTGAAGCTCATTTGCATCTGATTATTTCCCTTGAAGTTAACATATTACCATGGCAACCTCCATGCATTCTTAATGTGGTCTAAATCTGTGTCTCTTATTGGATCTTTAATCAAATTTTAATTAACAATCTACTCAATGAACTACCTAATTAACACTCAAAAAGTGTGTTCCTTGTCTATTAACAGTGTTTTTTAGGTCAGTCTAATTTGACTGAACTGTAATCTAATTACATTGTCTAAACAGAGAAACTGTTGCATCACGCTATTATTCACTCTATCAAGAATTAGGAATTATACAAGTAGATCCAACCAGGCAATCTGATTTGTCAACTACAAATTTAGAATGTGCTCAAAATCAGCATGACAGCACACCATGTTCATTACTACAAATATTACTATGCCATGTCCATGGCAACATTGTACTTCTGAGTACAACTGAGTTGAATCCAAAACTGTTTTTGAAACATTTTTATTCATGAGAAACATGCAGAACTTAAATTTGCGGAAGCAGACTGCATTTGCAGAAGCTCTCAAACATACAAGCCTGAATTGGACCAAAAAAGGTGCCAGTACCCTAATTTAGCAGTTGCATACACGATTATTGCATGCGTCTTGGATATATTTATATGCATATCTTGGTAAAATATCACTTCAAATGTATTGTATGTATTGTACCACTGTGACTAGTGGTAGTAGTAGTAACCAAGCAGCATTTTCACTATTTTGTGGGAAATTACATTTTATTTGATTAACGTTGACTGTGGTGTGTGAAGCAGAGCACACAGAGCAAAAGTTGTCCTGTTGCAAACACTATTGATACTTTCTTTTTTTTACAACCCTTTTTTTCTAAATGTTTTTCTGCCACAGACGCTACCGTTGGCTCGGCTGCATCCGCCATATAGATTATGCACCATGGCTTGCTGGTCTGGTGTGCAGGATTTGGTGATCGTCGGGGCAACTCGGCCACCATGCTCCAGCCGTGGGCTGCACACTGGATCACAGCTGCTCTCCTGTGTCGGGCAAGGGAACAGTAGCCTACTTCAGCAACCAGTGACAATGTTTATCAGTCCCCAGTTCCAATGAAGTTGGGACGTTGTGTAAAACGTAAACAAAAAGAGAATACAATGATTTGCAAATTGTTTTTCAACCATTATTCAATTGAGTACACTACAAAGACAATATATTTAATTTTCAAACTGATAAACTTTGTTTTTTTGCAAATATTCACATATTTTGAATTTCATGCCTGAAACACCTTCCCAAAAAGCTGGGACAGGGGCAAAAGAAGACTGGGCAAGTTTAGGTCAGTTATGCTCAAAAAACACTTGTTTGTAAAATTCCACAGGTTTTTCAATGTACAATTGTAAGGAATTTAGGGATTTCATCATCGACAGTTCATAATATCAAAAGATTCAGTGAATCTGGAGAAACCTCTGCATGTGCACGTGACCTTCGATCCCTCAGGCGGCACTGCATTACAAACTGACATCATTATGTAAACTTATGAAAACCATTGTTAATTCGTCGCTACATCTACAAGTGCAAGCAAAAAGTCAACCCAGGGAGGGCGGAAGGGGTCCGGAGGACGGTCGAGCAAAAAAGTCAAAAGCAAAACCCAAGGAGGGCTAAGAGAGACCCAAAATAGGTACGCTGGAACAGGTGAAAGCAGGGCTCGGGAACTGAGGACAGTGGAACTCGGGGACCCGGTGGCGAAGGCGATATCCCCTTGGCAGCCGAGCACGACGGCGAAGACTCTCTGGAGGCCGGCGGCAAAGGCTGACTCCTTCTGGAGGCCGAGCAGGCCAGCGAAGACTCTTACCCTCTGTAGACTGAGCAGGCCGGCAAGGGCTGAGTGTCACAGGAGGTCCGCCAACAAGACATGGGGGGGCAGGAGTCGGCCGGGCCACCGACTGAACACGGGGGGCAGGAGTCAACAAAACCGACGACAGGACACGGGGAGCCGCAATGAACCTGTAGCCAAGATGCTAGCAGGCTGGGAAACAGGAAGGCTGGTGGGTGAGTCATTACAGCTAGTTTTAAGGAAACAATCTAGCCTCTCCTTGATAACATTGAGGTTGGGAACAAAATGACTCACCCAAGATCTCTCCTCAAACCATTGCTGCTGCGTGTTGATCCTCTCCAGAATAGGAGCATGCAGTTGTGGTTTGGATTTTAAGACTTTAGCCAGTCTGGTCAAACTCTGAAACCCTTTACGAAAAGAGACGTCTCTCTGCTGGGTCCATGATTGGTCAGGTCATTCTGTTACGGCTTCAGAGAATAGCAGACCCAAATACAGAGACGGGTAGGCAGTGGATAGTTTGAGGATTTAATAAAATAACTGGTGCAAACAACATAGGAAGTCCTGAGGCAAGCAGACAGGCAAAACAAATTCCAAAAACACCAGGAAAACTAAAGACATCAAAGCACGAGGAACCCAGCGACAGGGAAATGCAAGCACACACAAACACCCAACACACTACAATGACCTGACAACAAAGGGAAACACAGAGACTAAATACAAGAGGTAACGAGGAAACAAGAGACAGGTGACACCAGGACCACCACCAGGTGAAACAAATCAGGGTGGGGCAGGGTCGGTAATCGCTCCAAAAGCTAATCCCTGTCACTCTCTCACTAGCCCTACCACACACTCCCCACACGTAAACACATGTCGGCTCTGCTATTTTCTTAAAGAGATATGTTATAATGACGCAGACAACGAGTATAAAACCTCCGGCCACTTACGTTGTAGGCTCTATGCAAATCATACATACAACCATAAACGCGTGGGTAAATTGTTTGGCCACTTTGGTTGATGGGAAAGCACATGTACACACCTACAGTACTAATGAGGACCATCACTGACACCTTCATACTCCTGTTAGCTTGGAGAGCACTCATAACAACATATAAAATCAACCACATAGTTGATTTCTACCTCTGCAGTACATCAGGCATGCCTGTACCCTTAAACACACTGTGACACACGTTATGGAGTGATGATAATTGCTTCAGTCCAACAATGACAAAGACTTAATTTATTTCCCTCCTCATTTCTTCACGCTGCCTTACTTTTTTACCCCAATTAACATAATTGGCAGGGCCATAATTACCCATCCACACAGTGATAAGTCCTTGCAACTGACTGTGGAAAAGTCACATGGTGGATGTGAAGGCAGCTCTCTGCCGAAATGTCACCCTGTCAGAGTGCTGTCACAGAGGATCTGTGTGTTAGACCACTGCGACAGTTTGTGTGCCTTTAAATGGAGATTAAACACTGTGGACCAATGACTTAACATTTGCCTGTGTCCACAAACCTCTGCATGGACATTTCAGTTAGAGATTGCCTTAAGTCCTATTTTCACAGCTGTATGTGGGGACCTCAGAGAATATATCCCCTTACCTCCCTGGTTTTGTGACATGCATTACCTGTGTACAGTATAATTCAATTTGTACCCAATCAAAAATACAAAAAGAAGACATCCACAAAAAAAAACAAATCACTGACTTTGATTAGAATTGGATCAAATTTTCTCTCAGAATGTTACCTTTTCACATGGAACTAACATTTTCAAGACGATTTAGTGCTCTGGTTTAATGTCATTTTCTTTAAACCAATCAGAATCGTCATGGGCAGCGCTAAGGTCCGCACAGAGCCGCTGTAAAATAGTCGTGCAAGAGTGCTAGCTGTCTCAATTTACCATTCAGAGATCTGAGGAGCAGACAACAATAGTCCTCATTAAACCACTGACTTTAAAATTCCAACACAAAGAAAGCGGAAGGAAACAGAAAATACATGCATCAGGTAGAATTTCCTGCAGCACTGGAGCAATCCCACAAGTGGAACGTCAATGATATAGACTAGGTAGAAGAAGCCAACACTGAGAGGCTCAGGAGGAGTGTGTGATCAAACTGATCTAACTTACTGACTCAAATTAAATTTTTTATATCAAATTCAAATATTGATTGGCTCTTTTGTTTGTCAAGTGATTATTGTGACCCTTCGACAAGTTTTAGCAGTTTAAAGCAACACTATGTAACTTTTAGCTGCAGCTGTAGTTCCAATGAGACAACCTGTAGGGGGACGGAAGCTGCGGGTAGCGCAAGCTGTAGTTCCAATGAGACAACCTGTAGGGTAAAAAATGACAGTGTTGCTTTAACTTTGAAGCTGCATGTAGGCAGTGTAGACAGTCCAAAAGCATGTAGTTCAACTTTTCATGATCATCATCCAGTTACACAATCAGATTTCCATGCTTCTTTGTGTTCCTGCTATTGTGACTGGGATTACAATAGTCTACTTGGCAAATGTAAAAAGGACATTAAGGTGCTTAGAGCCATGCAAAGCCTCCCAATTCTCCACACATTTTTTTTTTTAAATGCAGGAATACAACTTTCAAAAACTGTGTTTAGGGAATGCAGGGATGTATAAGAGTTGACACAATAAGAAAAAAAAGGATAGGAATATTCAAATGAGAAAAATCATTGATCCTAAAGGTTGACCTTATATATCTACCAAACCATTATATTGTAAGACATACTTGCACTGAAGGATCATAATTCAGTTTTTACAAATTTAACTGAAAGGTATTCTGATTTTGACCAAGAGAGAACAAAAGTCAATAAAAACCTATTTGCTGACATTTAGGCAAGAAGTTCCATGTGACCCTGAATAGTTGACTATTCAACAATTCAATCTAAGAAGGCTGATTTGACTGCAAATTTTACAGTCGAATAATGAGTGCCTGAATTGAACCAAAAAATGTGCCAGTACCCTAGTTCAAAACATGATCATTAATTGTGTCTTGGATATTTTTATATTATGAATATCTTGGTAAAATATGACTTCAAGTGTTGTTTTCTTTTGTGTTTTTCTTTACATACATTCAGTGCTTGACATTAATAATTGTTTTGCTCACCAGCCACTGTGGCTTGTGGTTTTCCAAAGTTAGCCACGCAGCATTTTCACTAGCCACTATTTTGCGGGACTTTTTTTTTTGACTAACGTTGACCGTGGTGTTGTCTATATCCACGACGTTCCACTTCTGGGATTGGTCCGTTGCCGCCAGAAATTCACCGGATGTCACTCTTTACAGCCGGATGTCTGTTACCTTTCTCTTTCTTTGTGTTAGCATTCCAAACTCTGGTCGATTTATGATGACTATGGTTAGCTGCTCCTCAGATCTCTGCAGGGTAAATCCAGACAGCTAGCTAGACTATCTGTAGAGTTTTCTGTTGCACGACTAAAACAACTTTTGAACGTAGACATGTTCCACCAAAACAAGTTCCGCCAATTCCAACTGTGATTGGTTTAAGGACAAGCCAATAAACCAGAGCATGTTTTTTCTCCCATCCCGGAATGCTGTGTGGACTAGCCAGACCCTCCTCCGCCGTGGAGGAGGGTCTGGTAATGAGAGACTACAGCTGTGCTTATGTGTTTGGTAGTGGCACAGTAGCCTACTCCAGCGACCAGGGTTACAATATTATGTTAAACCAAATACAAGTATCAGTGTTAACAAGGACATTTTCAGTACCGTTTTCTCAGCGTTTAGCTAGCTATGGTGTAAACAAAATCCTTGCAATCCAATGACAGTAAAATCAATTCCAATTTCTCAGATTTACAGTATTCCTCAACTGGTCTGTGAATCGAAACTTTAAACTGACAATGGTGTTATAATTGAACAGCCATTTTATGGCACACATTTTACTTTTGTTGTCGTACTGTTAAAGGCCAATATCCTGTTTATGGCTGTAGAAAGTACAACATCTGGTAAGAAGCTGAGTTTGGTTGTATTTCTTCAGCTGTATGGGTACACTAGCTTCAGAGTTAATAGCCCTCTTTCAAACACGCTCCGGGAAGTCGTTCCTCAAACGGTTTCCCATAAACAGCATTTTGCATGCATTACAGAACCGGGGCTGGGGCAATGTAATCAAGAATGTTAAAGATGCCGAAACATATTTTTTTATACAAACATTAAAGCTCCCTCCAAAGTACAGAGTGTGTTTCTAGAGATGTAAACAAACCCCCAGCCTCTAAACAAATTGAAAGTAAATAGTTTTGGGGGAGGAAATAGTTGTAAATCATGTTGTTGCTGTTTGCTGGGGCAGTTATGCCCTGAATATCTGTGCTTAGGATGCATAGTATGGAGATATTTCAATATTTCAACTCTCTGCTATATAGTGCTTGAAGTGGGAAAAAAAGGTGCCGGTGCTATGACATTTCAGATTACTACAGTGAAAAACAAAAGTTGGAGATATTGCTGGTACAACAACAATGTATTGTTATTTATTAACACTATAAATGTATGTATTTATTTAAACAAGTCGTGTGTGTGGCGTGTGCCATCCTCTTGACAGCTTTAGTCCCCTCTATGTCTGGCCAGCAAGCGACAGGATGCTACATGTTTTGCAGCCCAGTTTGTTAAAAACAAGCTAGCTGTTAGCAAAAATACATAATTTGGTCCCTTGACCAACAGTCAGGCCATCAATGTGTTTCGTTATAGTGTCCGTGGAGAAGCAAACTTCTGATAGGGGGGGCCGACTGCTTGCCTTTCGGTTCGGTTCGTATCACGGTTTTAGGGTCACGGTTTTCGGTTCAGTACGGTTCTTATTTTTTCTTTATCACTCCAGAATATACTTCAACATATAGCTAAAATTAGCATATTGAATGCATGTTGCACAAAACGTGCACACAGTGTCAGTTCTATATTGTTTTATTTCATCATAGGTAACGTGAAATCCAAAATGTTCCCACACACCAGACTATAAACGACGCTGGCGCATCCTACAGCTCTGGGCAGCCTCTCTCCCACCTGACATTTCTGCAGGTGACGTGACGTGACCTGCAGCGGCACCCCACTCCACTTGAGGAGCGGTCGGCTCGGTGTCTCTCAAAATCTGACGAAAATCTTTTAAACTGACCTTTGTCGATCTGAAATGAAGACAGATTCAGCAACTGCATGGCCTATTTCTCGCTTAAAATGTTTTCAGAAACACGTTTCGGTGAACTATTTTAGTACAATATGAGATCGTATTCTGAACGAGCCGCCATGACAGTCTGGCTTTGAAATTTGGGACCAGCCAGACCCATGTGACGCAATCGTCCAATCAGCTGCCATGGGTTGCGTTTGTCACGCCCATCCCGCTCGTCATTTCCAGTAACTGTTTTAACATAGGTGTATAAAGTGGACACTACGGCAGTAAGAGGTTAGTGCACATTAACAGTGTACTGACGAACCGTGCGGTACACACATGCTCCGAACCGAGACTAGCAAACCGAGCGGTTCAGGTGTTTTTTCATGAACCGTACCACCCCTATTAATCAGCACAAAGTTCTGGTGATGATACGATATAAACTAATGCAGTGTTATGCAATATATAGGGATACATGGTGGAAATATGGAGGAATTACAGAGATACGTTCTAGTATGACATTGCAGAATGTGTATTATCATTTAATTCAGCAAATGACAACAATATACAACAATTCCATCTGACCTTTGTAATTGCATAATAACAGTAATAATGTGACCAGCCACTTCCCAAGAGCCCTTCCCGTAATGGTGCACTGTGAACTGTAATAATTTAATACTCGGGCATCCAATTCCCATGCTATCTTTGAGTGGGCATTCTGCTGATGACCTTATGATTTTGTAATTAGTATGTGCATTATCTAGCGGGAGTGTGTGTGAGATACAAGTGTAATCCACTATGCAGAAGACAAGGTTTACACTTAAGGTGTGTGTTTGTGTGTTTACAAGATATATGAAGTGTTACATGCTCTATCTGGTGGCCCACAGATGGGATACTTCCCACTGTGTCTGCGTGTGTTAGAGAGTGTGTGAAACAAGTGTTAAATACTGCTCGTATAATGTTCTGCCCACTGTGTGTGTGATGATAATTTCTTACAGCTTATGTTAAGACACTTGCCATGGATTCATTACATTCTAAAAAGGACGGTATCACACTGTGCAGGGAGGTCATAGCAATTAATCAAGTGTAACATAAGCATATACAGTAAGTAACAATAGAATTACATGTAATGAGCTCTCCACAGCAGACACTTTATCACAGAGATGTTTGGTTATGAAGCATTCATCATGTCCGTGTTCAAAATCTAATAATAACATACTAAAGGAATACTCTGACATTTGGGGAAACATTTTTGTTTGCTGTTTGCTAACCCACCATCAGATGAGAAGATCAATATATCTATTTCCCCTCTGTGTGTCTGGTACAAAGATAGGTCATCAAGTCTCTTTACTAAAAATGTCAGTGTGCCCTTAATTTGCCCAGTACTAACATAAATCTTTTCTTTCCCAGCAGACGAATGGTTTGGTCATATTACCATTTCATCATGATTAGTTTTCAAATCTCAAGTAGAGAGCCAAAGTTAAAAAAAAAAAAAAACACTGTTCCAAGAGTTTTGCAAGTATCTAATTATAGACCAAAGTATTGGATGAATTGAAAATTAGACCTGATGTTACAAATTGTTATAATATGTACCATATTTTGTGGCAATCCAGAACATCTGGCTATCGTTTAAAAAATGACAATACCAGTACCAATACCAGTACCCTTAAATTGATACAGATACCAATAGAGTACTTTATTTGATACCTTTTTTTACTCCATTGGATTCCCATCATGTGAATAGAAGCATTCAGTTGCGTAAAATGCCACCACCACTCCTTCCCATCCAAATTATATGTACATGAATACATTACACGCTGAACTGCCAACTCGGTCAAATTAACCATGCTCAACTTCATCATACCACAGACCTAATGGGTTGTAGCTGCTGTGGTAGTGAGCAAATCACACATCACATTAAATCAAAGAACACTTGCGGTGATTGGCTGCAAGCGAAACCAACCAAATCATCTTTTTTTTCTAGATCTGGGTACAAAAAGGATGGAATGCAGTTCCAGTAGCTCCTCACCAGCTGCTGATTGGTTCGGTCAGCTGCTCTTCGGACACAAATGCATTAGTTGAAACCTAGTTCCTCCGCAGCGCTGTGGAGGAGGGTCTGGCTAGTCCACACAGCATTCCGGAATGGGAGAGAAACTGCTCTGGTTTATTGCCATTTCTTTAAACCAATCACAATCGTCTTGGGCGGTACTTAGCGCCAGACGGAGCCACGGTGCAGCTGCAAAATAGCCTCGGGAAGGAACTTGTTTTGGTGGAACGTGTACGTTCAAAAGTTGTTTTAGTCGTGAAACAGAAAGCTCAGATTTGACAGATAGTCTAGCTAGCTGTCTGGATTTACCCTGCAGAGATCTGTGGAGCAATTAACCATAGTCCTCAGAAATCGACCAGAGTTTAAAATTAAAACACAAAGAAAGCAGAAGGTACAGCAGCATCGGAGCAATCCCGGAAGTGGAATGTCATGGATATAGACTACTTGAAACCTGACAAGATGGATTTTGGTTTGATGTGTGACATTGTGATTCCCGTGTGATCTTGTGGTATTGCGACAATCCAGCTGCCGTGCAAGGTAAGTCGCATTGTGCCACCACTTTAAAATGAGCGTTTAATGCCCCCAAAAGATCGAGGTCCTTGGCTAGTTTGTCATTTCCTTTGGCAAAAAAAATTGGTGAGGTGGGATTTGCTGAGAAGTAAAAGAGTAGCCAGTGAGAGAGACAGATAGTCATGAAGTCAGTTTAACTTACAAAAATACGTGAAATTATTTGAGTATAACATATTTTCTCCACCAACTCCTGAGAAAAATATCTGGCTCTTTAGCTGCTAATTGATCCAGGATGTTTGCCTAGTGAACATACAGCTACTGAACCACTAACTATCTGGTAACACCAGATGAATGTCACTTGATCCATTGTTTATAGAAAAGTATTAATTAGTAAAGCTAAACCAGCTAATGTAAAAATTAAAATGAACTTTGCTTGTGCTGCACTGGCTAGAAAGGTTTTTTCATTTCTTTGCAGATGTTTTATAAACATGCAGTGTCAACACTTGTAAAACTCATATGTTTTTTAAAAAGCCTTGCAAACCATAGAAAAATGACTAACGACCTAACAAAGTTGAATAACTTAAAATACATCTAGACTGTAGCTACTTGTCATGATGTAATAGAGCAGATCTCGCTGAAAGCATCCATTTTCAAATAAAGACTCAAATTACATTTCATAATACAGGCTATTTTATGCTTTGCATGTGAAAACCTCACATTTCCTTGTTAATAGCTGGGCATGAATACTCCATCAGGCCTATTTGTATTACAACAATGTTGCCAAAATGACAGCATCAATTCCCACCTCTTTAAAATGCGCTGCATGTTCACACAAACAATCAAAACCCAATCAGTTGAATTTCCAGTGCAGCGAATTAAACGTGGATGGGAAATTATACCATTGTCATGCGGAATATGCTAATAATCACTTAAATTGGGCAGGGAAACAGAAATCAGCAACACTTCAGACTGTCTGTGTGGTTGATAGGGTGTGAGAGTATGTGCCTCCGTTCATCAGTGAAACATTAATTAATAACTGAGCTCTCCTCTTGTATTGTAATCATTAGTTTGTATGTACATGTTGAAAAAGAAACTAGAAGGCTATACATAGCCTCCATTGTTTGCATTTTTCCACAAATTATTTTCTCCTCTTTTCTTCTTCTCCCATCTAGCTGTCGAAATCATGAGGTGTATATGAGCATTCTTCTTGTTTTAATAGCTACCGTCCATGTTCCAAGGCGGTACTAGCTCAGCCTGGGAATTGGAGCGCACTTGCAGTAAAGAGAAGGAAGTACCCCAATTATAACCCAATGATGAAAGAGGCAGAAAGTAGGGAGAAGTAAAGAAAAAGAGTACATCAGATTCAGATAGCAAGAGTTAAAAGGGAGCAAAAATAAGTAAAGAACAAGTCAGGGACCAGACAGAAAAATGAGACCGAGCACAAGAGGAGATGAAGAAATTCAGTACAACGAGAAGGAGAACAGGAAATGAGGCTTCTGTTTTTTGTCCGCCGCTGGGTCAGGCCAAACTCGAGTCCCCAAAACACTGCAGACAACAGCAGCATTCAAACATTCATTATTACTGGGGAGACAAAGTCACATCGTGATACTGGAAGAGAACAGAAGGTCCCCTCAAAACAGCGTCCAGATGTCGCTTTCATATTTTATCTTTTTTTTTTCACTTTATATTTTATCAGTTCAATTATTCAGTCAACCTCATTAATAGATATGACTACATCGCGTGTAATCTTAGTGCCAGACATTTGATCTGTTCTGGCTCTGGGCGTCGGGGGGGCTTTAGCGGGTATTGTTTTTCCTCTTTCATGATGGCCGGCGCTTTAGATCAGCCACTGCCGACCTCATTATTTTATCACAGAGGGGGATATGAGGAGAGTTTGTGTTGCCTGTTTTTCACTTTATTACCTCACTTTTCTGTAGCAGAGGCCGACTTATTCAAAAGTTGCAGTAGCCTGGTGGGCTCCACATGCCGAGAAAAGCTGACTTGTGGTTATGTAAGACCTTTCTTAAAATGTCACTGTTGCATGTGTCACACCAGGAGCAGCATTAATAAAGAAGGCTTTACAACGTAAAAGGCCTTTAATGTTGTAAGTCATTATGTTATCTCTTTGCTTTTGTTTATTTATTTATTATTATACAATATTACAGCTCCAGATTTTCTTTACTGTCGTCTGTCAATACTTGTTCTTGTTATTGCTGCAATACACCACGGCTATAACATTTTTTAAATAGATCAGTGTTGCACAAATTGTACTTGTGCTGCAGGGCCACCTAGTATTCACCACCTAGTTACACCACACTAATAAAGTCAAATCAGCTGTTATGAGTTTGGAACAATGAAATAATCCTAATAAAACAACTTCCGCAATATCATTTAATTCAAATAAACGATCACTTCATCAAATCTGTCTCTCACACACACACACACACTCACACACACACACACACACACACACACACACACACACACACACACACACACACACACACACACACACACACACACACAATTCTGCTTTCAAATTACAAATCAAATAGTTTACTAATTTGCAATCTAATTAGCATATTCATGACATCTTACCAGAACTATACACATATATACACATTTGTTTTAGATTAATTCAAGCTAACTTAATAGACCCTACCTAGCTGTATCATTAGATATTAATATTTTTCACGCTGCTATCATCTCATCGATATCTAAATCTACACAACGTTTCAGGTTCCATTTTACGTGATTACCACTGTAGTGCCGTTGGTAAACTTCACATTTTACTTAAAAAATCAACCAACTTACTTCAAAATCGAGACATCATGTCACAAGGAAAGACGGGAGGCAAGCGAGAAGGGGACTGCTTGTCACCATTAAAGAAAAAACTGATGATAAGCATGCTGAAGGAGGTTAATTTACAGATTGCTCCAAGTCTGCCAGGGACTCACCAGCTCACTATTATTTATCGCCTTTTATTGGTTGACTTATGATCTCCCCGACTGCAACGTTATGCGTTTATTTGTATTTCAATACGGGGAGTTTCAGTAACGTTATTAAGGGTTGTTGGGGACTGCTTTGCATATCTGCGTAACCGGAATGGTTATGGCGTGTGTGCTGTTGCAATCCTTGGGCTCTACGAGAGTCTGGCGGTTTGCATGTGTGTACATAGTTGTGTTGTGTAATTCACGATTTGTTTCTGATACAGTACGACAAGTTGCTCTTACTGCGTGCATTCCCCTTAATTTGTGTATCTTATGTATTTTAATTTGTGGGTCTTTTTTTATACTGCTTTGTATTCCAAGTGTAATGCTAATTAGATGGCCAACTTGAATATTATCAGCTGGAATGTTAGAGGTTTAAACTCACCCATTAAGCGCACTTGCTGCCTAAAATTTTTCCGACGTAAACAAGTGTCTGTCGCATTGATTCAGGAAACGGATCTGACAGAAAATAACGTACAGCGGTTCCAAAACAAACACTACAAAGTTGTAGCTCACTCGTGTGCCTCTTCCAAGTCAAGAGGTGTATTAATTCTTGCAGAAAGAAAATTACAATATGTAGTGGTGGACAATGGAAGATAACGATGGTAGGTTTGTGTATACTCTACTTGCTATTAATTATGCAAAGATTTTGATAGCCAACATTTATGCACCAAACATGTTTGATGTTCATTTTTTACCCTCCATCAGTGATTCTTTGTTGAGATACCGTGACTGTCACAGTATTATAGCAGGCGATTTTAATGCAACAGTGTGTCCAGAATTGGATAAGTCCAGTAGTACATCCTCTACCAAACTGCCTCCCTCATCACTGTCTCTCAGATCATTCCTAGCAGAACTAAACATTGTGGATCTCTGGCGTCTCCGCCATGACAAAGTTAAGGCATACTCTTTCTACTCTGACCGCCACGGCTCTTCCTCCAGAATTGATTATATATTTGTCAGTCCGTCCATCATAAATAGCATAAGTCATGTTAGTATGCTACCCATTTTACTCTCTGACCATGCCCCAGTTATTTGTACACTGACACCAATTATTAGTCTCCCCAAAGTGCACAGGTGGAGGTTCAATGATTCTCTCCTCAGTAATAAAATGTTTTTAACACATATGAAAGAACAGCTTAACGAATTTATCATCCACAACAAAGGAAGCTGCACCAATGCTCAAATATTGTGGGAGTCCGCTAAATGTTTCATTAGGGGTATATGTATTGGCTTTTCTTCTAAATTGCATTCTGAACGTAGCAAACGGCTTAATGACATAGAGAGACAGATTACACGAATAGAGCAGGAGCAATTAACGCCTTCAGTAACCAACATAAACCTACTCACTGCGCTTAGAGGGGAATACTGAAGTATATCCCTTGAAAAAGCAGAGTTCATATTGCATAGAACAAAGCAAAGATACTACTATGATGGTGATCGTCCAAGCAGGCTACTAGCCCTTAGACTTAAACAATGTGAATCAAAAGCACTAATCAATGCAATTTGTACAACAGAGGGCCAAGTTGTAACACAACCTGATACTATTAATAACGAGTTTAAAGCTTTTTACTGTAACCTCTATTCATCAGAAGGCCTACTCGATAGTGGAGAGGTGTGACACATTTCTTCATAGTCTTGCACTGCCTACATTAGATAGTGATGAGATGGCAGGCCTGGAAAATCCTATAACATTGAAAGAACTTGAATCAGCAGTGAAATCCTTGAATAGAGGCAAATCACCTGGTCTAGACGGCCTACCCCCTGAATTTTATGTAGTATTCTGGGACCAGGTAGGACCATTAATTTTAGACTCTATAAACTATGCAATTAAACAGGGATCATTTCATAGAGATCAAAGGAATGCATTGATTACCGTCCTCCTTAAAAAAGGCAAGGACCCACTGGAATGCTCCAGTTACTGGCCTGTCTCACTGATTTGTGGAGATATGAAAATCTATTCTAAGGTGCTGGTCACTCGCATGGAAACCGTAGTGGGCAAACTCATACACTTTGATCAAACAGGATTCCTTAAAGGGAGGGTTGCATCTGAAGTACATATTGTTGATGTTGCTGACTCCCTTAAAGAAGACTGTGTTGTTTTCTCGCTTGATGCAGATATGACATTCGACCACCTTGAATAGGGGTATTTATGGATGGTCCTGGAGAGATTTGGTTTCAGTCCAAAGTATATCTCTATGATAAAAACTCTATACAGTGGTGCCACAGCCTCCGTCCTAACTGGTACCTTTCAATCTGCAGCTTTCAATTTACACAGAGGAACAAGGCAAGGCTGTCCGTGCTCACCTCTATTGTTTGCCCTGTCTTTGGAGCCTCTGGCACAGGCCGTTAGGGACAGCAAGGTAATATCCCCTATAACTGTAGACCACTCCAGACACTATCTTTCGCTATATGCCGATGACTGCCTTCTTTTCCTCTCTAATATTCAGGAATCCTTACCACAAGTTATGACTCTTTTCAAATATTTTCACAATATGTCAGGATATAAGATAAACTGGTCTAAATCTGCCATTCTCCCTCTGAATTCAGCAGCTAAGAATGTTCAGCTACCAGCTGAAATCCCTATCTGTATGTCCTTCACCTACCTTGGCATAGAGATTTATCCTAATCTTAATAAAATTGTTAATGAAAACTTTTGTGGTATAAAAAAGAAAGTAGAACAGGATCTAAAGAGGTGGGGCTCTCTTCAAGTCTCAATGCAAGGCATAATTTCAAATATCAAAATGAATATCTTGCCCCGTGTAAATTTTCTGTTCTTTATGATTCCAGTTGCTCCTCCACCTAAATTTATTTCTGAAATGCACTCTCTCATGTCACAATTTATCTGGGGTGGAAAACGCGCCAGAATTAAACTAACAACTTTACAATTTGAAATGACATGCCTCTTCTTCAGGAATTACATCAATCAGTCTGCAGCCATGCGACATGACAAAACAATACACTGTAAACAGCGGACTACAACATGCTTCCCCTTGCAGGGTCACAGTTGAAGCCCTGAAATCATCTCTGTTTCCGAATTATATTCCTGTCTCTCAGGTTAAGGACACACCTCTGAATTTCCGGTTTACTCCAGGTCACAGACAAAGGTCGTCTAACATGGTAGTGCCGATTCTATTCAAGTTTACAGAGTTTGCATTTCCTTTGTTCTAATCTAGTCTGGCCCCGCAGGGAGTGGCTCCCCAAAAGGCAGAAGCAACAGTTACCTTTTCTGTGAGGACAATGAGTCTTCTACAGCATCTACTTTCATACTAAATAACAGACATGACCTAATTAATTCTTTAGAAGCTTGAGGTTGGGGTGAGGCAGACAAATGCTGATTAGGCTTAAACAGTATTGAAACATTCCTTCACTCAGTCACACAACAGTTTACATTTTTAAGTTAAATTTTTTACCTAAAAGTATATTGTGCTAAAACATAAGCATGTTTTTAATTTTTTTATCTTCAACAGAACCCACTACCTTCGTGCTATGAGGCAACAGTGCTAACCATTGGGCCACTGTGTGGCATGGAGGAGTTGGGTTTAAAACAAAATTATGACCGTATTAAATGAATGCCCAATTATTCAGTTGGACGCAGTGCCCACTACACATAAAACACTACATTACATCAGTACCAGCAAACCTCACAGAAAACAATGAGGGCAAACAGCATCACTGATCTGTTTTAACCAAAAATGTTCTGGTAACCGGTAGGCTACAGACAACATTATCATCACTTCACTCAACTCACTTTAGCAGTTTAGAAAACAGAAGCTTGACTGTCCTGCTATTATTACAGACGTGTGAACTAACCACTGACACCGGCTGCTGCAGAATGAAACACTGTATGTACAAAACTGCAAATCCGATTAAATTACTTGTTATTCAAAGGTGCCAGAACACATATCTGGATTGTTCTGGCCCACTTCTCTTTAACCCCTGGTTATAAAGTGAAAAACTTGTCAGAGTTAAGCGAGGTTTGAGGTGCGTGCGCCATAACATGACGGCACCATGGCTGTCGTTTCCAGTGCGTAGGCTCTGCAAGCTGTCGCGGTGCGTTGTCGTGCACCTCTGAATTTTTTTTGTCTCCGTGCATGCTCGTACAGATTACAATTACAGAGGCCCGCCCGGTGTTGCGTGCGAGTATATTTGAGGCTTTATGCATGTATGTATGTCATAGTTGAAGTGGTATGTAAGCTTGTCCTTTGTCGAAGATGGCAGCACTTGACATCTCCCTCTTGTGACTGTGGAGCTGCAGGATTTGGCCAGGGAGTCAAACCATATGTCTCTGCCAGCATGAGGCCTCCATCCTGGCCACATGAGAGCTGCTTCACTCACTGCCAAATGAACAGTTCACAAACTGTGAACATGCTCAGCGCCATGAGTGCAGTGATTGATTAGTAAGACAGAGAGTGAAATGACCTAAAAAGCTAAAACTGTCTTGAAATTTTGCAGTCGATGAAAAGTTGACCTACTTTTTGTTCTTAAGGAAAAATAGTTTAATGTCTAATGAACATTTATATGTTTATATAACAACACACATATATATATATATATATATATATATATATATCTCATTTAGGAGGAGTTAAAGGTCAAAGTCATGATGTAGGAAAAATCATTGCTGACAATACTTTCTTGCCAGCAATAAATCTCTTGCAGTGGGTTTTAGGGGTTGGGGACCCCCTGTTGAAGATCTCTGCTATAGATATTAGTCTCAGCTGATGCAAATCTACATTTCCATATTGATTAGTCCAACTTTGATTTCTGCTCAGTCTCTCCAGTGAATAGCTGCTCAAAGTGCTCCCTGTTGCCTTGTATTGCTAACTTTACAACTTTACTAATTGACCGTTAAACAACCCCAACGTCCGCCTAATACGGTCGATCAACAAAAAGAAAAAAAGGAGAAGAACCCCGATCAAAATTGCGATTTCAGCAAGATCGTGAAACGATGTCTTTCAAGCGTACAAAACACTTCGCTATCAACCTAAACGTTGTCGCTTTTGAAATATAAACGACGAACTCCGGGCAATTCTTACGTTAATCTTGACCGCTATATGTATAGGACTACTGTCGATAGCAAAAAGACGAACGAATCGGTTAGCTAACAACGAACTGCTAAAGCTAAGCCCCACTAAAACGAGCAGTTTTGGGGGCATAAGATAAAGGGCCCTTGTGCCTCTTAACAAACACAAAATGCAATTAAAATGTGCAACATGAACAGGGCCCGACCACCACAACAAGATGCGTTTAGCAACTTAGCCATTGTTTAAATTCACCTATACCTCTTAGCTGCTAGCGTCGCCGGATGAGTGAGTGTGTGTTCAGCCGGGTCCGGTAATAATCACCCAATATATATATATATCCATTTTGTGTGCGATCCATCTGGCGTTGGTGAATATGAGTCTTGCAGTGGCGGTATTGTTGTAGTTTCCCCAGCAGGGCTAGACCGACCGAGCATCCTTCTTTCGCCTCGCCCGTAACGACAACAATCCACAGGCGGCCACTGGTCTGGTGGATGTCCTCCAGAGGACAGTTCGTGCTTGGGCGGCGAAATTTTGAAGTTTATTCCCTCCTAAAAATAGGTATTTGAGCACTGTAGTGGTTATGATCATATCAGTGGCTATGTAACTACATGGAAACGGGCCAAATCATGCCTGTTTCCCGTTAGTAGCGCCACTGAGGGGCTGCTCTAAAAGTTGTCTCCATAGTTACTCAAGCTTCTTCCCTTGTGAACACCCCGCTCTTCACTTTTCACACATTAAGCTCCGATCTGCACACTGCTGTTTACCTTTTCCTGCTACAACTGAATTCCCCAAGGAACGAACCGCACTTAAACGCCAAGACTCCCACAGACACGCCTTCTGCAACGCTAGTTACTCTACAAGAAACAGGCATCACTTGGTCCGCCATGGCTATGTGTCTGGTTCTCAATTGTTTGACGGGCGTAGTAACAATAACTAGGGGGCGTGGCTTTTGCGAACGGTCAATTCCTATTGATAAAGAGAATCAATCATTCTTTGATATGCTATACACAAACACACAAAAAAATGATTGGAATAACAGGGTGCTTTGCTTATGAAACAGGGTTTGAAACCAGACGTTTCACCTCTAATACATGTGAACTCTGTTCTGAACTTTCCAAAACAAATGTTTAAGTGTTTAGAACATTTTACTTACTTTTATGTTTCATTGGGCTGGACCATACCAGGATTTTAATCTTTCTTTTAATCTATCTTCGTGAATCTTTTGTATCAACTTTAACTGGGTAAATTTGCACTATTGATCAACACCAAACCCTATTGACAATGCTGACCTTTGAGAGAACGGACAGCTATAGTCCTGTGTAGTGGTTTAAATAGCTCCTCATGAGAAGCATGGTTTGTAGACAGTTGTTAGACAGCAGTGGACTTTAGTAATATTAGGGCTGTCAAAGTGAATGTGTTATTATCATGTTAACGCAATATGTTTTAACGCCACTAATGTTTTTAACACATTAACGCAGGTTCTGTTATGATGATGATCTGATCTGATATATGAAGTGTATTAACTACACTGCAGACTGGAGTCTCTGAAACAGGGGTTGAATGTGCTTTGGCAGGTCTGCGAATATATCCCTGGAATATATCCCTGCCTCTGCTGAATTTTTTTCCTCCCCGGTTGGGACAAAATGTATTCCCCTCTCGAAGTGATCAATGCTACTTCACCAATCAGCCCACTCTCACTCAAAAGCGTACAAATAACACAGGTTTATACCTGTGAAAATACGTGCAATGTGTACGTGAAAGTAAAATTGTGCGTACAGTAGATACATGGAGCGCTCCAATTACAGTAATGGAAACCGCTGCGTTTATAGTATAAAGGGAAGTGGGACCGCGTAAGTAGGTCGGTTGGGGTGGTGGATGGGTGAAACACAGGACTTTCACCCAGGAGACCGGGATTCGCGTCCCGTGTTTGGCGATTTTCAGCGTCCCGTGTTTGGCGATTTTCAGCATATGTTTTTTTTTTTTAGGCCGTTTATTAGCGTGTTTATGTGGCGCGTTTTTGCGACTTTGTTGTGTTTTTTTGTTAAGCCTTCCCCAATGTTTCTTGCCTAAACCCAGCCGTTTATTAGCGTGTTTTTGTGACTTTCTTGTGTTACTAAAGCCTTTCCCTGCATTATTTTTCTAAACCCAACCATATTTATCTTTTTGTGTGTGACGCTGTTCTCGCTATAACACACAACGTGGTGCATATAAAACGCACCGGTCTCCCTTACTTCAATTGGAGCGCTCCGCGTATGTAATGCACGAAGAATTTTACTTTGGCATACACATTGCACGGTTGTAAACCCGTGTTATTTGTACGCTTTCGAGTGAGACCGGGTTGCACCAATAGCCCATATATTATATACCTGAAATAGAAGTTTTTTTAGACTAATAAAGAGCTGTAACGTGAACAATCTATAGTGCGATAGAACGCTATAATCCGAGCGACAGCTACAGATCTCCGTTGTATCAGCGGGAGTTGGTAGATGTGTTTAGCCGCCAATAGGTGACTGTGAGCTGGCTACAGGCACTGCCAAATGACGGTCCTTTCAGGGGCCATGGTAGTTGAGTTTATCCCAAAAGAAGTGAGCGTCATGGGGAGACAACATTAAACACCACCAAAACAACGTTAATTTTAGGAAAAAGATCGTGGTTTGGATTAAAACATTCCTGAGTATTTCACGCTCCCCGGCTTGAAAGCTCTGTATTTTGTTGACACCACGTTTGCTATTTCATTTTGATATTATTTCCCATTGAATATTAAAGTTCATATATAAGTGTTTTGGTATGGATCGCCGAGTTGCACAATCCATTATTGGCCACAGTATATGAATGTGTGTGAATGGTGAATTGTTGCTGTACTATGTAAGTAGTGGTTAAGACTAGAAGGTGCTATATAAATACAGTCCATTTACATTTACTACATCACACGCCTGGCTTTTCTACTTGTGAAAACAGAAGTATTAGTGGATTTAAAATTGTTGGAAAGCTATCATATCGACCCCCTTATCTCCATTGTGTTTTTAAGTTCCCCCTCAAGTTAATGTGACTTTATCAGTTTGGAATACTGAGATGAACCATAACTTACATTACCTTCACTGTGTATGCGGCCACAAGCCTATTTCTCTCTGCTTTATTTACATGCTGTTGAAAACCAAGTCTTGGTTGCTTGGCTGGTGTCAGCAACATGCTCTTCTAATCCACATTAGTGCAACTCAGGGTCCGGGGGTCTTTAGCAACTAGCCTTGCGTTAGCATGTTGCCTTTGCAAATGCTTGGACGGATTGGATGTTGTGTTTGTGATGCTGGAAAGGTGTTTGTGGTTTGTGTGGGATGATGATGATCTGCAGGCCATGATTTGTTTTCTCTCCTCTTGTTATGCAGTAACACAATCATTTTTTGATTATTTATTGTTATTGATGCTTTACATTACTGCATTAAAGACAAATGTAAGCTGATAACAGTAACTTGTTACCCCAACACCTATAAGGACAGAGGCTTAACAATGCTAATCCATGGCCCTGTGTGTACATTAAAATAACCCTGAACTTGTTTTTGGGGTGCTGTCCATGTTATCATCTTTGACCCTCTCACTGTGTTTACACTTAATCAAAGTTGATTGGAAGACTTTGGTTGCCTAGAAATGTCTTGTTAAGTGTTCTGTAGCACCTTGTCAACCAAAGCTACCTAGCTAGCACTAGCAGTAGCTGGTAACTGAAGGATTTTCTGTACTGCTGTACTGCTGTTTAACTGTATAACACAGAGATCTTAAACAGGGGGACCGGGACCCTTATGGGGTCCTCAGAGTCAATGCAGGGGGCCCTCCAAATTATTGTTAATAATAAAAAAAAAAGTTTTAACATGAATCCAACATATTATTAGCAAACATAAACCCCCACTGCATATAGGTAAGGTATTGACTAAGGTAACCATCCACAGATACAGTTAATCCTACAGGTATGTTCCATGAGTGTGTTTAACAGAGCCCAGTCTCACTGAAAAGCGTACAAATACCACGGGTTTCTACCTGTGAAATACGTGCAATGTGTACGTGAAAGTGAAATTGTGCGTACAGTAGATACGTGGAGCGCTCCAATTACAGTAATGGAACCCACTGCGCTTATAGTATAAAGGGACGTGGGACCGCATAAGGAGGTTGGTTGTGGTGGTGGATGGGTAAAACACAGGACTTTCACCCAGGAGACTGGGGTTCGCGTCCCGTGTTTGGCGATTTTCAGTATCCCGTGTTTGGCGATTTTCAGCATGTGTTTTTTTTGTTGTTGTTAGGCCGTTTATTAGCGTGTTTATGTGGCGCGTTTTTGCGACTTTGTAGTGTTTTTTTGTTAAGCCTTCCCCAATGTTTCTTCCCTAAACCCAACCGTTTATTAGTGTGTTTTTGATGTTTCTTCCCTAAACCCAACCGTTTATTAGTGTGTTTTTGTGACTTTCTTGTGTTACTAAAGCCTTTCCCTGCATTATTTTTGTAAACCCAACCATATCTATGTTTTTGTGTGTGATGCTGTTCTCGCGATAACACACAACGTGGTGACGCAAGCTGCGTGCATATAAAACGCACCGGTCCCCATTACTTCAATTGGAGCGCTCCGCGTATGTAATGCACGTAGAATTTCACTTTCGCGTACACATTGCACGTATTTCTCAGGCAGAAACCCGTGTTATTTGTACGCCTTCGAGTGAGACCGGGTTGGTTTAACATCACAACATGATTTATAAAATGCCAACAATTATTAGGCTATTTTTATAGCTTAGTATTCTATACAAACATTGTATATAAAGGCCTTAGGCTGCCATACAAGTTATTGTAGGCCCAGTTTATTAAACTTCATTGTATACAATATGTAGTAGGGGTCCCTGCTCCATTTCTCTTTCAGTTAAGGGGTCCTTGGCTTAAAAAAACGTTAAAGACCCCTGGTATAACAGATGTTGTATTTCCAATCAGGTTACAACATCATCTCATCTAATATATTTCTATTTTATTATTTGTAATTTAGGGTGCAGTTAAAAATATTGCAGTGCTAAGCAGCAACAGAGCTGGAGCATGTGCTCGGTTCACTCATTCATGGGCCTATATGAAGGTCCTTTGTAATTTTGGGGAGGTTTCCACAAATTGTGGCTTTTGTCTCAGAGCTGGAATGTGGAAAAAAAGCTTCAGGTTTAGGCGTCCTGTGTGCACAGGCAGTCTAGTTAATGATACAGCTGCTGTGTATTTTTTTTTAATTAAGGGGTGGCTTTGTTTGGAAGCAAGAGAGCGAGGGAAAATGCGGTTGTCTCACAACAAAAACAATACGCTATTAAAATGAGAGCCAAAATAGGTAATTCACTTATTAGATTGAGAGCACAACATTGTTTCTTGTCTCTTACTTGTGTTTTGCTATGTATCTTTAATATGACACACTTCCATACTAATAAAACATAAAACACTTCATTAAAATTCTTGCTGTGACCAAAACATGAAAACAGACACAACTATTTAAATAGAATATTACTTATTAGAGAGAGTTAAGGGATTTCTAACTATTCCTTTTACATAGCCCCATGCCCATAACAGGTTTGACATGTCAAACTAAATAGAGTTTATAACAATACAGGCTGGTTTCAGTACAACACATGGAGATGGCCCTATAGGTTAATGTGTCTCTTATTCAGTGTAGTTGCAGGATTAATTAAACTCTAAATGTTTTCTAGACAGTATTCAGACTAAATAAATGCTGGACTGAAAGAACATGCAGATTCAGGCTGTTCTCCTTCACTGTTTGTACTTATACCTGCGAAAAGTAATCCACTATAATTTGTGTATAACCTAAATATATAACCCTGTGGGACAGGCTGTCTTGGTGTAACCACAGATAAACCTGCACTGATGAAGTTAACAGGTCATCAAAGGAAAACTGGGTTAGTAGGCCACATGAAGAGGCAGGTAGCAGCATGGTTGTCATTGAGGTTAGAAAATATTAGGTGATATGCTGTGGAGTGAATGTGTGTTATGTGAGGTCAGTGTAGATGTAGCAGGGCAATGTTCTGGCACGTGTTCCTGGGGGTGTTGTAGCAAAGGTCATGTAAACATCCACTATGGGAGATCTTCATTTAGGCTTATTGATCCAGTGACGGAACTCATATAATCTTTTCCCGGTATAAATTCCATTTAATTGTTGAAATGGTTTCTCAAAAGGCTGACTGGGGGGGTGATTAACTGATATACGTCAGCTGTGTGTGTGCAGACTTGGGTGGTGACTTCTTCCTTAGTTGCAACTGGTTCCTGCAGATAGCATTAGGATATATTGACGGTAAGCACAAACATAACTACTAATCATCTATCACATTAACTAATCTTGGGCATGGTTTTCTAAAGGAAACATATCTTTACAAAACTGTCCACAGACAACTAGAATATCCTTTAAAGTAGGACCATGCGTCTTGACCCATGTACAGTATACTGTCAGCCGTTGTTTAGTGGAATGCTACTTTTCCGGTGTAAAGGTCATTGGTGTTATAGCACCGCAACTGAACAGCTCCTGATCTGGCAATATTCTCTTTCCACTTCTTACAATTATATCTAATAATGGTCACATGGTTAATGAATCTCTAGTCTCACATTGCCAGACCTCTCCACAACTATGTCAAAGTAAGGTCTGGCTACACCACACATACATTCTAGGATAGGAGAAAAAAACTTTCGGGGTTGTTTGCATTTCTTTAAACCAATCACAATCATCTTGGGCGGAGCTAAGCTCCGGACACAGCAACAGTGGCTTGCAAAATGGTCCAAAACTTGTTTTGGTGGAACATTTGTACCCTACAAAAGAATCCAATATTATATGCAGTTAATACAGTATTGTGAGCTTTTTAAATAAGCTAGTAACATAGTTAAACGTAGTTTGCTCTTACCAGTGTATCGCCATCAATAATTCGTCCATAGCAATTCTCCACCAATTGGTCCCAAAGCGTCCCAGTTAGATAGTAAATGCCGTAAACATATTCTTTCTAAATCTTTACAATCATTCACAAAAAAGAACCAAGCAGGTCTGTTTTGTTGCATGCTTCAAACAAGAATGGCATCACACAGACAGAGGAAGGTGAGGGACAGGCAATTATCCTGGAAATGTACTTCCGTTAATCCAGATATGAATCTCTTGTACAGACTGTGGGCATGTGACTCTCAAAACAACAAGGATTGCAGACTGACAAAGAATAGACACTGAAATCAGCCCCCTGGACTAGGTATTATAGCTAAGTGTATAGAAATGCAGTTACAGGGCAGTTTGGCTAGTTAACTAAACTAGCAGCCTATTAGGGGGTCCTAAGTCATGATTGTTCATCATACCCCAGTTTAGGAGTTAGTTCGGTGCAAGTTCGTTACAGCAAAACAACCGATAGATACCGATAGAGGGCTTGTCAGCGAGCGTCTAGTGGCCGGTTTTGCACCGTGGCACCTCCCTCTCCATCCACGGGAGAGGGAGAGGGAAAATAAGACTTGTGCATTAGGATAGGAGTGTTTTAATTAGTTTTACCATGGCTATGTTTAAACATTCAAAACTCATTCAAACTTTTTGATGGTAGAAAGTGCTGCAATATTATATAATATAAACCTGTAGTCTTGGCTGCCAATGTTGTTAAATTCTACCTGATTTCAGGTCACATTGCTGCTGAAACAAAGTCCTGCTATATACTCCATTGCAGCCGGATACTGGACCGTCCAAAGACAGCAACAGCGGAGCACACTCGGACATGCAGAAACGTTGACCAATCAGAGCAGACTAGGCTATTTCTGGGAGGAGGACTTAAATCATGTAAACATTATATTTGGGTTAAGGCAATACACCTTGCATGTGTACACCTTAACCGTGGTAAGCTCGGGTAAAGCGTCTGCACATTCTCCATAGGTTATAACTAGGGTTGGGTACCGAAACTCGGTGCCAATAGGGAACCGGGGCCGACGTAAACGGTAGTAACGAGACCGAATAAGAACGAAAGTTTCGGTGCCTCATTTCGGTGCTTGACTTTACACTACACCTGACAGCATGTAACGTTAGCCTACCTTTAGCTAGCAGCTGGATTAAACACCGGTAAAATGCTGACAGCTAACGTTAAACAGTGTAAAGTGTGACTGTATTTCACTGTGGAGGACTTCAACAGCGGGATGTAACAGTCTGCAATGCAGCGCAGCAGCTGCCGTTGTCGGAATTCATAGATATACAGTATGTTTATATGGTCGGAATTAAACAACACAGACGGTGCTTTCACTTGCAGCTGCCATCGTCGGAATTAAACAACACAGACGGTGCGTTCACTTGCAGCTGCCATTGTCGGAATTAAACAACACAGACGGTCCATTCACTTAAAACAGGTAGCCTCGTGGTGCATTCACAGTAATTGTAAAATACCCTTTTCCCATCTGGGGTTCAACAGCAATATACTGGTGAAATAAGTTATTTTTATTGTTATAGTTATTACATTATTATTAAATCTTTAATTTTGACCATGGCCTTAGCAATAAACAAGTCACTGACTGTTGTTTACTACCCTTATTTTTTTTCTTCTTCTTTTTTTTTTACTTTATTGAAAAGTACCGGTTCAGGCACCGTTTAGGCACCGGCACCGTTTTAAAAGTATCGATTTAGCACCGGAATCAAAAAAAAAAAAAAACGATACCTAACCCTAGTTATAACTGCCCCTTTGCACTCCACTGCAGTGGTAGCAACAATACAAGCTTTAAACCTTTGAACCTACTGAAAACTTTGCCATGGCAAGTACTAGTACTTGCCATGGCAAAGTTTTCAGTAGTCATTTTCATTTACATGTGAAAGCCTCCCCTAGAATTAGAGGGAGGGGGGGTCATGGGGGGACAACTGCCAAGCAAGGCCCACGTCAATTTCCGACAATTTCCGGCAGTTTTCGGTGTTGCCTGTAAATTGCCGTGTACAGCCGTAAACCTGAAGTTCCACGACAATCTACAGTGCCGAATACTGACGAAAATCCCACTTTTCATGCAGTGACTATCACAAAGACCCATTTCTGGACAGTTTAGGAGTCCACGTTCTCCCCGCTTTCCAAGTTGTTGTGATTTTGATAAAGGTTAACCGGAAGAAAAATACTTCAACCAGTTGCACGTTAGCAAAGTGCCACCTACAAAACTACCTACTTTCATTCTTATTTGTCACATACAAACAGTAAAATGTAGTGAAATTCAATTACTGCATTTTAACCCACCGTAAGTATGGGAGCAGTGGACAGCTACATCTGGGAAGCAACTTGGGGTTGGGTGTCTTGCTCAGGGACACGTGTGGTTGAGGGGTGACCCACTCTACCTCAGAGCCACAAGCCGCCACTGTACTGTACCAGAGGTAGTGTTACTCCTGTCATTCTTCCCATTCTTCTCCGCTCATGTAGAGACCGAACGGTTGAAGGGAGCATGCGCGAGAAGAGAATGTTCTGGAAGAGACCGAAAGCGTTTGTGGTCAGCTAAACGGGACACATTTGTCAGGTAAGAGAGGAATTAACCAAAATTGCATGTCTGCGTTATCCTTGCCCTTTATTTCCAACCCGGTCTCACGCCAGATCGTGAAATAGTCACGTTATTTTGATTTATTAATTTGTGTACAGGTCACGATTTTGATGTTTACACGCCACGAATTTTGAACGTGTACAGGTCACGATTTTCAAACCTGCTCTGGGGGACGCAACAACAGGGAAATGAGGCAACACACGCCAGCCACAACAGAGGGACAGGCCGCCACTCGCGGGACGTGATCCCCGGGCGCAGGGGCACACAACAACGGGGAAACGAAACTCCATACGCTGACTACAACAACGGGACGGGCCACCACTCGCGGGAAGCGATCCCCGGAAATACTTGAATAGCATTAACGAGCTAATGGCAGGGACCGCTAACATAACGTAATGTATAGCGATAACGCGTTAACTTAGCCCTAGTTTAAATTAGTGAATGAGGAAATTGGTTTGTGTTAGTTTCTGATGACAATTTAATATTGGACTGGGAA
This sequence comes from Perca fluviatilis, assembly GCF_010015445.1. NCBI lineage: Eukaryota > Metazoa > Chordata > Actinopteri > Perciformes > Percidae > Perca > Perca fluviatilis. Next base: position 10,495,515 of record NC_053121.1, on the reverse strand, counting down.
GAACTAGGCCTAATTGATTATGTGCTGGTGAATTGGGCCATTTACTACCACATCCTAACAGATTTGAAATTTGAGTTGTGCTCTAATCCGCAAACTAAAGATTTCTGTATCATGTTTCCTCAGTTATCCATTTATGTGGAAATGCAAAGACTGGTGGGACTGTTTTTTAAGAAGAAATGAAGTACAGGAGCACATCAGACTTCACCATCGTTATGGTCGGGGGCATGCCTACCCCTGTATTTTTGAACATTGCCCATCTGAGCAAGTTCCATCCAGTTGAACAGTCCCAAAGTTGTTTTAGGGAGGACATTGGTATTTGGCTCGGTTCAGGACAAGCTGCACAAGCAGGCACGCACACAACTGGGGTTCTCACACATACACATGCAACGAGCAGGGGTGTGAAACCAGATATTTACATACACTTCAGAAAAAGACAAAAATGTTTTTGTCGAACATTAAATTCGACAGTAAGCTTTTTCTGTTTTATGTCAGGCCATCCTTATAAATATGTTCACTACCCTTGGCTGCAATTCAAAGTTTTGCCTCTCTACTGTTTTGTCTAACTCTTCTCATCGTCTTGTCTGAAATTATTCTCTTTCTTTCTTTCTTTCTTTCTTTCTTTCTTTCTTTCTTTCTTTCTTTCTTTCTCAAGCAGGGATGTCATATAAACACAGGCACACACACACACACACACATAACAGGGTCTCTCATACACATGCAGCTTACGAAATGCAAAACAAGCAGTGGTGTACTCATGTATGCTCACACAACAGGGGTTACACACTCACTCAATTCAGGAAATGCAGAATAAGCAGGGGTGTCTCTCACACACTCAATTTAGTCTGCTCAGCACTCTTATTCATTACTACGTATTGTCTCGCCAGGATATGCCAGGTGATGGACTGGAGCAGCCAATGGCCATCTTAATCAATGAGACAGACACCAGAGGCCTGTACTACGAAGCAAGATCAACATGCCCTGGATCTCTTTCAGTTATCCGGCTTCACCTAACCTAACAACTGCGGTCCCGCATAAGCTGTATCACGACGCTGGTTATCAACTAGTTCAGTCAACTCAGGGTTTCCCAATCCAGCGGTGCGTGCGTTCACATAAAAGAGACGGTGTTTGCGCACCACAACCAATCGCAAACATCTACCAGAGCCGCATGTTTTATATAAGAAGAGCAAATTATAATTCTACATAAATATGAAGAACACAAACACGTTTTACAGGCAAAATGCAGGAAGGAAAACTGGCAAAAAAGCCGACGCTGTTTTACGTAAATCACAACGCTTATCCTATCAATATCACTTCCAGTGGTGTAGTCTACGTAATAGTATGCTCCAGGATTTCTATATAGGCTATACCCACTTAAAAATGCCCAATGACATGTAACAACATAGGCTACTTTCCATTATATTTGTAATACATTTTGAATTGTCATCCGTGCTTTTTTCTTAACATCTATAGGCTGAATAAAGATATTTTTTTACCGTAAATTGGTGCATTAAAGTGTATCGGAATGCAGGCAATGAAGTCGTTGAACTTCCCTGGGGGAGGACACCCAGGCCCCCCCACTATGATCTGCCTTCTTCCCCAAAGGCAGATTCTGGCCAATATACAGTACAGTACACCCACTATAATATCCTACATTAGACTACACTGGTCACTTCCCCATCAGTCAGGCACAAGATATGACCATAATTACACTTTTGCTTTCCATGAACTGTCGTTGCTTTAGCTATTTATTTCAGTTGAAACCCTTGCAGTGGTAAGCGATCGTGAGAGAAAATAAAAAAAATATAAAAACATAATTCTTACCGATGTGTGTATTGGCAACACACGGCTGAAGAAACCGACAAATAGCCTATATGTAATTCACTCCTCTTAAAATCTATATCTTTCATAAAGTTACCCAGCAGTGAATGTTAACGGGGTTGTCGGTCTCTAAATGTTTTAACTTTTATGAGTGCACCTCTCTCTCTCTCTCTTTCATTCTCTCTCTCTCTCTCTCTCTCTCTCTGCACCGAGCTCCGCCTGAACTTCTATAAGAACGGTGACACCGTTATCAATCGAGTATTGATTGGTCAGTAGGCGGTGCTTTAACACCGGTTGATCTCTAATCTCCAACTTAACCTGCTCCCGACCAGGTTAGGCTTTCAGCATGAGTTACCACGGTGATTGAACCCGATAACAAGTGATCCACCTTCGTGATACAGAAAATCCTTTGTTGAACCTGAAGTTAGCTCACTAACGCCAAATCCTGCTTCGTAGTACAGGCCTCTGGGCTCTCATTGAGGGCACAGAGGTCCTCAGTAACATGCCTTCAACTGCAGCTGCTGTAGCAATGCTATTTGGACTGACATGTGCTGAACCTCAAATATCCTATAGAACTGAAATTCATCTTTGAGTTTTTTCAGAAAGTCTTAATGGAACTTGATACAAGAAAGATGACCCCCAAAGTAAGTCGCCGCTGCACAGTCAATTACTGACTGACAGAGCCTCCATTGATTGTTTCAGTGCTTTGCAGAACACACACGCACACTCAGGATGGCAGAAAGAGGGCCCACCACTCCCATTTCATCTCACATGAGAAATTCCTTCACCCCAGTCTCCACTACATCTTTCATATGTAATAGTTCAGTAGTTGTTTGTTGTTCACTGGATGTGGTGATATTGCAACGGATGTTTCAGTGAGCCTATTGGTTTTAATTGTCATTGCAAACAATATATGTACTTAAACCACGCCCGCCGATAGGGGGGGACAAACGGGTCTGTTGTCCCGGGCCCACAGTAGGGTGGGGGCCCAGAACTGGGCGCTCATTAAATTATGGAAGAATTAAAAATCTTTTTTTTAAATAGGCCTATTTGTGGAAAGAAATATGTAGCATAATATTTGAATTACATAAAAGCGTTTTATTTGTTTTCTTCCTAATTGTCCTGGAAATGGTGGTCAAGAACCCCCCCACCCCCAACGTAAAAATGGTTTGGCCACTGATCAAAATTTGATATTGTCACTTGATTTGAAGTTCAGTACGCTCAAAATGTCCGGTCAGCACAAGTCCGAGCCCGGAAAAGGAAAGAAAAGAGAAGAAGAAAATAGAGGCCTTAGAGATTTTCTAAACAAATATTTAAAAAAGGTGGTGACGGTGAAGCTGGAACTGTCAACTGAGAGCAAGGTAAGAAACAGCGCAATCAACGTTCTGAGCCTTGTAACGTAACTTAACAGGCCAGCTCTAATGTTAACCTCCATTAGCTTGTATAAAAGCCTGACACAACAGCGTTAACTTTGACAGAAACAGTTGAGTTTGGTAGCTCCGTCAGTAAGGATGAGACAGAGAGAGATCCAGCTGCAGTCAGGTGACAGAGAGAGTGATGCGGGGAGGGGCCCGCTGCCCCGCAACGGAGGGACAGAGTCAGGCTACCCGTGAGAGAGAAGAGAGAGAGATAGAGAGAGAGTGATGCGGGGGGGCTCGCTGCCCTGTCGGAGAGTCTGAGCAGGATGGATCAGAGACTGATTACACACTTAATTTCAGTGAGAGATGTGAGGAGAGGAAGAGCAAGGGAAAAGGAGAGATCTGGCCGCGAGGGGGGGGCCCATCTAAGATCTCGTCCCGGGCCCAGGCAAGACTGTCAGCTGGCCTGACTTAAACTGTCTTAACAGATTTTACTTAAGACCTATATTTAAATACTTGGTTGGTAGGTCCTTTTTGAAGAGGACAGAACATGTTTTAAATTTCATGTTGAACTCATGTTTCAATGAGCTTATCGTTTTTTATGGTCATTGTGCAAACAATACATGTACTTGAACTGTCTTAACAGAATTTACAGTATCACTTATTCTACACACAAATGTATTTGTCTTGCCAAAAAAGTTAATGTCTGTAATCTTTAAAACAGTGCTTTTCATACAGCTTAAATAAATATAAAAAAAAAAACATTTGGTCTGACTCAAAATATATATATACACTACTGGTCAAAAGTTTTAGAACACCCCAATTTTTCCAGGTTTTTATTGAAATTCATGCAGTTCAATATCTTATTGTACTCTGAAATGAAAGAATAGAACAAATATATATAGCCTATATATATATATATATAGAGAGAAGGAGAGAGAGAGAATTTAAAATTGTTAGGTTATGCCAATTGCGAAGCCTTTTATATTACTTGCAAAGAATAGATATTTCAGATTGAAGAAAACTGTTAATTTAGATCAAGTTAAAGAGTTAAAAAGTTTTTTTTATTTAAGCCAGTTTAAAATATTGATTTACAGCAAATTAAGAAAAAAAGTTTGCATGAAATGCAGAATATTAATTTGAACTGAATGGTTTCTGAACATTAGGTCAATGTAAAATCTTTACTGTGAATGATTACTTCAATTTTATTAAGTTAATCCAATGTTTCACTTATTACAGTGCAAGGAGAAATGGCATAACCCTGTTATTTACTTAACCAGGGTGTTATATACAGAGCATATATGTTATACCAGGCTGTATTACAGAGCATATTCAGGTATGGGATGTCAGAAGGGTAATGCAATATCTCAAAATATTCTATAGTTCCATGCTGCCTGATTGCGGTCGGATTATCTGATATGAATGACCGCATTGCATTGTGGTATATAGGCTATGAATATAGCAAGCATATTTCACCAGTAATAAAACTGTAGCTAATAATAACATTAAAATAAAGAAATAAAAACCATGGATAACATCTCTTGAATAAATGTTGATTCATTTAGCGTTATACTTTTAAAAATATCAATAAACAACAAAGCAATACAGCTTCCCTGGTAATAAGATCAAAGTATATTAACAAGAAATAAAAACCATGAGTAACATCTTATGAATAAATGTTGATTAAAGCAGTGGTTATATTCCTAAAAATACACCTCTAAATAACACAGCAAAGCGATACACCTCTCTGCTTCTCAGGGTTGGCTGTGCATGTACATTTACATATTATATTTACCCTTTAAAAAGGTATAAGTCAGTAAAAAAACACCCTTACTTACTGTATATTCCAGACAAGATCTAAGGCATGTGGGAGTAAGAAATTCCAAACTCATTTCTACACTGAGTCAGAAAGTAGTAAACAAAGAGCAGACCTGTCGAACTTGGAACAGAGCCCTTACTTTCTAATGAGATGTCATGTTTCTATTTCTCTCATACAGAAACACATTTGCCGATAGAGTTATTAGGCATTAAAAAGGACATTCTCTGCTGTGCATGGGGACAAACAAATAGTTGCCACGTATTTTTTAACAGTTTCATTTGGTTTATTTGGAAAAGGTAGGGCAGTTAAGCACAGCTGCTGCTGTCTATTTAGTGAAATCCTGACTCTCATAATAATTCCCAAGTAGGTGATAAGATTTGTATAGCCTTTTCATTCGTGAGGTGTAAAAAACATCTACATTTAATTTTGTGACAGCACCACAGTCAGCATGTTGTCTCTTCCAAATAAGCACTAATTACTCCATTTTAACTCTGAAAATAATCAAATTCATCAGTAAGTATTATGTATGCCATCTGTAAAAAATAAAGTAGGCCCTTTATGCAATAAAACAGCAAAAATAAAAGCAAGACTAAGGGCCCTATCTTGCACTCAGCACAACTGCATTTGTACACCGACGCATGTATCATTCCGATTTTGCACCCGACACACAGCAGACTTTTCCCTCCACAGACGCACGTCAGTAAATTAGGGAATGTATTTGCGCTCAGCGAAAAGATGAGGCGTGTTCCGGCGCAAATGTTCCCTGGTGCTATTTTGCAGTTTCAGAAAACAATTCCGCCACAGACCAGGAAAAACCTTGTCTAAAGACAGTGGCGCTAGTCTAAAGTCAGTGGCATGTTATTCAGATTCTATTTTAGGGGCGCATGCTTGGCCATAATGCAGCGTGTGCACAACACACATACACTTTGCTTCTCTCATCTACACGGAGGCAGCAGTTCCCATTTTCGCAAACCATACATAATTACAAAGAAAAATATTACTGGAAATGCGCTTCAGGTGTTTGGATCGGTCAGGAGGCACTTTACAGTACAGTCCTCAAAAAGTCGCAGCATTCTTTGTGGCTCGTTGTGTTTTACACAACATTTCCATGAATCATGTTGATGACATAAATGAGGAAATATTAGAGGACTTAAGGAGAAGTGATGTTGAACTGGTCAATATAATCTGGTCCGGGAGTGGCAATGCGCTCCTGGTGGAGCGGGTGGACGGAGATGGAGTGGGGGGAGGAGGAAGGGGCACAACAGGTGGAGGTGGTGCGTTTGGAGGCCGACGCTCCATGGCTGCAGCAATCCTCTCCAGACATGAGGAGATGTGCCCGAGAGGCCACAGCAACATCGCCACCCGATCAAGACGGGCATTTATTACTTTGCCGCATCCCGGACAGCTCCCGCTGGCGTGCGCCAGGCAAATCCACCGTCATAATAGCAATCCGCCATGGAATAAGCACGCCTGCTCTTAAAGGGAATGTGAGATGACACTCTGATTGGTTTATTGCACGTTACGCCCAAACCACACCTAGCTACTTCAGACCAACCCATTTTAGATTCACGCCGGGCGCAAGAGTCATTTATCCCGTCGGTATAATAGCAACAGCGCCCGAGATCCGCCCACAAAGCTACTTGCGTTTCACGTTTGATACTTGTGTTTCAGATCGTTAAAATAGGGCCCTTTGAGTCTATAGCCATTCCAGCGCTTTTTTGAGGCATAGCTAACTCTTGGTTTAAGAGGACCATCAAAGTAATCACAGTTTTTGAAATTTGAATATCCGAATGTTAATCCATCCAATAGTTGTCCGGACATTTCACTTAAATCCACAAATGTCAACCTTGTGGTGCTACAGAAAAAGTCCAGGGATCCCCAAAGTCTTGTCCTTGCAGTTTAAGTTCTATTTTTATATTGATTTTTTTTATTGTTTTGTCAAAGATGCCATGCAACATAAACACACACAAAACATTCTCAGAAGGTTTCTTCTATTATGGAGAGACTATGATTGTGAGGATTCGCTTTGAGCTAAAAGTCTCACAATGACAATGCTAACCTTAAGCAGATATGTTAAGAAATAGTAACCCAAAACCACAAACGTTAACCTCATGGTGGAAGTATCAAGGGATCATCAAAGTCGTTGGGAGTGTTGTGCCAATCCACCCGATAGATGTTTAAATATTTCACAGGATAAGTGAAAAATTGCTGATGGTGCTCAAGGAAATGTCAGAAGATCACCACAAAGTCATTAGGATTCATCTTCTGGGGACTATGAATGTATGTGCAAAATTTCATGGCAATCCATAATTGTTTTTGAAATCAATCTGGACCAAAGTGCTGGTCTCAAACTTTATGTTGTACTGTAAAAATCAATCAATATTTGCAAATTCACAACCTGCTGGCGGCCGGCTGGACTGGAGATAGGCGACAGGTCAGCTGGACTGGAGACAGGTGGCAGGTCAGGTCAGCAGGGCTGGAGCTAAGTGACAAAACAGGAATTGAGTCAGGCAACAGGGAAGCTGGGCTGAGGGCTGGCGACAAGGGAGCTGGGGTCACCAGAGACTGCAGTGGCAAAGCCAATTCTGAGTGAATCTGTAGCTCATTGGGAGTAGGCAGTTGCAAAACAGTCTGGGGATTGCAGCAGCTGAGAGGAGTCAGGAATGGCTGCCGATGGAAACAGGGGCACAGAAACTTGGGACAGGGTTTAGCAGCAGTTCAGTGGCGGAAGGCATCTGCGGTAGTGCCGCCAACAGAGAGCCAGGTGCTGGTGCTGGCTGAACCGCCGACTGGACACAGGGAGCAGGAGTTGGCCGGGCTCACCGACAGGACATCGCTTGGCACGGGCTCTGGGTCGCTGGGCAGCAGCGCGGGCTCTGGATCACTGGACAGCAGTGCAGGCTCTGGGTCGCTCTATGGTGTTTTAAGCCCTGAACGTCTCCTTCCAGGCAGTGCTGCGACCATTGACTTTAAGGCACCTAACCCTAACCTTAACCCTAAGCCTTTGTTTTAACCCAAACCTAACCATAACCATAACCATTGCCTAACCCTAGTGCCTTCCAGGCGCTGGGGACTGAAAACACAGATAAACGATGGGGAGAGACCAACCCCAGTGGTTGATTCGTATAGTTTGGGCTGAAAGTGTACAAGAGCAGTTGCATTCCATTTTAATCCCCCGCTTCTGCATGTGAAACTACTAATGAAACAGCTTATAACACTTGATTTGTGAAACTCAGACTGCTCATAGTATATATGGGCTATAATTTTGCACAGAATGCGGACTGTGGATTTTGTTACCCTATCACTTATACACTTATACTTGTGCAGATGCAGAATTGGACCACAGAAAATGTAAAACAGTAGCTAATGTAAGGGACAAAACTACTAGATTTATGAATCATGTTAGGATTAGGAGTAGCGTAGCCTGTATGTGTGTGTTCAACATACTATAGTGGTTTTCTCTAATTTTTCCCAGTAATTAAGTCGGCACATACAACCCAACAAACTTCTTCTCAGTATGTGGTCCAACAATCTGTAAAGCAGAAGCTGATTCAAGCAAGGCATATCATAATGATCCCCTGGCTTAAATCAAACATAATCATTTCTCCTGTGGTTTGACACACCTCTCCACACACTGGGAGACATAGGACAAGGTTAATTGGGATCAGGTGTGCGTCATTGCCCAGCTGGCCCAATCTTGGCTCTGTCTGCCTTCTGAACCATCCAGATGTCACCTATGGGATAATGCTGACTTGTTCCGGCACCACCTGCTCAATGATCCCATCACCAGTGTGAACACCTGGCTGCAGCCAGAGCTCAAACACATTAGGTTGTCATAAGCGTTTGTGACTTGTTTATAATGTTTATGACATGTTCATGACAGTGTCATGTCACTCTTATGTAGATACCTTCAAGTAAAGTGTAACCACATATTTCAACTGTTAAACTGTGCTTGCATTATGTCACCCACCAGCAGTTGGGTAGTTGTAGGTTTTCTAGCATTTGACTGAAAGGGAATATCACAGCTTCTTTTGTGTTTTCTCTGGTAATGTAGCACCAATTTTCTAAATGTTTGCACCATTCTACTGCAAAGACAGCCCGGTTTAATGTTTTAAATTGGACGTGACAATTATTAGACGAAAGAATGAACCTGGGGAGGATGACACGGCTAAGCCAGTGTCATCTATGGTTGCAATATCCCTGTGCTAAGCTTAATGCTAAAGAGGGAAAGTTGCCAATTTTCAACAGGCTAAAGCGAGTCATCCTGCTAAGTTTTACTGGCAGGTAAATGTAGACCTCCCGGTACTGGCGCCATTTATCTGCATGTACAGCAGTACACAGAAGTCTGCAAACTGTACCTTAAGTTACCAGCTTACGCTAGCGCTAGCTAGGTTTGTTGGCAAGGAACCAAAATGTTCCAAACAACTCTGATGAAGTGAAAACACTGTGTGAGGGTCAAAGTTTTAAGACGAAAACATGGACAGCACCCATAGACTGTAAAAACAGTGGGCGTAGCAGCAGTGACTTTAAGTTTGTCAATATAGCAATACATTTAACCTCACGTGGCGATTTTTGACGAAAGAATTGAATTGAATATTATAGTATATTATACTCTTTTCCCGTGTACAACCGAGTGCATAGAGAGGCAAATATCCTCTCAGCTCCTTCAAGCCCCAGTCCCAGGTCCCCAGAAATCAGCTGCCCAAAGACCCAAAATCTCTGCTGCCCATGGGACCAAGAGCTGGACCCTGAACCAGTTCCAGAATTGGGGGGTCCCAGCCGACATCTTGTCAGTTCCTGAGTTGGTTGTTCCAGCCAATGTCTCTTCTTTTCCGGCTCCTCGTTCCCAGTCATCGGTCCAGCTGACCTCTGCTCCTCGTTCCCTGTCAGCAAACTGGCCTACTCAAGTTCCAGAGCCCATGCACTACCAAGTTCTCCTATTTCCACCAGTTGCTGTTCCTGGTCTTAAGTCGCCTGGCGATCCTCTCTGATCATTGTCGTTCCTGATTTTAAGATCTCTGGCGATCCTCTCGGATCGATTGCCCTGTCCTTATCTCCGCCTTTGCCTTCGCCCCAGGCCACCCACCTGAGGTCTTGTCACCGCCTTTGCCCTGCCCCAGACCGTCCGCCTGAGGTTTTCTGCTCCGCCCCTGACCATTCTTCCCTACTAATCACTTGCCCATTTGGAGTTTCCACTTTGTTGTGATAATAATAATAATATAAAATGCTAGAGCTAGTTTTATTGTTGTAGCATAATTTATTAATTTATTTATTAAGGAAACTGGACCCTGTTTGACACCTGACATTCACTGTGCTAAATAGAGGCAAATGAATCAGGTTTGTATTCCTCATTATGTTAAATCTTCCCCTCACTAAAGGAAATAGGCAGTCAGTAACAGGGAAATGCTCAGTGATTCTATGAACCCTTGGAGGTCACCACTATTATGTGTTGTGGTTTGTTTATGCCTGGATGAACTCTTTCCACAGATTGTGCCACCACAGAAGGCAGATGATTTTCTATGTCATTTAGACTGGTAGTATGAGGATTGCTTCCAAACCACTGGGGTGGTGGACTTGTGATAATTGAAAAATCAAAACAACAACAAAACAAGCATTGGAATCAACATGCAACACATAAGCCCTGTAACTGTACTCCTGGATATTTAATTAGCTTGCTTACTCACTCACTCACTCACTCATTCAAAGCATTTTACATGCCTCTGCACACACTTACACACACCTGGATCCTTCAGACATATGTAGAAGTTAATATTTTTGGAAAATGTTGGAAATGAGTTTCCTATGTTATCCATTGGTCACTTAATGTGTGTCTTTAAAGTGTCAAATTTGTCTTGAAGTGTTAACTACAACAACTCAAAAATCAACTTCACTGATATTTTGATCATTAGAGATTACAATAAAGTGATGACATATGTTTCATAGAAAACCAGATGGAGCGCCGATACATTTTATGCACAACAAAGCACTGAGCTGATTCGAACAGAGAGGCCATGATAAAAACTGGATACAAAATGCTGCAAAAACATTTAAAAATATGAGTCAAGGTGGCTGTTTGAAGACATGAACAAAACCAGAGGGTGGCCAGTCTCATGTTTTACACATTAGTCTCAGTTGGAAAAAGAATTTGAAAGAAAAATAGAACTACAAATGCACGCACAATTGCTTTTTGTCACATATGTATGATGTTCCGGGCCCCCAGACCTTTAACAGGCAGTTGTGAGAGCCAACTTTCCTCCAGAATGACCTGTCCATCTCTTAATATATAAAAGTGCTAAATAATTGCAGCAATTTATGCTCATGACATTGATTTGAAAGCATTAATATAATTCCTTTTTGTTATTTTCTCTTTTTCTCTTTCATGAGTATTACTAGTTATAACGTCACCTTTTTGGGGTTGTTGGGTCGGATTGTTTATTTTTGCTTTGTTCTTGAATAGTTTTTACCTGCAGCCAGTTACTATGTTATTGGAGCCAATGGCCTTGAAGACTGAGCACATGTTGTCTATTGTAATTGTTTTTAAATAAAGTATGTCATGTGATGCTTGTAGAAATGTTGTGTATTCGGATGAAACTCTATGACAAAATATTGTTTGAGCAAATAATTTTGCCTTGATGTTTCCTATTTAAAGTTTTTTGGGATGGGAGTAAATATGGAGCTAAATCGGGGCCAAATGTTTTGTTAATTTGAAAAAAATATATATAGTTGAAAAACTAAAGCTTGAACTTGAAAATTTAAGTTTTGGTCAAAACTTGGAAAAAATAAAACCATGTATTCAAACTAAAAATAAGTGTACTAATTTTTCTTTCAGTTTGAATAAAATTTAGATTCAATTCTGGAATTATTTTGAATAAATTATAAATTTTCATTTTTCACTTTTATATTTCTTTTCAGTTCCACATTTCATGTTTTCAGATTCAAAACTTATTTTTTTTACGGCTTCAAATCTTTTTTTTCCGGTTTCAAATCTTTGTTTTTCGGTTTTAGATCTGTTTTTCACTTTCAGATCATTTTTTTTCGGTTTCAGAATTTTGGCCCTGATTTTGCGTAGGGGGCGTGGCTTCAACTCAGAGGGGCGTGGCATTATGAGTGACAGCCTAACAAAGAAGGCAGAAGACTCCCCTGTCATGTTGCCTTCAGGAAATGGTGTTACTGTGAGAACTATGACTGAATGCTTTCTATCCACTATATACATGTGCTTTTTACTTAACAAATATACCAGTGACAAAGTTCCATTTAAAAAATTGTTTTGGACAACACATGGTACCAATTACACTATAAGAGCAATAAACTGTGCCAGATTGTGCAGTTCAGCAGGAAAAATGACTTCTCCCACTTCCATGTACGACTTTGAATGTAGCACCACAGTATTCACTCGGCAGTCAGCGTAGCGTCCGCCAAGGCAACCTGCTTACGTACAGGTAGGACATGTGAAAGATATTAGCCTTTTTGAATAGATACTTTGGGACATTATCCCCGCAGTGGCATTTTTTTGTCATTAACACATAAAGGGAATATATATATATATATATAAGTTTTGAATCTGAAAACATGAAATGTGGAACTGAAAAGAAATATAAAAGTGAAAAATGAACATTTATAATTTATTCAAAATAATTCCAGAATTGAATCTAAATTTTATTCAAACTGAAATAAAAATTGGTACACTTATTTTTAGTTTGAATACATGGTTTTATTTTTTCCAAGTTTTGACCAAAACTTAAATTTTCAAGTTCAAGCTTTAGTTTTTCAACTATATATATTTTGTTCAAATTAACAAAACATTTGGCCCCAATTTAGCTCCATAAGTAAACAACTGAATCTATGTTTCTTGTCTAAATTATGTGTTCTAATACTCTTTGTAATACAAAACATATTTTAGCTTATTGAGAATAACTAAATCACCTCTTATGGTGGTGAATTTCAACAAGTTGATTTGAGGTAGAGTCACAGCTATTTAACATACTAACAGCAAACTGTGTTCCTTCTGTGCACCACATAGCAGCACACTGACAGTTGATGCATCATTCACACCTATAATTTTTCATTTTAAGGTCAAGAGACCTAACAATTTAGCATGATGAAAATGCAGTGCCAAATTAATGGCTGCTGGAACACCTGCCACAATTTAGCCAACTTTCACTTGAGCCTGCTCATGAGGTAGGACCCAGCAGCTGCCACTTTCCAATTACTGTGATTAAACATGGTGATTAATGAGCATTTGGAAAGATCAATATACAGGCAAAGTGGGATGAAAAGCCTTGGCTTGAATAACAAGGTTTTTTATTAAACTAGTGTTTGTGTGCAACATGCATGTGTGTGTACTACAAGGATGCTATTTTTCAATGTATTGATACTTGTGAAGATGCCTCAAAACTGTTACCATTCCAACATAAAGGTTAACGATAATTAACAAAACTTTAAAGCTGTTTCTAAAATATACACACAATCAATGCAGTTATGTTTAAATGTGGCTGATTTATGGTCCGTTATTGTCTTTTTATTATTAATTTTATATTGAGTTCTACAATAAAAATAGAAAAAGGTCGAGAGCCAGAAACTGAAAAAGCTCGCCTTCAAAGTAAAAGGGCAATTTTGAAATGTGTTGGCTGCAAGCTTCTGCGGTCATTTTAAGGACAACTAAAACAAATTGCCTAAATAAAAACATAATTCATAGCTTCTTGTACACACTTTGGAGATGAAACTTTATAAAAGGAGGCAGAGGCAGCGGAACCAGCTCCTGGGATTTCAAAGTAAACTAAGGGTGTTTTATCCATAGCCTATAAACGCACGGACGGCTAGCTTGGCCGCAGGTAATAGTCTGCAGTCTGAGCTGGTGCTGCAGTCATCAAGTAAGTAAACATTTTATGTGTTTGTATTCTTGTTGTGTGCATGACTTCACAGAGTTAACCTCTCCAACCAAACACTGTATAAATTGTTTACCTGCCCATCAGCATACTGTTAGCTTCAGAAGATTACGATTGTTAGCAGTACTAACTGTTGTAACGTTAGCTACTGTTGCATCAGAATCAGCTTTATTGACCAAGTATGTTTGCACATACATAAAATTTGTTTAAAGGGGAGTGCATAAGACTGACATGACACTGCAATGACATGACACTGGTCATGGACATGAAGGAGTCTTTATGAATGTCTATGACTGTCATTAAATGGGTGATAGAATACAAAACCGATTTTACCTTGTCATAGTTGAAAAACGACGTTTGGAGGGTAAATAGGACAGACATAGAACCTCAAAATCCCAATGACACTTTCCTCTGCAAATCTCACAATTTGAAACTGCTGCTGAAAACGGGCGAATCTGAACAAAGCAAAAAGTTGACGTCAACTTCTCAACTCCTTCTCATTTGGCTCTACCTTCTATCTTTGTAACGCCCCAAAATTTACATAGGCCACTAACTGATCTGAGGTCAGTTAGTCTTCTAAATCTCGTTCGCGCAAATCTCAGAAATTTTATACATTGTTCATCTGCTGTTGCCTTACTAAATTCACTTCTGAGACTTTTTTATGCGAGAAATGAACTATATAAAGCATAGAGGGGAACGCGTGTGTGTGTGTGTGGGGCATAGAGGGGAACGTGTGTGTGTGTGTATGTGTGTGTGTGTGTGTGTGCGTGCTCAACCAATCAGCGTGCAGCTCATCGAAATATTCATGAGCAGACCATATAAGGCAGAAAAGCTCTCGTTTCAGTCCAGTCCCATTTAACAGGGAAGCATTAGGGCCAAAAAAAAACTGCAAAAGAGTCATTTTCAGCCCAACCAATGTAACATACCCTATTAGGAGACCTTAAAGGTCAAATATGTAATATTTGTACTGTAATAAATCCAAAAATGACACCAATACCTCATCAGATATTAAGGAAACATGTTAAACATGTTATCTTTTCTGACAACAATATCTAAATTTATGTTTATGTTTTGATCTGTGTGTTGTTATCAACTGCCCAGTTTGACAGTCAGGCCGTGTTGCCAGATATACCTGTAAAAACGTAAACCCAGCGCGCTACAGCTGTAACGGTAGTACAGCCATGAAGGGACGGGCATTTTATGTCATTTCAACATTTGTGTACTCACATTGAATTATATAGCTAGATTACCCGAGTTGGTTACTCGCAAAAACAATTGAGACATAGCCAGTAAAGTGATCCCGACTGGTCCTGGCTAACGCCGCCATGCTAACCCTGTTAACTGCTAACGTTAGCGGGAGGACCAGGCAAGTGGGCCATGGCTCTTTACGTGTAGTTCAGCGGCTGGAGCCGACAATGGTGAGTTATTTTAAGCCACGAGAGGGGGGCTGTAAATCGGGAAGAGAGGCTGTGAGTTTGCAGTGTGTTTAGCGATTGTTGCCGTAATTCTAAGCCAATGAAGTGTGTTCCGTCGGCAAGGTAGCTAGTGGTATTTTTAGCGTTTCGTATTGTAATTCCAAGCCGAGGAGGTGTGCCTGACTGGCGTGTGGAGAGGAAGGTGAGGTTGTTGTGTTTTTAGCGGTTCATACTGTAATTTTAACCCGAAAAAGTGTGTCTGTCAGTTGGTTACAGAGCTCCGCGTGAGCACGGGCTTTTATGACTGTCAATATAGCCAGCATATAACGTTAGCTACCCCGCTGTGCTGTGGAGTAATGTCTGGCTATGTGAGACTAGCATCTAACGTAAGCTACTCTGCTGTGCTCTGAAGTAATGTCTGGCTATGTGAGAAAAGCATCTAGCAACATTGTTGTGAATGCTGCGGTCTCAGCCTGGCAACCCCAGTGAACTTCGAGTCTGGGCAGGAGGGGGCGGGGGAAACGACTCTCCAGTATTTTGAATTGGTAGTGCAGTAACTATTTTAACCACTAGCTGCCAGTATTACATACAATATTACATATTGCACCTTTAAGGAACAGCGTGAAATACCGTATATAACCATTCTATCACCCCTTTAAGTGTCATTTGGTAAATTATGACGCTTTTAATGCTAAGTTGGCATTGTTTGAGATGTTTGCGTTATGTCAACTTGACATTAACCAAGACAACAATGTCTGTGTTATGACAACTTGTTATTAACCTAGACAACATAACCAGGGTGCGATTTGCCTGAGGAGGATGCATGGGATTTCCCCCTTTCTGGTCTACATATCCCTGCCTCTGCTATTTTTTATCCCTGGTTGGGACAAAATGTAACACCCCCCCCCCCCCCAAAGTGATCAATGCTACTTCACCAATAGACCATATATAACATACCTAAAATAGAACTATTTTAAACTAAGTAAAGCGCCGAAACTTGAACAGTCTATAGTGTGATAGAACGATAGAATCCAAGCGGCAGTTGCTGGTTGTATTTAGAAACTACAGAGCTCTGGGATGCCAGCTATGGAGGAGCACTATCAGCTCTATAGCTGAAACTACTTGTTTAGTTGACTGCACGCCGGCTAAATGCACCGCCAGATGATGGTCCTTTCAGGGGCCATGGTAGTTGAGTTTAGCCAGAAAAAGTGAGCGGCATTGACAAGTTTAGGCATCAAAAAGACAAGTTTAGGAAAAAGATCGTGGTTTGGATTAAAACACTCCCGGAGAACGAACAAGCGTTTCCTGGGTGAAAGTATTTTGTTTTCACCGCAAGGTGAACGCCGCTCTCCGACTTGAATGTGCTATGTTTTATGTTGACACCATGTTGTGCTTATTTGAATATTGAAGTTTATAAATATGTATTTTGGCATGGCTGGCCGAGTGGCATTATATCCATGGTTTTGAAAGGGGGATTAATTCTTGCATGTTTTGCTTTGTTGTGCATGATCAAAAAATATCACCCCCTTTGCTTTTTTCACAAATCACACCCTAAACATAAATATGTCTTAGCAGACTTAACGTTGAGAAACTATTTAGCTTTATGTTAACATTTCATTAAAATGTCATAAGTAAGTTTGCTGCCTCTGTTGTTTGATTCTCATTTGATTGTTTTGTTGTCTTCACTCGTATTCATTTATTTCATTGTTTTAATGTGATTTTGTTTGTTTTGTGGTCTCTCAATGTATTGTAAAACATTTAAGCTACACTCTGTGTGAAAGATGGTATATAAATAAATTGTATTATTATTATAAGTGCTTGGTTTTGACATTGGATGAGACCATTACAATTGTGTCATGAATAATTCCTTTGACCTCTAGTAAAGTGAAACAAATTGGACTTGTCATAAAGATGTCAGAAATGTTAAAAGACCAGTTTGATGACAGTGAATACAGTACAGAGGTGATTTACGGAGTTTTGGATGGATAGCTTTTACTTGTTGCTAACTGCTGCCATTAGCTAGTTAGCTCGGTTAGCTGTACAGCTGTCTTATTAGCTGACTCCCATTGACAGTTGGAGGAGGTAACATAAAGAAGCTAAGCAATGCTCCAACTAAGACAATGAACTAGAAGACTGCTATTGTTCAAGCACCATGGTTCTCCAGGAAAGGTTCTGCAGCTACACTTTGTTTAATGTCAGCTGTTAGTAAGACAGACTAATGCAACACATTGGCTACACTGTCTCTTCCCCTTTCCTCACTGGCAATTATGGATTTTGCAACACACACTTCAAAAGGCATGGACAGAGACAGTTGGCTCAGGTGAAAAGATAATGTATGGTTTCACCATAGTAAATTCACACACTGTGTTATAAAGATTCACTAATTATGAAAGTATCTGTTACTCTCTTCTTCGGACAGTCGGTGGTATCAAACCAGACTATAAGTCATCAAGACATTTCTAGCTGTATTTTTATCACATCATTTTAGAGCTCTATACTGTGTCTGTACAGAGAGGGCTCTGAGTGGAGGAATTGAGCTAAAAGACAGAGGGAGGATCAGAGTCATATTCAATTGGCATTAAAAATGCTGCAGTGAAGTCTCTCATTGTTCAAAGATGGATTCATCCACCAAATCCTGTAACAATGAGACAATGGCTGCACATGATCCAAGAAGCTGTACCTCTGAATCTTTGTTTAATCAGGTTCAAAAAACAAAACGTTTAGTTAAATGAGCTGGAAACAAGAACTTCTTGAAACTTTACTGTCCTTAATACAGATCGTTTGAGTCATGTTCACTTCTTTTTGGTGTTAAACCATTGTTATATAAATGCAACGGTGATTCATTTTGGATAAAGACATACTCAGAGAGAAAGGTAACTCCTATTCAGCTTAACAGTCCTTTGTTGAACCCCTGCTCTGCATCTGGTGCTAAATCATTCCTAGTAGAAAAAAATGGTCAAGAATACACAATCATCTTATTTAGTTCTTCAACAATTCTGGGGTCCTCTTTAATGTAATTGCTTCTGTCATCAGGTCCCCTGAAGCCATAACAAAGAAGGCTGCTGCCCTGAAAAATGTGAGCAGTGCCTGAATGATTTAGTAAAGGAG
The DNA here is from genome assembly GCF_010015445.1 of Perca fluviatilis. Classification (NCBI taxonomy): domain Eukaryota; kingdom Metazoa; phylum Chordata; class Actinopteri; order Perciformes; family Percidae; genus Perca; species Perca fluviatilis. Next base: position 10,477,112 of record NC_053121.1, on the reverse strand, counting down.
GTGGAGAATATCAAGCTGCCGATTTCCCTGCTGCTCTTGCCCTGTGTCCTCTCTCAACACTTCGCAATACTTTGCTGTTTCAAAGCCATTACTCTTCTGGCATGAGAGGAAACTATTTCTCACATGTAACCCTCTTCCTGCATTTTCCCATTAGATCACGCTTTTAAAGACGTCCTAGGTCCATTTGGAGGAAATATTTTAATAGTTGTTGATATTTTCTTGTCTGCTGGCCTTTTTCTTAATGGTTTAAATCACATGTGTCAAACTCAAGGCCTGCGGGTCAAATCCGGCCCCTAGGAAATTTTAAACCGGTCGGCATATCACTTTGGGTTCACAATAGATTTTGGCCCGTCTAGATGTGCGCCAAACCAAAAAGACGGGAAACTCAAACTGTAATTACGTGACACCCAAAACATAATTTGGCAGAGGTGCCAACTTTGAGACTTAGAAATTCCCACACAACCAGTGAGTTTGCATATTTGGGCCTGTGATTGTTATAAAAAAAATGTATCATTGCTTTGCTTGATTTGTTAAACCCTATGATGTCTAAGGAACTTTTTTTGCTGACTTTGGGCCCTATCTTTGAAGTGCAAAGGCCGACCTAATTGTCTTTGCTAGTTTGAGACCGACGCAGTTGTCAATTTCCCGTCCAGTGCCCACGTCGTTTAATTAGCAAATGCACCTGCGCCCATCTGTGCGCCCATGGGTGTGCTGGTCTTACAGGGAGGTGTGTTCAGGTTGGAGGTGCATTCTTGGCGTATTGCTATCTTGAGGCAGCAAAAAGTGATCGCTCCATTCACCAACAAAAACCTGGTCTGAAGTCAATAACGCAGCATTTCATTTTTATTTTAACAGCGCAAATATTTTAGGCTCGTGCACAGCACGTGCACACTATGCTTGTTACACACAGGGATGCACAGCAGCACACACACATGCAGAAGATTACAAATAAAAATATTACAATGTGAAATAATGTTGGTGGTGTAGTGCTTGTGCCATACTGTATATGAGCAGATCAGTTTCTTCTCCTGAAAAATATCGCCTTCCTGCTTAGCAAATCCGCCATCATAATAGGTAGGTACAAATGTGCCTGCCTGTTAAAGGGAATGGGAGATGACACACTGATTGGTTTATTGCATTTTATGCCCAAAACACACCTGTGAATTAATGAAGACACTAAGTACAACCCCTTTGAACCATGCGCACTGACACTTTTTTCCGCCATTAAACTAGCAAAAGTGGATTTGTGTCAAACATGTCTGGCCTTTGATGCGATTCTCATTTCCCAGTGTGGCCCTTAGTTAAGATGGGTTTGACACCCCTGGTTTAAATCATACTTTGGTCATGATTAATTTAAAATTTAAGATCAAGCATTTGCATTTCTCCAATTATTAGGACATCTTCAATTGAGAAGGAAAACCCTTTCAATTAGCTGACTACATTCATAATCCCAAGACTTGGAGCGTCAACACACCTTTAATATCTGGGCATAGTGGTTAGTTGTACTACAAAGTTAGTTGTGGCTAGTCCTTGGATAACAGTTGGGTTTTATTGCTTGTTCCGACAGAGCTGCAGACCACTGTTGTGGACTATCAGTAGTACAACACAAACTGGAAGCACCATAAAGACACAAGAAGATGTCAAGGTATGATCATGTGCCTCTCTTGTTGCCAGTGTGTGGGCTCAAGGTACTATGTTTCTACATTGACACATATAAAGTGTTAGGTCTGTAAATTTTTTCCCCCCCCAATTTTTTTCTTCCTTTTTTTTTTTTTTTTTTTTTTTTTATTTTTTTTTTTTTTTCCCCTTTTTTTTTTTTTTTTCCATCAATTTATGGTGGACATGTCTTTTAATACTATTAATTAATTTTAATAATTATTATTAAATAAATATTATAAAATATAAATTAAATATAATTACTATTCTCTTGTAGATCAACTTTTATCATTTAATGTTATCCTTGCTCGTTACATATCTAGGCATGAATCTGACTCGTCCCTAGCCTGGCTCCGCCCTCCTACGTACTTCCACTCAATTTTCATTTTTCTTCAGTACGTCGTCTGGGTTTATGGTATAGTCGCGTTTTTTCTCCGGGCAATCTTTACCTGTCCAATCAGTGAACAGAGGGAGTGGCTGAGAACGATGATGTTGAGGTTGTGCGCAAGTTTGAGTTGAAATATGCGAGAGAAGCCATTCGGTCCGTTGTGGCAACACTGCCGAATATCCAAAAGTCAAAGCCTGGGCAAAACAATCTTTGCTGAGTTTTGTTGGTGGCCATGATGTTGTGGCCCTCCTCCCCACGGGGTTTGGGAAAAGTTTGATTTTCCAGTTCGCTCCGTTAGTAGTGAAGGAGTTGGCTAAGGCGAATGCTAGCGATGCTAAGCCGACGTCACGACCAAATGTTAGCGATTGGTTATGGCAGATCCAGAGTGGCTCTGGGCAGATCCAATAGTTTTAAACTTCAACAGAGTACCCACCTTCAAGGAAGTTAACACTTGTCAATGGAGCGAGGCCAGACTCTCTGTACAAATGAAATGTACAAGAGTTTGGTAGGACCAGGCTAACTCTTCCCTCTTCTTTTGTCTTTTGTTTGTGAAAGTAACCTCATTAAATGTGCATGTGGCACCTGTTCACATCAATGATACGTTAATTAATTTTAATTAATTTATAAACTCCTAGACTTTAATAGATCATATGTGTTTCAGCACATTTCTTATCATGTTTAAAACCTTTTGCACATTTAAAATATATCTTATCCCATCTGTGTTCGGGAAACAAAAGTAATTATCTGCCATATCAGCTCGGAAAGGACGCCTCACATGCTGGGAAACGGCCACGGGGGAGGACGCCTCACACGCTGGGACACAGCCGTGGGGAAAGGACGCCTCACACGCCGAGAAACGGCCGCAGGGAACACACGACAATACCTCCTGGGTGAAAGTCCAGAATTGTTTGACCCATCCACCACCCCAACCAACCTCCTTATGCGGATTTTTCGGCATTTAATACCACTTGCTACCGGAGATGTGCTGTGACCACGACATATGCTTCCCATTTAAATATGTTAGTTTACATTTTCGTTCTGGCCACCACGAAACTAACGACAAAAACGTCCCCGTGAACACGTATCAATAGATTAAATAACGTGACCATTTCACGTACTGCCATGAGACTGGGTTGTAGTATCTCATTCAGACCATCTGACAGACACAGAACCTTGTTTGTGAGTCTGCTCTCTGGATGATGCCAAGTTTAGTGAAGATCACAGGAGTTAACCAAAACTAGCACCAAAATACATTGGCACGGAGGGGGCGCAACACATGTCTGCCAAAGCATGCTATGGCAGACATGTTATAAAGGACGCAGAGCGCGTCCTTTATAACAACTATAACATCAACTGAAGCTGCTACACTGACCATGGAAGCCGAGCTGCTCATCTCTATTTTATACAGACAGAGTAGACACGGAGCTACTGGTCAGAAGAAAAACGGCACACAGTAGTCAAGATAAGTGAAGCATACTGAGCAGCTCTCACCTCCTCCATGTCTGGAGGAATAAGTGTGCTTGAGTATTGTTAGGGACAATTCTGCCCTCCCAAAATATTGGTTGGGACATGTCCCTACCGTCCTTATGCAAACCTACGCCCTTTTGTGGGCCCATACAGAAACAACCTATTAAGGGTAACTTCGTTTTTTTTCTACCTGGGCCCTATTTTCCTATGATTTTTGTCTCTAAGTGACTGATGGGAACAACAATGTACGTTAAAGTTATGGAAAAGGATTTCTAAGGAGGTTGACCTTTTCTGTTAAAAAGTAAGATCATTAAACATAAAAACATCAGCGAAATGTAATATATGTAATAAAACAGCTATTTCATCATCGTAAAATACACTTCATTCAAAGACGACAGACACAAAATAAAACTATGAAAAGCCATTTTAATTTGTCTTTCCACATTTCCAACAATCACAACTCTAATTTTGGTTGACATAAACAGATTTACACGTGAAAATACGTTGGCTCTATACACGCTAAAAGTATTGTTTTTTTTAAATGAAGTCTGGTGGGTTTAGCAATAGCGATCTTGGAGCTGTTTCTGGTTAAACAAGGAGGATTTTACTCTTTTAAAAAAGGCTTATATTAGTAGGGATAATTTCTATATAATATAATAATGTTGTCAGACACTTCAAATAATAATCTAAGCCTGTCAGTGGCAAAAACTGCATTTTTAGTGGACGAAATTGACTATGCACATTTGCCCTGTAGGATTACATTTGGACGCTGCGTTAGGTTAATAAGTGTACCCTTTTAAAAAGTTTTTTTTCCTTTTTTTCTTTCACCCCAAAACATAAAAGGAAATAGGGATAAAAAAAACAAAGATACCCTTTAATGTTGTGCAGAAGTGGTGTGTGCTGGTTTGGATTTCTCGATAATCACATGCCATATGGACATTGAAGATATTGGTTGTAGGTTTCTGTAATCATTTCTCATGTCCATGCTGGCAGTGAATAGATAGATATCTTTGTGACATGACTACACTGGTATAGTAAGTAACTTTGTTTATATAGTACCTTTCAAGAGAAGAACATCAATGCTTCATAAAATAAGGGGCCTCATTTATAAACGTGCCGTATGCAAAAAAGAAGACGTACGCCGCTCTCTATGCAAGAATTGGGATTTATAAAAAGCAAACTTGACAGGAAAATGTGTGGTCCTCCACGGACACTCTGACCCAGGCGTACGCACAGAAACGGGTGAAAGGAGAAACGGCGACACCGATGGCAGATGGATGAAACCCGTGAAACTGAGACCATTGTGTAAAATAAATCGAAATATTGCTTCTCACTGATGATATGAAGAATTCACAAGCCATTCTTACAATTAATATCCTACACAAACACCTGTTTGATCGATGAAAGACAGAAAAAATAAAACAAGATACTATCGTCAAATGAAGATATATTTGCGAAAACAACTCAAATGTCCTGTAATTATATTGGCAAACCTTGGATTCTAAATTTGATCAGAATCAGCTTTTTTGGCCAGGTTTGCGTAAACAAGGAGTTTGACTCCGGTTAATCTTTGCTCTCACTTAAACTCACTTAACATATAAAGAATAAAAACAGAAATGACAGTAAGAAATATAAAAAATACTGTTAAGTGTACAGTATAACAATACAATAGAATTTACAATTTTACAAAAAATATACAAAAGAGAGGGAAGGAATAGTGCAATATCAGTCAATATAGTCTGAGATTTTAAGATTTAAATATGAATACAGTGCAAGGTAGATCAGTGCAATGGTAATATATTAATAACAATATTGTAATTGTTGGATTGAAACAGACATGAGGTAGATGAGCAGAACAGTGATAATTGACTTTGTTCAGTGTAAGGGTCGGGGCTATTTCTGAGTGTTCAACAGAGTGACTGCTTGGGGAAAGAAGCTGTCTCTGTATTGGCTGGATTTGGCGAACAGTGCCCTGTATCGCCTACCAGAGTGAAGGAGGGTGAACAGTTTGTGACCAGGATGTGAGGGGTCTGCAGAGATTTTTTCTGCCCTTTTCCTGACCCTGACAGGTCCTGGATGGAGGAAAGGTCAGCTCCAATGATCCTCTCTGCCGCCCTAATTGTCCATTGCAGTCTGGCACTATCCCTTCTGGTGGCTGACCCAAATCAGACAGTGATGGAGGTGCAGATGACAGACTGAATGATGGCTGAGTAGAAAGTGTTCAGCAGCTCCTTAGGCAGATTATACTTCCTTAACTGTCGCAGAAAGTATAACCTCTGCTGGGCCTTTTTCTGGACAGAGTCAATGTGGGGAGACCATTTTAGGTCCTGTGAGATGGTTGATCCCAGGAACCTAAAGGAAACCACAGTGGACACTGTGTTGTTCTGCATGGTGATGGGGGGAGGGGAACTTCTCCTAAAGTCCACTGTCATCTCCACTGTCTTCTTGGGGTTTAAATACAGGTGGTTCTGACTGCACCATTGGACCAACTGTTCCACCTCCTGTCTGTAAGCAGACTCATCACCATCCTGGATCAAACCAATGACAGTGGTGTCATCTTCAAACTTCAGGAGTTTTACAGACAGGTTCTTTGAGGTGCAGTCATTGGTGTAGAGGTAGGAGAGGACACATCCCTGTGGTGCGCCACTGCTGACGGACCGGGTTTTTGGATGAGATGCTCCCCAGTCTGACATGCTGCTGCCTATCAATCAGGATGGGATGATGGTGTTGAACTGGTCCACAAGCAGGATCCTGGCATACGTCCCTGGGGAGTCGAGGTGGTGCATTGATGTGTTGTATGTCTTTCCAAACTGATGCAGGGTTGTTGGCTGAGAGACACTTTTTTAGTTTCTCACTGTAGCTTCTTTTGGCTACCCTGATCTCCTTTGTCAGCTTGTTCCTGGCCTACTTATACAAGTCCCGGTCCCGACTACTGTAGGCCTCCTCAGTGGCTTGACGCAGCTTCCTAAGATTAGGAATGAACCAAGGTTTGTTGTTGTTGTATGTGCAGAAGGTCTTGGTTTGCACACAAATGTCCTTGCAAAAACTGATGTAAGATGTTACAGTGTCAGTGAGGTCATTGAGGTCTATAGCTGCAGCCTCAAAAACGCTCCAGTTGGTGCAGTCAAAGCAAGCCTGCAACTCCAGCTTTGATTCCCTTGTCCATTTCTTTACAGTCTTTGCCACAGGTTTAGAAGTTTTTAGTTTTTGCCTGTAGGTTGGGATGATACAGTGGTCGAAGAACCCTAGAGCTGCCCGGAAACGGTGCGATAGGCATCCTTTAAAGGCTCTGACTCACCAACCCGACGGCCGACCTTCGGCAGAAAAGGCAGTCGGACTGATCATTCTCCCCGAGTTGGTCAAAAAAGTACCTCGCGTCCCACGACCCACGTGACGAACGCGTCACGTGGGTCTGGCGACCCTCATTCGGAATACAATCTCATATTTCACGAAAATAGTTCACCGAAACATGTTTCTGAAAACATTTTAAGCGAGAAATAGGCCATGCAGTTGTTAAATCTGTCTTAATTTCAGATCGACAAAGGTCAGTTTAAAAGATTTTTGTCAGATTTTGAGAGGCGTTCGTCAGGCTCATCCCGCTCGTCATTTCCGGGTTAGCACTTCACCAATCAAATTGGTCATTGAGTCCGACTGCCTGCCTTCCAATTCAACATGTCAAATCGGCCCAAATGAAGGCCGATGGCTCGTCCGACTGATGACGGCCCGGAACACACCGAACAGACTTGAGTCACTGACCTCGCCAGACTGTCCGATGGCCGATAATCTAATTGGTGTGTCAGGGCCTTAAAACTGTGTAATCGTGGTCCAGTGTGGTTTTGTCCCTTTTGGGAATCTTGAAATGCTGTCTGTATTTAGGGAGTTCCTGATTGAGTTTGGCGCTGTTAAAATCCCCAACAATAATGGCGAAAGAGTCCGGGTGTTTTTTCTCTACGTTTGTTATCTGGTTCGCTAGCTGTTGTAGCGCGTCTGTTACGCAGGCTTGTGGTGGTATGTAAACACCGACCATAAAGGAGGAGAACTCCCGCTGATAATAGATGGCTTACAGTTCATGAAGAGAGTCTCCAAGTGAGGGCTGCACATCTTTTTCAGCACTGTACACCAACCTTTGTTTAAGTAGAAGCAGATTCCTCCGCCTCTTGTTTTCCCCGAAAGCTCTGTGTTGCAGTCCGCCCAGATGAGTTGGAACCCTGGCAGCTGAAGTGCGCTGTCCGGGATGCGTTCACAGAGCCAGGTTTCAGTGAAACACAGGGCGACGGATCTGTAAAAGT